>NC_091283.1:263968846-264291033 GCF_032444005.1 Ranitomeya imitator
ATTCGTGGCCTTGTGCAGTAAATAGGTTTGCCGCTTACACATGTCCTTACACCTGCTCCAGACTGGGCGGCCTCAGCTGATCCCTTATCGCCTACCACGGCCAGGAGGCCGCACAGTCTGAAGAAGGCGGAAGGAGATGAGTTAAGACAGGCGAACATATGCACTGCTCGTGCCCATAAACCACACCCTCGCTGACAAAATAAATATGACAACGAGGGGCGTTGTTTCTAGCAGGGCGGATGCACAGGCGCAGCCAGCTAACCATGATGACAAAAGACGGGAAACGCTACCAAGGGGGGTGCTGCGTATCATTACAAAGGAAAGTCACACCTCAGGGACAGTGGAATGGTCTCAATGAGACACATTTTGTACGTGTTGAGTTCCACGTGGGCAAGGAGAAAAAGTCAGCCACCTTGTACAAATGCAGCAGTACTGCTGTACTAGGTGGCTGTTATACATAGAAACACCTGGGGGGGTGGGGCCAGGTTCCCTTTTAATTTCAGTTCCTGTGCCTGCATGGCGTTTGCAGGTCACGTTGCCGGCTACACAGCAGGGGAACAGCTGGCGTTGCTGAACCCCACTAACACATTGGCTGGTGTTTTTCTCTGTGCAGCTAGCACTTCCGGGCAAAAACTAGCGGTGTTTGAGCCCAGGGTCAGCAGGAGGAGGAGAGGAGCAGAGTGTAGGCCGAAGCCTGCACTGGTGGCAGCTTTTGTTCTGTTGTGCCAGCGTGGCTTGTGCTGGACACGTTGCCGACTACACAGCAGGGGAACAGCTGGCGGTGCTGAACCCCACTGACACATCACCTAGTGTTTTTTTCTGTGTAGACAACACTTCCAGGTGGCAACTGACAGTGTTGAAACCCAGGGAATCAAAGAGGAGCAGAGTGTAGGCCGAAGCCTGCAGTGGAGCAAGTTGAAAGGGAACCTTTAACCCCCCCCCCCAGGCATTTGTTGCTGAAAGAGCCATCTTGTACAGCAGTAATACTGCACATGGAAAATGGTGGCTCCGAAAATTATGCTCCTTGCAAACGCTGAAGTACACACTCATATAATGTGTCCCCTCACACCGTCAAACCATCCCGGAAGTGGGACTTTCCTTTGTAATGTGACACAGCACAGCCGTCATTCCAACCCCCTTGGTGCCGGGCACCACCTCCTCAACGTTGTTTGGTTCTGTCACGGAGCCCGCACTGTAATGTTATCCCTTGGCCATGCACAGTTAGCGGTGCCCGTCTTCTGACATCATGTAGGTGTCAGGCTGGCAGTGCCTGTGCGTCCAAGCTGCCCGAGATCCAACCTTGCAGTGTCATCTAATGTAGTCCCACTGCGGGCCAGGGATCCATGGGCATGCGCAGTGCATATCATCGCCTCTCACTCACCTCCTTCCTGCTTCTTCAGACTGTGCGGCGTCACGGCCGTGGCATGCTATTAGGGATCAGCTGACGCCGCCTAGTCTGAAGAAGCGTGAAGAAGGGGAGTGAGAGGCTAGTATATGCACTGCGCATGGCCATGGATACCAGGCCCACTGTGGGATCACATTAGACGACACTGCGAGGTGTGATTTCGGGCAGCGTGGACGCACAGGCGCAGCCAGGACGACAACAAATGATGTCAGAGGACGGGCAGCGCAAACTGTGCATGGCCAAGGGATAACATAACAGCGCAGGGTCCATGACGGAATCAAACAACGCTAAGGAGGCAGCGCACGGTGCCAAGGGGGTAGCAATGACGGCTGTGCTGCGTCACATTACAAAGGAAAGTCCCACCTCCGGGACGGTTGGACGGTGTGAGGGGACACATTACATGAGTGTGTAGTTCAGCGTTTGCAAGGAGCATAATTTCAAGAGCGACCTTTCCCTTGTGCAGTATTAGTGCTGCACATGGTGGCTCTTTCAGTAACAAACGCCTAGGGGGGGCGGGGACAGGTCCCCTTACATTTTAGTTGTGCCAGCGTGGCGGTCGCATGACACGTTGCCGGATACACAGCTGGGGATCAGCTGACGTTACTGAACCCCAATAACAGAGGAGCGACTGTTGACTGTGCACACAGCACTTCCAGGCACCAACTGGCGGTGTTAGAGCCCAGGGACAGCAGGAGGAGCAGATTGGAGGTATTGCCGCACACACAGCTGGGGATCAGCTGACGTTACTGAACCCCAATAACAGAGGAGCGACTGTTGACTGTGCACACAGCACTTCCAGGCACCAACTGGCGGTGTTAGAGCCCAGGGACAGCAGGAGGAGCAGATTGGAGGTATTGCCGCACACACAGCTGGGGATCAGCTGACGTTACTGAACCCCAATAACAGAGGAGCGACTGTTGACTGTGCACACAGCACTTCCAGGCACCAACTGGCGGTGTTAGAGCCCAGGGACAGCAGGAGGAGCAGAGGAACAGAGTGTAGGCCGAAGCCTGATTGGAGCAAGTTGAAAGGAAACCTTTAACCCCCCCCCCCAAGACGTTTGTAGCTGAAAGAGCCATGTTGTGCAGCACTAAGGATGCAAAAGGAAAAGGTTGCTCTTTTAATTATGCTCCTTGCAAACACCGAAGTAAACACTAAAAATGTGTCCCTTTATACCGTTAAACCGTTCCGGAGGTGCGAATTTCCTTCGTAATGGGACACAGCACAGCTGTCATTCCTATCCCCTTGATGCCGTGCGCTGCCTCCTCAGCGTTGTTTTAAGCTGCCACGGAGCCTGCGCTGTTCTGTTAGCCCTTGGCCATGCCCAATTAGCGCTGCCTGTCTTCTGACATAATTTGGTGTCAGGCTGTCAGTGCCTGTGCGTCCACGCTGCTCCAGATCCCACCTCGCAGTCTCATCTAACGTAATCCCACTGCGGGCCTTGGAACCATGGGCATGCACAGTGCATAACCTCGACTCTCACTCCCCTCCTTCCCTCTTCTTCAGACTGTGCGGTGTCACGGCCGTGGCATGCTAGGGATCAGCTGACGGCGCACAGTCTAAAGAAGGCGGAGGGAAATGAGCGAGAGCCCGAGGGGAAGATATGCACTGCGCATGCCCATGGATCCCAGGCCCGCAGTGTGACTCAATCAGAAGACACTGCGAGGCGGGATCTCGGGCACCGCGGCCGCACAGGCGCAGCCAGCCTGACACCAAATTATGTCAGAAGACAGGCAGCGCAAATAGGGCATGCCCAAGGGATAACAGAACAGCGCAGGCTCCGTGACAGCTTAAAACAACGCTGAGGAGGCAGCGCATGGCACCAAGGGGGTAGGAATGACGGCTGTGCTGCGTCACATTACGAAGGAAAGTCCCAGCTCCGGGACGGTATAACGGTATCAGTGAACACATTTTATAAGTGTTAAGTTCTGCGTGTGCAAAGAGCTAAAAAAAAAGAGCTACCTTTTCCTTGCGCAGCATTACTGCTGCACAAGATGGCTCTTTCAGTAACAAACGACGGGGGGGGGGAGAGGTTCCCTTACATTTAGGTTGTTGTGCCAGCGTGGCGGTCGCAGGACACATTGCCGGCTACACAGCTGGGGATCAGCTGACGTTACTGAAACCCAATAACACTGGGTCGTATGTTTTTACTGTGCAGCCTGCACTTCTGAGCCGCAACTGGCGGTGTTGGAGCCCAGGAATAGCAGTTCAGGTGGTAGAAAGATGAACACAGCAGGAGACCTGGATGACACCCAATTACTTAATCAGGCAGAGGAGTGGCAAATTCCTGCGAGATCCAGGCCTGGTTCATTTTCAGGAAAGTAAGCCGGTCAACGTTATCGGAGGATAGTCGCATGCGACGGTCTGTTAGTACACCACCTGCGGCACTAAAGACACGTTCCGATAAGACACTAGCCGCAGGGCAAGCCAGCACCTCCAATGCATACTGGCTTAGCTCTGGCCATGTATCCAGCTTAGAGACCCAAAACTTGAACGGGGAAGAGCCGTCTGGGAGTACAGTAAGAGGGCAAGCCATGTAGTCTGTCACCATCTGACGGAACCGTTGCCTCCTGCTGACTGGAGCCGCCGGTGATGGTGTAGACATTTGGGGCGGGCACACAAAAGTGTGCCAGAGTTGTGCCATACTGGGCTTGCCTTGGGCAGAGGCACTGCTTCTGCTCCCTCTTTGGGCAGAGCCTCCCCCACTGCCTCGACGCACTGAGCTGCTTTGTAAAGCACTAGCAGCACTCCTCTCAGTTGGACAGGAGAAGATGATGGAATTCACCAGTGTGTCGTGGTACTCCCGCAATTTACGCTCCCGGGTCAACGCAGGGATGAGGTTTTGGACGTTGTCCCGGTAGCGAGGATCGAGGAGGGTGAACACCCAATAATCAGGCATGTTGAGAATGTGGTCGATGCGGCGGTCGTTTCTCAGGCACTGCAGCATGAAATCCACCATGTGCTGCAGAGTGCCAACCGGCCCAGAAACGCTGTCCCCTGCTTGAGACATGATCTCTGCCCGCTCGTCATCACCCCACCCTCGCTGTACACACTGACCACTGGACAATTGTGTCGCTCCCTCCTCTGGACGGAGCTCTTCCTCCTCCATTGACTCCTCCTCATCCTCCTCACAAATTGGCCCCTGCGTACCCCTTTGTGAGGAACCACGTGGCGCTGACTCTCCAGAAGCTGATGGAAAAGGTGACTCCTCATCCTCCACCTCTTCCACCACATCATCCCTTAACCCTTGCAAAGTTTGCTGAAGCAGGCAGATAAGGGGGACAGTCATGCTGACTAGTGCATCATCTGCACTTGCCATCCGCGTGGAATAATCAAAAGGACGCAAAACCTGGCAGACGTCCTTCATAGTGGCCCACTCTGTGGTTGTGAAGTCTGATCGGCGCTGACTGCGACTTCTTTGCGCCTGATGCAGCTGGTACTCCATAACTGCTTGCTGCTGCTCACACAACCGCTCCAACATATGTAACGTGGAATTCCACCGGGTAGGTAGGTCACATATGATGCGGTGTTCCGGAAGGCGGAATCGGCGCTGCAGAGCAGCAATGCGGGATCTGGCCAAGCTGGAACGCCGCAAGTGAGCACACTCTAGGCGGACCTTGTGCAGCAGGGCATCAAGATCCGGATAGTCCCTCAGAAAACTCTGCACAACCAAATTGAGCACATGTGCCAGACATGGGATGTGAGTGAGGTTGCCAAGGGCCAAAGCTGCCACCAGATTTCGGCCATTGTCACACACTACCATGCCTGGCTGGAGATTCGCTGGCAGTAACCACACATCGCTCTCCTGCTTTATGGCATTCCAGAGCTCCTGCGCTGTGTGGCTTCGATGCCCCAATGAAACTAGTTTCAAGACGGCCTGCTGACGTTTGGCCACGACTGTGCTCATGTCGGTCATAGGTAAACGTTCACGGGTCCATGTGGGGGTGGACTGTGACGGATCCTGCAGAGAGGAATCAGAGGAACTGGTGTAAGAGGAGGAGTCGATGCGTACAGACTGGATTCCTGCAATCCTTGGAGTGGGCAGGACACGTCCTGCGCCACTCGCACGATCTGTACCTGGCTCAACAACATTAACCCAATGGGCAGTGAGGGAAACATATCGCCCCTGTCCATGCTGACTGGTCCACGCATCGGTGGTGAGGTGGACCTTGCTACTGACGGCGTTCAGTAGCGCATGTTTTATGTTTGCCTCAACATGCCTGTGCAGGGCAGGGACAGCCTGCCTGCTGAAGTAAAAGCGGCTGGGCACCTTGTACTGTGGGACTGCCAATGCCATCAAGTCACGGAAGCTGTCAGTCTCCACCAGCCTGAACGAGAGCATTTCCAGGGACAACAGTTTGGCAATGCCTGCATTCAGAGCCTGTGCTCGGGGGTGGTTGGCCGAGAATGCCCGCCTTTTCTCCCATGCCTGGACTACCGATGGCTGTAGAGTAGACTGGGAGTGTGAGGATGACTGGGAAGGTGGTGCTGTGGGTGGAATTACACTAGGTCTCTGGGAGGAAGCCAAACCAGCTGTGCGTGAGCTGGAGGAAGAGGCAACACGAGCTGAAGAGGTGGTAGCTGCCGCTGTTGGTTGGCCTACATCTTCAGTGTGTTTCTGTAACTCCACCGCGTGCCTGGTCCGCACATGTTTCCACATATTTGTGGTATTGAGGTTGCTGACATTTTTCCCTCTTTTTACTTTATGATGACACAGCTTGCATTTGACAAAACAAATGTCATCTGCAACTGTGTCAAAAAAGGACCAGGCACTGCAAGTCTTGGGAGCGCCCTTTTTGGCTTTGGAAAGAGACAGGCTCCTAACGGGTGCCAAAGTGGAGGCTACAGGCTCCGCAGTCTTCCCCCTCCCTCTCCCTCTTTGGCCCGTAAGAGGAAGCTCTTCCTCTGAGCTGCTCCCACCACCTTCCTGTTCCTCACGCCACGATGGGTCAAGGACCTCATCATCTCCACTACCCTCTGCCACCAACTGCTCCTCCTGGGTAGTCTCAGCAGCACAGTACGCACGAGAAAGCGGCACCTGAGTTTCATCATCAGATGCGTACTGCGCTGTGGTCACCGGAGGCACTGGCCCACCTGCCTCTTCAGAGTCAGAGAGAAAAAGGTGTTGGGCATCACTGCACACTGCCTCTTCTTCCATTTCTCCAATGCTGCTTGGCTGGCCCCCTGTTTCCAAGCCAAGAGATTCAGAGAACAGAAGTAGAGACGGCTCCTGTCCTGGGCTCTCTGACTGCCTGGCCAATTTGGCAGGTGGTGAAGAGACAGATGGCTGCTCTCCAGTGCTCTGTGCCTGAGAGGATGTGGCACTAACTGAAGTCGATGCCGAGGCGTTAGCTGCCATCCACCCGACAACGGCTTCAATTTGGTCTTCACGCAGCAGCGGTGCACGGCGCTCTCCGACAAAGCTGCGCATGAAGGACTGTTCCCTGCTGAAACTGAGTGACGACGAGTCACCGGCGCCCGCAGCAGGCACAGAATCACCACGTCCTCTCCCTGCTCCTCTCCCTGCTCCGCGCCCACGCCCACGTGCCTTACTCCCTGCCCTCTTCATCTTGGTTGACAGATAAAGATAAGCAGAAAAGTACTAAGGCCTTAGTGTGCTTATTCCTGTAATGCTCCTCCTAACAGGTGTAAGAAACACTAATGTTGTAAATTGTGGACTAAACTTTATTATTTTTCAAATGTGGCCTACACAAGTGTAAGTTGTGTTTGGTGAACTTAACCTTTTTTTTGGTGCAGATCGGGCTACAGAGCTAGTTTAAATCACACGGAGACCGTGCAGACAGCCGTAAACGGCGCTGCAAGGCCAAGAAACCCTCCTCTAGGTTATCCTATATAGTGTTTTTCCACTATTTAGCTGGATACAAGTGGAAAGACACTAATAGGATTTTTTTTTTTCAAATTTTAAACTGGCTGCACTATTTGAAAAAAAGGAAATTGTTTTTCAAGGTATGAGGCAGTAACGCACCCTGAGCTGAATCCAACCGGCTATGGCTGCACACAGACTACAGGGCGAGCTGCGCTCACACAGAGACCGTGCAGACAGCCGTAAACGGCGCTGCAAGGCCCCCAAAAAAACCTCTAGGTTATCCTATGTAGTGTTTTTCCACAATTGAGCTGGAGACTGGTGGAAAGACACTAATAGGAATTTTTTTTTTTTTCAAATTTTAAACAGGCTGCACTATTTGAAAAAAAGGAAAATTTTTCTCAAGGTATGAGCCAGTAACGAACCCTGAGCTGAATCCAACCGGCTATGGCTGCACACAGACTACAGGGCGAGCTGGGCTCACACGGAGACCGTGCAGACAGCCGTAAACGGCGCTGCAAGGCCAAAAAACCCTCCTCTAGGTTATCCTATATAGTGTTTTTCCACTATTTAGCTGGATACGAGTGGAAAGACACTAATAGGAATTTTTTTTTTCAAATTTTAAACAGGCTGCACTATTTGAAAAAAAGGAAAATTTTTCTCAAGGTATGAGCCAGTAACGAACCCTGAGCTGAATCCAACCGGCTATGGCTGCACACAGACTACAGGGCGAGCTGGGCTCACACGAAGACCGTGCAGACAGCCGTAAACGGCGCTGCAAGGCCCAAAAACCCCCCTCTAGGTTATCCTATGTAGTGTTTTTCCACAATAGAGCTGGAGACTGGTGGAAAAACACTAATAGGAAATTTGAGAAAAAATGTGCAGCAGGCTGCACTAAGAGCAAAAAAGAACAACTGTGTGAGGCAGTGTGAACCCCCCCTGAGCTGAATACAACCGGGTATATGGCTGCACACAGACTACAGAGTGAGCTGCACACACACACACACACACACACAGAGACCTTGCAGAACGCTGTTAAAACAGCGCTGCAAGGCAAGAGCAAGGTGAACAGTGAAGAACACACAGCGTTTTGCTAAATTAGCCTTTGGAAAGGAAAATAAAGCAATTAGCTAGCTCAACTGGCCCTCAGTTAGAACACAGCGTCCTGTCCCTAACTGAAATCACAGCAGAGTGAGCGCAAAATGGCGGCAGCGCTTTTTTATAGTGCAGAGTGACATCATTTCAGCAGCCAATCCAAGCCTTGCCAGTACTTACATGCCCACCATGCTAAACAGGATGTGCCCACACTTTCATTCATTCCTCATTGGCTGCTGCGTTCAATTTGAATTCTGGGAACTTCCGATTCCGGTATCCGATACGCGGGAAGTATCGGAATTCAGTATCGGAATTCCGATACCGCAAATATCGGCCGATACCCGATACTTGCGGTATCGGAATGCTCAACACTACTCCTGAGACGTACGAGATACGGACATACTGGGAGACAAAACAGTACCTATGGTGGGAGACAAAACAGTACCTATGGTGGGAGACAAAACAGTACCTATGGTGGGAGACAAAACCGTACCTATGGTGGGAGGCAAAACAGTGCGTATGGTGGGAGACAAAACAGTACCTATGGTGGGAGACAAAATAGTACCTATGGTGGGAGACAAAACAGTACCTATGGTGGGAGACAAAACAGTACCTATGGTGGGAGACAAAACAGTATCTAGGGTGGGAGACAAAACAGTACCTATGGTGGGAGACAAAACAGTACCTATGGTGGGAGACAAAACAGTGCCTATGGTGGGAGACAAAACAGTGCGTATGGTGGGAGACAAAACAGTACCTATGGTGGGAGACAAAACTACCTATGGTGGGAGACAAAGCAGTACCTATGGTGGGTGCCTTCCTTGCTATTACATTACATCCACTTTGCAAAATAACTGCAAGTGTGGGATCCTCATATAAAATTGGAAGACATTTTTTAAAGATGTTTCTAATCAAATAAAATTGAGAACTGTATTGCAAGCACAAAAAGGGCTTATGAACAACTGAGTCATTAATTGGAACAGAATTGCGGGGAACAATTAAATCTTCTTGATTTTTGGTTGCTACTTTACTCAAGGCTCTATTTAGCATCCAATTGGGATAATTTCTTTTCCTAAATTTATTACAGGACTGTTTTAGTTCCATATGCAGATTTTGCTGATCATTACAGTTACGTTTCATTCTGGTAAACTCACCCACAGGTATAGACCTGATCGTGTGTTTGGGGTGGCTGCTTTTAGCATGAAGAATCGTGCTACCACTCATCGGTTTAGACTAAGTCTTTGTGGAAATCTTACAGTCATGAATACCTCCCAATTTCAAGTCTAAAAAAGAAATTTGATGTTTATCAAAAACATGAGTAAACCTGAGATTCAGATAATTCAGATTAATATAATTAATTAAATCTGGTATGGCAGACACATCGGCGCCCCATATAATGAGCATATCGTCGATGTATCTGCCATACCAGATAATAGCAGACATGAAAGGGTTAGAATCAGAAAATAAAAAATAAAACTCCCAAAAAGCCATGGTTAAATTTGCTAAAGAAGGTGAAAATTTTGCACCCATGGCCACCCCAGTGCGCTGTAAATAAAAATGTCCATGACCAATGGCTGAAGCAATGAATCAAGCCACTCACATAAATGTTCATTTGCGGCCCCTATTGCAGAGACAATAGGTCTCATGGATGGAAATAATCCAGGCTTGTGTATTTTTGGTAAGCCATGCATTATAGGTGTAATAGGATGAGCCACTTGTAAAAATTCTGCCTGCTTTTTTGACAACACACCCAAACTCAATCCATCCTGAATGATTCGATCAGTTTCAGACTTATATTCCATCGAAGGATTACCATGCAGCTTCTCATAAGTAGAATTATCCTCCAACATTGTTTGCATTGCACCTCTGTAATCCTCAGAGTTCATGATAACTATCACACCGCCTTTGCCGGGGGTAGCCGAGACCCCAGAGAACATGATTCGGGTTTTTTTTTTACCGACCCCCGGGTTGCGATTGCCAGTAATTAACCGTTTACAGGCGATCGCAAAAAGAAGCGTGATTTCCCATTTAATTTCTCTGTCCTCCGATGTGATCGCAAATCAGAGAAATGAGAAATGGGGTCCCCAATAGCCCCCCGATACTCATCTGTCTCCCCCGGTGCTCCTCGTGGCTCCCGATGGGCGCCGCCATCTTGTTCCGGCCAAAAAATCCGGCAGCCGAGACCCCAAAGAACATGATCGGGGGCGGTTTTTACCGACCCCTGTTTTGCGATCGCCGGTAATTAACTGTTTACTGGCGATCGCAAAAAAAAAGCGATCTTTCATTCTCTGTCCTCTGATGTGGGAAATAGGGGGATTCGGGGACCCTGCTATACTTAACGGTGTCCCTGGGTCCTCCTGCGTCCTCTCGTGGCTTCTTCATCTGGTAAGAAAATGGCGGGTGCATGCGCAGTGCGCCCGCCATATTCTGCCGGCCAGCAGGTCGAGTGGTTGGGGCTAAATTTAGGGTTGGGGCTAAATTTAGGGTTAGGGTTGGGGCTAAATTTAGGGTTAGGGTTGGGGCTAAACTTAGGGTTGGGGCTAAATATAGGGATGGGGCTAAATATAGGGTTGGAGCTAAATTTAGGGTTAGGCTTCTTTCACACTTGCTTCGGTACGGGACCGTCGCAATGCGTTGGCCCGACATACCGACGCACGTTGTAAAAATTGTGCATAATGTGGGCAGCGCATGCAGTTTTTCAACGCATCCGCTGTCCAGTCTATTTCCTGGGGAGGAGGGGGCGGAGTTACGGCCACACATGCAAGGTCAGAAATGGCGGACGAGACGTCCAAAAAACGTTACATTTAACTTTTTTTGTGCCGACGGTCCACCAAAACAACTGATCCAGTGCATGACAGACGCGACGTGTGGCCATCCGTCATGATCCGTCGACAATACAAGTCTATGGGCAAAAAACGCATCATGCGGACACATTTGCAGGATCCATTTTTTGTCCAAAACGACGGATTGCGACGGATGCCACACGACGCAAGTGTGAATGTAGCCTTAGGGCTAGGGTTAGGGCTAAAGTTAGGGCTAGGGTTTAGGGTTGGGGCTAAATTTAGGGCTAGAGTTGCGGCTAAAGTTAGGGTTAGAGTTGGGATTAGGGTTTGGGTTGGTATTAGGGTTAGGGTTGGCATTAGGGTTACGCTTGGGATTAGGGTTAGGTTTGGGATTAAGGTTAGGGTTGGAATTAGATGTATATTGGGATTAGGGGTAAGTTTGAGGTTAGGGTTGAGATTAGGATTAGGGGTGTGTTGGATTTAGGCCGGCCTCACACTAGCGAGTTTTACGGACGTAAGAGAGGTGCAGAAAATACGGATTGCACACGGTACAATGCATCTCTATGGGCAAGCTTCTACCTGCCGTATTTTACGTATCCGTATTATACGGCCTTCTACGGCCGTAGAAAATCGCAGCATGCTGCGTTTGTCACCGTATTGCGCAAAAAAATTGCCAATTAAAGTCTATGGGGGCGAGAAATATACGGATTACACATGGACCAACAGTGTGACTTGCGTGAAATACGCCAGACATCTCCAGACATCGTCAGGTGCAAGGAATTGAGCCAAGCCCTCAATCATGAATCTCAGACATGCTAATTAGCTCAAAAAGACACACAGACATCCCGGAAGTCTGGTGATCGCCTCCAAGCAGCATGGCCAGCATAATCAATGTAGATATGCTCCTCATCCTGGTCCAAGAAAGGCCTGAAATATGAGACCAGCGGGATCCTAACTATTCTAACCGGGCCAGGAAAGAGGCAGCTTGGAGGGCCATCTGTGGGCTACTATTCCCTGATTATACCCAACGGCCACGTGCGGAGCAGACAAGTCTATGTAAGTACACTCATGTATTCACAAGATTTAACTTTACAAGATGCTTTCCCTACATGATTACTTGAGCAATCTTTTTTATCTTTATATGTCATTTATGGCCATTTTTGGCATTTTATAAAGCTGAGTAAGGCTGGGTTCCCATTGCGTTATGGGACCGCGTTAAACGGACAGCGTTGCACGGCGAAATTAACGCCGTGCAACGCGGCCGTTAACGCGCCCATTCACGCTAATGGGAACGCGCTACACTAACGCGTACCATGTTCGGCACGCGCTAGCGACGCGCCGGAGATTCCTGACGCGCCGCGGACGCTGCTTGCAGCGTCCGAGGCGCGCCCGCGGTCCGTTCCCCGCTCTCGCAGATCGGGTATCTGCGAGCGCGGGGACGTTACCGCGACCCCGAACGCGGCCCCATAAAAAACATTGCGTTAGCGCAATCCGCTAGCGCTAGCGCTAAACGGATTGCACTAACGCAATGTGACCCTAGCCTAACATGCAAAAGTGTTTCTGGACATAGGTAATCTTGATCTTGCCCTGCTAAATATTTTCTTGGCCTCATACCCTGTCCAGAGGGTTGTTGTCCCTTGTCTTATTTTGACATAATTTTGCACATTAGTCTCATTATTGCACAAGGAATTTTCCTTTCCTATCATTTCCTATCTTACCTAATGTATGTTTGCAAGAACAGGGTTCTCTCCACTCTCTACCAGTCTGTGACTGTAAAGTTAGTAACTGTGGGCGATATATAGACCTCTGCATGTAACCCCTTTATCATCTGTCTCACCATGGAAATTCTGGAGCTATACCAAATATTTACACAAAAAAACAAAATATGACTGACAACTGGAATAAGCTAGGTTCAGAATGATATTGAACAATATTTCTGACCATGTAATTGCAGTGGATGATGTTATGACACGATGGCGCAGCATCCGGGACCAATACCGGCGGGAAAGACAGCAGCGGGCTAAAAGTGGGTCAGCAGCCCCACTGAAGAAGCGGAAATATATTTACTATGACCGTCTTTCCTTTTTGGATGTCAGTATGGATCTTAGGCAGTAAGTAAAAACCACTAAACACATTTGTAATGAAACTAATTCTTAGTCTGTTTTGTTGATTATGGTTATTACATTGCAAATTACATGTAAGGATGTGTCAATATAGTGCAAACAATAATGTAAACAAGCATAAATTACCAAAGGGTCCTGGAGGAGAGAGGGCCCTGTCCGCCAAGCATCCCAAGCTTCAACAAGGGATGGGTGAGAATGTAGTATGCAAGTTTAGAGATGTTCATGCAGTGTTTTGTTGGATGGGTTGTTACTGCATGTTATCTGATTGTTTGAAGAGGTGGGTCTTCATGGTTTGGGTCTAGCTTGAAATGGTATGCCACATTATGATGTGTTGTGATAGTGTTTGGTACATTTGTGGGGATCCACAAGACAAATCTTGTATATTCTTGTGTGAATATGAGATAAGAGGGGAGTAGAGAAGGAGATGTTGTGCTGATCTGAGGTTGTGTTTTTTTGGGGTAATATTGCACACAGATGTGTAATTAAACAATGTCCACAAAATAATTACCTTTTATTGTTTAATTAACAGAACTCAGTCTAACCTCACAGAGAGGGAAACCGGATCAGAATCAGACCCTATCATAAACATAGTAACATAGTAACATAGTTAGTAAGGCCGAAAAAAGACATTTGTCCATCCAGTTCAGCCTATATTCCATCATAATAAATCCCCAGATCTACGTCCTTCTACAGAACCTAATAATTGTATGATACAATATTGTTCTGCTCCAGGAAGACATCCAGGCCTGTCTTGAACTCCTCGACTGATCCTGTAAGTGTGGAGGAAGAGGTTGCAGGACCATCTTTGTCTTCATCAGCATCCATCCTTGAGGACCCATCAGCATCATCATCACTGCAGGCAGCAGAAAGTGAGGAAGCTGCAGCACCACCACCCTCAGCAGCACATGATGCAGAAAGGCTGGAGGAACATGGCCAGAGCAGCAGCCCTACAGGCCCACTGGTGTCATCCCCACAGGCAGCTGGGCCTTTACGGAGATCCCGCCGAAGGAGAGAGCTGGAAGCCAGAAGAAGTGATGTTGATGCTGGGGTCCTCAATTATTTGGCCAGGGCAGCCACGGATGATGGCGAGGAGGCCTTTGCCCGCAGACTTGCCCGTTACCTTAGACCCCTTCCCCGTGAGGTGAGGCTACGTGTGAGAGGGTGTATGCAAATCCTGATTGATTTAAGCACCCCTCCAAATAACCCCTATGAGGTTTTTGAATATCTTGAGCGAAGGCAGCTTGGCCAAACCAACCTCTTGCGCCTTCAATTCCCTCAACAGGAGCAGAATCAATCAGGATTTGCAGCACCTACTCCACGTATGCCTCCACTTCAACCCCTCCCAATATGGCCACTTCTCCAGACCCAGTGATGTTGGCTGGTCCCAACCTGGGTTTGGACAACATGGCCATTTTGGGTTGGGGTATGATGCAAGGCAATCTGTACGACAGCATGATGCACAGAGCCAATTGGCTTATGGTCACCACACATCTGGACAATATGGACAAGGCCAGTATTCTGGGCCACAAGCCACTGCATCCTCACAGGATGAACTCCCATCGGCACAACAAAGGCCCCCTGACCAGGACAAAGAGCTGTCAACATCTCCCCCACCAACTTACAGGGATCTGTAATAGTTTTGTTTTTTTGCAGGTTTATTTTGTTTTTATTTTGGTAGCTGGCTACCATGTTAATGTTGTTTTTTGGCCACCATTTCCACTTTGTCGTGGATCCTTGTTAGAAAGCAACCCATAAAAAAGGTTGATACAAACCATATGCCTTAAATATGGTGTAAAGTTTAACAAAAAGGGTTCCTATGTTAGTAAAAAGTTATCAACAAAGCCAATTGATGTTTGTGGAGTCATCATTTTTGCATCACACACATATTCAGAAAACATAAACATATGGTCAGTAAGGAAACCAAACACACACAGTACTTTTTCAGTGGATGAAAATAGTATATTTCACAAACATATCTTTAACATAATGAAATCACAACTGAGAAACAGCATAATCTTGCCAGGGAGTAGAACCCTGAGGAGAAACAAAATAATTGGTCAATACATCCCTAACTTTTATGCCAGAAAGGGGACGGCGCGGAGGAGGGACATGTGGTGTTGGCCTAATTACACTACGCAACATGTGTTCATCATTACCATCTGAGAAGCAATCATGTATGCGGGTATAGTTGTGCAAAATTACTGATGTTTTGATGACTTCATTTACTGTAGTCTCACTGAGCTGTATGGCAGTCTGTAGGACACGCCATTTGGCCACCAGAATACCAAAGGCGCACTCCACCAGTCTGCGCGCCCTAGAAAGGCGCAAATTAAATATCCTCCGACGGTGGTCCTGGTTGTGCCGGGGATAAGGCCTCATGACGTGTCTGGTGAGTTGGAAGGCCTCATCTCCAACAAAAAAAAAAGGCAGTGCTTCTGCAGTGGAGCCTGGGAGTTGTTGTGGTGGTGGGAGGTCTAACTGGTTTTCACGTAGCCGCCGACCCATTATAGACGAATTGAAGACCCTAGAGTCTCCAGTTCGGCCATAGGCACCAATGTCTACAATTATAAACCTGTAGTTACTGTCAACTACAGCTAACAGAACTACAGAGAAAAACTGCTTATAGTTGTAGTTGTATTGGGAGCCAGAGTTCGGCGGCATACGTACCCTAATATGTTTCCTATCCAGTGCTCCAATGCAGTTTGGGAAGTCACAATTGGCTCAAAATTGCCCGTGGGTTCCAGGTCAATCAGCCTGTTTTGGCTCAGGCATCACAAGGTCCTTAAGTCTATCCCATATTTGGCGACAAGTTAACCGCACAATGCCAGAAATGGTGGACCGGCCAATCAAAAATTCAAGGTGGAGACCCGCAAAGGACAATCCAGTGGACAGAAATCTGTAAGTTAAAAAAAAAAGGAAAATCAGGTCTGTTTCAAGAGTGAACACAAAACATGAATAAGCACAATCATATTTACATTTGTCTGATACTAGATTAACGCTGGAAAGGGAAAAATGTCCTTAAGGGGCTTAACTATAACAGTTATGTCACTTTGTCACATCTGCTTGGGACATAATGTACACATATTCTGGGCGAAAACAGATTCAAACCAAAAAAAGTGCAAAAAAACCCATCATCAACATACAGTATGTGAGGATGTAGAATACATACCGTAACGTGAGGAGAAGACGCTCCTCAGCAGAGATGGCTTTGCGCAGCCTTGTGTCCTGAAATGTTATTCCTGGGCTTAAGATCTCCAACAATCTGTCAAATGTTTGGATAGACATGCGACAGTAGGGGGGGCGTGGCTAGCAACTGAAGGAGCAGGACGCACTCTCCACGAGCTCCTCTGTTGGAGATTATAATCTAACGAATCCGAGAGTTTGCGGACCCATCCACACATCTGGAGGGCAATATTTATCTGCCTCTAATCTCTAGAGACACTTGTGCTCCATTTTGGTCGCATATCTGCGTTCCAAGCGCATTGGAATTCTGAGGCCTACAGGCAGGCCTAAGGCCTGACTGGAGAAACGAAAGCCCGCCAATTGTTCGCAGACCTGCGGCATCTCTCCCCTCCACAGAGAGGAGATCGGATAGAGGAGATTGTGGAGAGACTCGTACTTCACTGCTGGAGGCCAGTGATTCTCATCAGGGAGGGGCAGCTCCTGGTGGAGGACTCTGCGGGAGGTGAGCAGACCGCAGACCCACAAGAAACGTTTTCCCACCCGGCTCTCCCCCCTCCCCTTGCCTGCAGCCGAGCTTCAGCATCAGCTCATACGCCGCGGTGCGGAGCGACGCTCAATTGTGGAAGATCCCATCTGGCGCCTGCTGGCCGAGAACCCCGGAACAGCCTCCCTGAAGCGGCTTCTACATCTCCGACGTGTCGCTGACCGCCGGCACCTCCACCGCGATCACCAGGAGAACGTCAGTGTGGTGAGGCGCGCCTGGGAGAACGGAGCAGAGGAGCGCCGACTGCAGCGGCCGCTCCCCCGGACCTAGCGACAACGTACCGGTGCCTCCTCGGATGGGCTCTATGCCGGGGAGAGGTGTGGTGTGAGAGGGCAGGCGCCATCTTGGACTCAGCGCGGACGGCGGACGGAGAGGGCACTCTGGAGGTATAGTCGCCCCTGTCCTGAGTCGCGCTTCCCCTTGGCTGCTTGCCTCCTCTGCTGCCTCTTCGGCTCCGGCACTGACGTGTGGCTGGGGTGGTGCTGGGACTCTGCTGGAGGCGTCTGCCTGCCGTCTGACCCGCAGTGAGATATAGCCGCAGGGGGACACATTCCAGTACGGGGAGGTGTGTGTGCTCAGCGATAGAGCACTAGGAGCTGGACCCTTATCTTTCTGCCTTGGGTTCTCCCCCTCTGCTGACTCTGTTTTGACTGCCGCTCAGTGTCCGAGGTGTGGAGAGAGGGAGATCCGGCTTAGTTAACCACCGCACCAGGAGTTATATTAACCTTTTCTGTGCTATTCTATGCCGGTCACAACACCTGCTACATTCCAGATCGGAGGCAGGAATATCTTTGTCTCCTGTTGCTCTTACAACCAACGTAATACACCATGGGACAAAGTATACACAATTTAGACCAAGGCAGGGAATATGGAAAATATATGGCTTTATTAATAAGGTGCCTATGATTACATATCTCTAAAATAAATCAATACATTAAACAAGCAAAAATTACATAAAATAAATAGAATACGTACACTGACAGATTATAAAAAAAAAAAAAGGGGGGCTATATATGTTTATCTTTATAGCAATAAAACCACCAACAGGATAAAATATAAGACTCCAAAGATTTAATATTTTATGTAGCAGCACCAGAAGTTCATAAGAAAAAAATATGAAATTATAAAAAAAATAATCCTTAGAAACAGGGGGATAGGCTCTGTATTTTATATATATATAAAAAAAAAATATATAAAAATAATATAATATATGTGGGGAGAAGAAAAAATATCATTATTAAGTCCACAACTGTTGAATTAAGTAAACGTGTGGAGTAAAGTGACAAGTGCAACTGAAAACAATAAGATAGGGACTCTCAATAGATCAATAGAATAAATTACTGGTTGGTCGTAATCGCACTATAATACCACACAGCCAATGTGTAAAAAAAAGAAGGGGGGGGGGAATATATAGTGAATTAAAAATATATTGTGTATAAGAAAACAAATTCCATATATGTGCGTCTCAACGTAATGTGCAAATATGCCAACTAAAGTGATAAAGTGCAAAGCGAGGAAAGGGAGCCAACGCTACTCCTATTAGGCTAGATCAGGGGCTATAAATAGACTGGGAAAAACTCCAACCGGAGTTGTAAACGTAATGAAGGTAAAGTGCACCTGTGCAGTCTAATGACTAAAATAGCATGGTGCCCATGAACAGAGACTAAACTACTGGTGCCTCAATAAAAATTGCTATGTACCTGAGGTGGTTCTGCCAGTGTACGCACTGACCCGACGCGCGTTTCGGAATGTATATTCTTTCCTTTGTCAGGGGTTGCCAGGGTATGTGCACCAACGTTATACCTATATAAGATCAAGTATCCAGCCAGTCTAACAAGAGACTTGATAGTATATCACACTGTTACAGTGGTGGAAAATAACTAAGTGAGCTAACACTGACACCTAGTGGCCACTTAAAAGAACTGTGGCTCTTTTCTATTTTCTATAGCTGGGACAGTGATAACTAAATTAATAATTTAGTTACAGTGTTAATACTCCAACAATATGATGTAATAGAAATTTTGCCTGCTGATAAAAGGAGGAATCAGTTGCTCTCTTTGTGCTTTAATAAATTATACAATGGTCAGAACCAATACGAAGACACCAAGGTCAACTAAGGCAAACTCTCAAGCCACCCAATCAGACCTAGATAAATATCTAAAAAAGCGTCTTACTAACCCCAGTGATAACAAAGCAAACTACCCAACTAACTCAGCTCTAGTAGGGGAAACAGATAAAGACATGGAAAGTGATTCGGACATAGGTTCTGATTATAGAGACCAACCGGTGACACGCTCCTTCATTAAACGGATTCTATCCAAGGCACTAGAGCCTATTGGAAAAGAATTGGTAGATATCAAACAGGAAATATCCCAACAAGGCCATAGACTAGAGACCCTAGAAAACACTCAAAACAGCTGTATAGAACACTCTAATGCTATTTTGACCTGTATCAAAGCTCAAGAAGAACAACTACAAATCGTTCATGCCACTTCAGAGGACCACGAGAACCGGGAGCGCAGAAATAATATCCGAATAAAGGGCCTTCCGGAGTCTGTCGCCTTTGAAGCCTTAAATAAGGCAGCAATTGAAATCTTCGGCTCCCTATTAATGGAGCAAGACCCCAAAGATATGGAAATCATAAGAATTCATAGAGCACTCCGTCCAAAACCTTAGCAAGGAGATCCACCTAGAGATATAATATGCAGATTCTTAGACTTTCGCACTAAAGACTTGGTGTTGAGGCGTGCGAGAGAAGCTCAAGACATCAAATTCGAAAGCACACAGATCAAACTATTTCAGGACTTGTCGGCAATTACCCTAAAGAAACGATATTTGCTAAAACCATTCACCGATGCGTTACTTCAGAAAAAACTTCAGTACCGTTGGTTATTCCCATTTGGAATACAAGTCATCACTGAAGACAAAAGATTACAGGCCAGAACCTCTGCTGAAATACAAAAATTATGCAAGGAACTGAACATTTCACTAGACCAATACCCCGACATCGAGACATTCCATGCAGCTGCTCTATTACAACCTCTACCTGCTCCCACCCCTTGGCACCAGGTCTCAACTCCTAAGTCCCAGAAATCAAAGCGTAAAGGGCCCAAATCGACTCCTATCAAAGATCAAGACACTGAGAGCTTGACTTGGGGATTAGTTGGTTTTAGCTATACTGAGACCCTTTGGGAGTAATCTGTAAAGCATACCTTGGTTTTTGACCATTTCTTCTTTTTTTGTTTATAAATATTCTTTATAGCTCAAAGTAATATCATAAGTTTAAAATGTAACTACTGTTACAAGTTACTTTGCCTCCTACCAGCGGGCATTACTTCAATATTTTTGATATCATATTTCAAAATGTTACGCCTGAATAGGCACTATGTTATGTTTCTTCAATTTCTAACCTTTTATTCTCAAAATTTCTCTACGCCCTTCCTTTCTTTCCCTTCCCCATCCTCCCTTATCCTTCTCTTCTTCCAGGCACCTTGGGACGCACACCATCGCTGGGAAATACATCCACATGGCTGACAACCAGAAGGTTTTTAAGCTGCTCACTTCCAATACCAATGGATTCAATTCTCCGATACCAAGGGGCCAAACCCTCTCACATTTTAAGAAAAAAAGTATTGACATATTACTCCTACAAGAAACACACTTCACTAGCAATAAAGTCCCTACATTTGAAAAAGCATACTACGACAGGTGGTACCATGCCACTTCCCCCCAAGCAAAATCCAAAGGAGTATCCATAGCTTTAGCTAAAGGAATCCCATTTTTACTCCAAGACCAAATGGCAGACACAAATGGCCGCTATTTAATGATAAAAGGAACGTTGGCGGGTGTGACTGTTACGATCTGTAATATTTATGCCCCCAACAAGAAACAATTAAAATGGCTCCTGTCTATGTTTAAGAAAATAAGAGATTTTAGAGAAGGTACTCTCATACTAGGGGGTGATTTCAACCTAGCCTTAGAACCTTCCATAGATACTACAAAGAAAAAGAGTGCGGTCTCACTAAAAGACCTGGCAAGATTAAAGCAAGCTCTTCTTTCCTTAAACCTCATAGATATTTGGCGATATTTACATCCGACTGAACGAGACTATACTTTTTTCTCACGCCCACATGGTTCTTATCACCGGATAGACTACTTATTTGCACCTAGATCATTGTTACCTAGTATCCAAAAAGCAGACATTATTCCCTCGCTGTTTTCAGATCACTCGGTAGTAATAACTTCGTTGCTCCTGTCCAAAGAATTCTCACCCAATAGATCTTGGCAACTAAACGATTCCCTCTTAGACAACCCCACCATTAAACCTCGTATCATTAAAGCCATTAAAACATATTTTGAATTAAACAATACAGCCGAAACATCACCATTAATACTTTGGGAAGCGCACAAGTCGGTGATAAGGGGTGAACTGATATCACTGGCGTCTTACCTGAATAAAATAAAAAATAAAGAACTAGATTCTTTACATAGAGAGATAATACGGCTAGAATCCCAACACAAGAAAACATTACTACAACAAACTCTAACAGAACTCACAGAAAAAAGACAAAGATTAAAGGATATTCTTAGACAGCAATCAGCTAAATTTTTCACTTCTTGGAAAAATCACATACTAGTGCATGGAGATAAAGCCTCAAAATTATCCATGTCATTAATCAAGAAAAGACAAGCACGCACATTTATTCATTCTATTCTAACTAGAACCGGCTCTAAAACCCAAAATTACTCCCAAATAGAAAAAGAATTTTTAAACTATTATAAATCCCTTTACCAATTACGCCTTAATGAAGAGGGACAAGAAAAAACCAGAGGAAACATGATATCCAAACATTCTTAAAAAGCTTAAATCTCCCAACCCTCTCAACAACCCAACAAGAACTACTAGTTAAACTATTTACTCTTGTGGAGCTCCAGTCAGCCCTGTCGAAGTGCCCCAAAGGGAAAGCTCCAGGCCCGGATGGCTTCACGGCTCATTATTACAAGTCCAACGCGGGAATCTTACTCCCTTACCTTCTCAAAATGTGTAACGCTCTACAGGGAGGTGGGCAGGCGCCACGCCAACTTCTTGAAGCAAGGATCTCACTGATTCATAAAGAAGGGAAAGATCCAGAACAATGTGGTAGTTATAGACCCATATCATTGTTGAATCTGGATCTAAAGCTTTACGCAAGAATGTTGGCAGATAGAGTAGCGGGCGTGCTGCCTCAGTTAATCTCCTTAAACCAAACTGGATTTGTGAAGGGTAGAGAGGGGAAAGATAACACATATAAAATTTTACACTTGATGCAATATGCCAAACTAAAAAAGACTCCGATTGCACTAATGAGTATAGATGCTGAAAAAGCTTTCGACAGGGTTGACTGGACTTTCCTACAGGAAACTTTACTAAAATTTAGCTTCCCCCCTGCAACAATAACGGCAATTATGGGCATGTATTCAAACCCCACAGTGAAAATCAGAATAAACGGATTTCTCACTGACTCATTCCAAATCCTAAATGGTACCAGACAAGGCTGCCCACTGTCTCCGTTACTTTTTGTCTTGTCCCTAGAACCTCTTATACAGGCCATACAGCAATGCAGAGATATAGAGGGCATGCAGATCCGTGGCAACCACTACAAAACAGCAGCGTTTGCAGACGACCTCTTATTAGTAATCTCAAAACCCTTAAAAAGTATGCCAGCCATAATGGACATCCTAGAGCGCTACAGTAAACTATCGAATTTTAAAATGAACAAAATAAAATCCAAATTACTAAACATAGGCCTACCAACCAGGGAGGTGAACTACATCAAGTCCACATATCCCTTTACCTGGCAACAGAAAAGCTTAACATACCTAGGCATTCAGTTATGCGCTGCTGATAAAGACCTCTTTACTCTTAATTATAATCGTCTATTGGGAGATACGACTTCATGTCTCAGGTCCTGGAAGGACAATTTCCTATCCTGGATAGGGAGAAAAAACATCCTAAAAAGTCTGATCTTACCAAAATTTCTTTATATGTTTAATATGATCCCTATCCAGGTCCCCCACTCTTTCTTAGCTAAAATACACTCCCTATTTCTTAGATATATTTGGCACAAAAATAAACCGCGTATTAATTTTAAAACTCTCACACTACCAAAAGATATGGGTGGAATGGGTGCACCAGATATTGTAAAATACTACCAAGCATCGCACATATCTAGAACGATCCACTGGATCAGAAGCACAGAAGACAAACAATGGCTCAAAATAGAAGAAGCAATGTCCCCTTTACCACTATGCTAAGGCAAAACAATGATCCGACTCTAACTAAATCAAAAAATCTACATACACTAGCTACATTAAAGATATGTGGTAAACTTCATTGTGCCCTGATCCCTTCCCTCTCCCCATTAACAAAAGTCATAGACATTTTAGACTCACTGCCTAACCAAGCGGCACACATCTCATTGGAGCGACTATGTGAGGATGGAGCCCTTCTTCCCCTACAAGAAATACGCAAAATCCCCGGACTCTCAGGTCTAACATTCTTGCAATACGGTAAACTCACACATTTTCTTCGCCAGAGTCACCACTCGGTCGACTTCAATAGGTCCCTGACCTCCTATGAAACACTATGTGCCAGAAAGCTACCACCAACTCATATCCTTTCAATAATATACCAATCTATACTAAAACTGGAAACATCACTGAAACGAGCCTATATAATGAAATGGGAAAAGGACATGGGTACTTCATTTTCTGAATCACAAATCAATCATATATACAGACATTCACATGGTCCCTCTAAATGCGTGCGCATCCAAGAAAACTCATTTAAAATTATCACTAGATGGTATGTGACACCCAATCGAATGCAGAAATGGAGCCGTGCCTCGTCTTTAAACTGTTGGAGATGCGGAACAGGTGAAGGCAGTTACAAGCATATATGGTGGTCTTGCCCAATACTATCCACTTTCTGGAGGGTGTTGGAATCTACCATACACGAAATAGTGGGTAAATGCATTGTCCTGAAGCCAGAATTTGTCCTTCTAAACTTTCCAATCTGGCCAGATGATGGGAATGCCTCTAAATTGGCCCAATTTATCCTGACGGCGGGGAAATCTCTGTTACCGAAATTTTGGAACTCAAAAACAATATCTACCACACAACAAATATATTCCAAGATTGAACAGCTTTACCACACAGAAGAACTGGCCTCAAAAATAAACCATACCATCGATAAGTTCCACAATACTTGGAGATCTTGGACCCTATTTAGAACTAGATCGACATTCCTCTCCACAGTATCATCATGAATACACAATTGTCCCAGGGAACTGCCGTCCCCCACCCTCTCCCCCCCCCCCCCACCCTCCTGTCTGCCCTTCTATTTACTTCCTCCAACAACGCCTTCTCTAGCTTTTCTCCCTCTCTTATCTCTATTCTTTTCTCTCTCCTTTATTCTGTGACAAAGTTAATTTAGATGGATTAAGTTAGTTCAAAAATGTATGTTTCAATGCTAACACTTTTATGTCCTCATTTAAAGAGGACAGTTATGCCTACTATGTAATTCACTCATTTCAAACTAGGCAACATGTTATGTTTACATTTATCGAAAGCTGTTATATTATTCTGAAAATTTCAATAAAAAGACAATTGAAAGAAAGAAAGACATGCGACAGTAGAGATAAAACTTGTCTGGATGTTCCCGCAGAGCTGTATATAGCCGATGAAAATTGCCTTTAGTGAGGCGTTTAGTCAGAAGAGGATGCACCCACATTCTTCTGCTCCTCCTTCACGGATCCACAATCACAGGGTATGGGTGGCCAAACCGACGAGACAATAGCCAGTTAACAAAACCCGCTGCGTTGGGGTGAACTGCAGGTGGTCAGACATAGTCCAAATGATACAACAACACTCCAACAGTTGACAAACCACAAAATGACCATATGGGAGTGAGACACCTGTTGTAGAGGCCTTAAATAGGGTTGATGAGGGTAATTTAAATCAATTTCAGCCGCCAAAACCGTTAAATGTCCATTTTGTCAGGTTGCGAGAAAAATACGCATTACGGTGGGCATACGGATTACATACGCAACATTACATGCGCAAAATACGCGACCACACCTTGCCTACGGAGTTCTTACGGACCACCGTATTTCTAATTTTGACGCGTATTACGGCCGTAAAATACGGACCGTATTTTTCAACGCTGAGTGTGAGGCCGGCCTTAGGGGTATGGTTAGGGTTGACATTAGGGGTGTGTTGGGGTTAGGGTTGGAGTTAGAATTGGGGGTTTCCACTTTTTAGGTACATCAGGGGGTCCCCAAACACGACAGCCAATTTTGTGCTCAAAAAGTCAAATGGTGCTCCCTCCCTTCTGAGCTCTGCCGTGCGCCCAAACTGGTTTAGCCCCACATATGGGGCATCACGGTGGCGCAGTGGTTAGCACTACAGCCTTGCAGCGCTGGGGTCCTGAGTTCTAGTCCCACCCAGGACAACATCTGCAAAGAGTTTGTATGTTCTCTCCGTGTTTGCGTGGGTTTCCTCCGGGCACTCCGGTTTCCTCCCACATTCCAAAGACATACTGATAGGAATTCTAGATTGTGAGCCCAATCGGGGACAGTGATGATAATGTGTGCAAAACTGTAAAGCGCTGCGGAATATGTTAGCGCTATATAAAAAATAAAGATGATCAGCGTACTCGGGATAAATTGGACAACAACTTTTGCAGTCCAATTTTTCCTGTTACCCTTGTGAAAATAAAAACTTGGGGGCTACAAAATCTTTTTTGTGGAATTTTTTTATTTTTATTTTCACGACTCTGCATTATAAACTTCTGTGAAGCACTTGAGCATTCAAAGTTCTCACCACACATCTAGATAAGTTCCTAGGGGGGTCTAGTTTCCAAAATGGGGTCACTTGTGGGGGTTACTACTGTTTAGGTACATCAGGGGCTCTGCAAACGCAACATAACGCCCACAGACCATTCTATCAAAGTCTGCATTCCAAAACGGCGCTCCTCCCCTTCCGAGTTCTGCCGTGCGCCCAAACAGTGGTTTACCCCCACACATGGGGCATCAGCGTACTTGGGATAAATTGGAAAACAACTATTGTGGTCCAATTTCTCCTGTTACCCTTGTGAAAATAAAAACTTGGGGGCTACAATATCTTTTTTGTGGGAAAAAAAATATTTTTTATTTTCACGACTCTGCATTATAAACTTCCATGAAGCACTTGGGCATTCAAAGTTCTCACCACACATCTAGATAAGTTCTATGGGGGTCTAGTTTCCAAAATGGGGTCAATTGTGGGGGGTTTCTACTGTTTAGGCACATCAGGGGCTCTCCAAACACAACATGGCGTCCGATGTCAATTCCAGCCAATTCTACATTGAAAAAGTAACACGGCACTCATTCTCTTCCAAGCTCTGCGGTGCGCCCAAACAGTGGTTTACCCCCACATATGGGGTATTGACGTACTCAGGAGAAATTGCACAACAACTTTTGTGGTCTAATTTCTCCTGTTACCCTTGTGAAAATAAGAATTTGGGGGCAAAAAGATCATTTTTGTAGAAATAATTTGATTTTTTATTTTCACGGCTCTACGTTATAAACTTCTGTGAAGCACTTGGGGGTTCAAAGTGCTCACCACACATCTAGATAAGTTCCTTAAGGGGTCTAGTTTCCAAAATGGTGTCACTTGTGAGGGGTTTCCACTGTTTAGGCACATCAGGGGCTCTCTAAACGTGACATGACGTCCTATCTCAATTCCAGCCAATTCTGCATTGAAAAAGTCAAGCTGCGCTTCTTCACTTCCAAGCTCTGCGGTGCGCCCAAACAGTGGTTTACCCACACATATGTAGTATCGGCGTATTCAGGAGAAATTGCAGAACAAAATTTATGGTTTAATTTCTGTTTTTTCTGTATCTGTGCCAGTCCTGTCTGTGGCATCTGTCTGTCATTTTCTGCCACAGAAAATATACTGTATTACAGTGGGCCTGATTTCTTCACTATTCTCCCAGAAAAAAATAAAAAAGTGGGAGATTAAGATTGGCAAATCTGCATCTGTGCCAGTCCTGTCTGTGGCATCTGTCTGTCATTTTCTGCCACAGAAAATATACTGTATTACAGTGGGCCTGATTTATTCACTATTCTCCCAGAAAAAATAAAAAGGGGGAGATTTTTATTGGCAGTGTGTGCAAACTTGCCTTGCGCAGGCGTGTACTATGGAGGACAGAGAATGACCTTCAATCCAATATTGCAGCCAGCATGCAGCCAGCGGGTAAGGAAAGGGTGAATCAAACACCCAAAAACCCCACCTCCATGGCTGAAGATTGTTCCCTCCAAATTCAGGTGACAGTGTCCCTTTAAATGTTCATTTTTTCCTTACACATTGTTTCAGTTCCTGTGAAGCACGTAAAGGGTTAATAAACTTCTTGAATGTGGTTTTGAGCACCTTGAGGGGTGCAGTTTTTAGAATGGTGTCACACTTGGTTATTTTCTATCATATAGACCCCTCAAAATGACTTCAAATGTGAGATGGTCCCTAAAAAAAAATGGTGTTGTAAAAATGAGAAATTGCTGGTCAACTTTTAACCCTTATAACTCCCTAACAAAAAAAAAAAAATTTTGTTTCCAAAATTGTGCTGATGTAAAGTAGACATGTGGGAAATGTTATTTATTAACTATTTTTCGTGACCTATCTCTCTGATTTAAGGGCATAAAAATTCAAAGTTTGAAAATTGCAAAATTTTAAACATTTGCCATATTTCCGTTTTTTCACAAATAATCGCAAGTAATATCGAAGAAATGTTCCCACTAGCATGAAGTACAATATGTCACGAAAAAACAATCTCAGAATCAGCGGGATCCGTTAAAGCGTTCCAGAGTTATAACCTCAAAGTGACAGTGGTCAGAATTGTAAAAATTGGCTCGGTCATTAAGTACCAAATTGGCTCTGTCACTAAGGGGTTAAACCATATGAAAGTACTTCCAGCTGTTCACACGATAAATTTCTGGAAGATAGGTTTAGAACATTGTCAGGACTTAATTTGTTGGAAAGATTTTCCTGTGGCGCGTTGTCATGCCAGAATGCCTTTCTATGTTTACGGTCACCGCGCCTTGTGCGTTTTTTGACATCCTCTGCGATTTATTAGTCTGACTGGCTTCGTTTAATGAAGAATCAGAAGCAGTACAATTATCAGATGACTCATAGTTAGACGAATTAAAGCTGACATGCGTTTTTTTTAGAATTTTTCTTGCCATATCTCAAGATAGATCTTGGAGTTTTGTTTTTTTCTTCTATGGTATTCCTATCATAGATTTTATTGGAGGGTTAATCACTCAGATCCCTCTGAAATCTACGTTTTTTTCTTGGAATAATCTCTTCCTCCAATGTAAACACCAAGTCATGCCTTCTTTTAAATAATTCATCATATTCAGTAACATCTTTATAATTGTTCAGGGTCAATTTCATATTATGAATGTCCTGTGGTATGTCCTTAAGTTTTATTTCTTCATGCTTAATAATTAAGCGCATGAGATGAACAATCACTCAATAAATTTTTCCAATCTAGTGTGAATTCACTGTTAAATATGGTGGTGGATTTTTTCTTAATTCTGAGTCCTCTCGGTATCATGCTTTTGGAAACATAATTTTGTAAGGTAGTTAAATCCCACCATACCTTGGTCTCTTGTAGCAATAATTTTTCAAGCTGTTTCAAATTAACAGAGAGGTCAGAAAAATCATTAGTGTCATCAGGTTTGTCAGAAAATACTCGAGCTGCTTTTTTCAATCTTTCTCAGGATAGATCCAACATGATGGATAAATACCAGACACTGTGGTTGTTCACAATAAAGTGCAGTGGTGCAAATAATTAGGGTCACAATAAACAACAGAGCAGTCAAAAAATGGGAGCACGGCAAACAGTCGGAACATAAAGACCTAAAGAAAATAAAGCCAGCTCACCACCCTCCAGGTGCTCGGAACCTCCATCCTTATGAGGCGATGTGCATCATGAGAGGGAAAAAAAGGGTCTTTGTTCCAGCTCCTTTAGTAAAATCTTCAATTTTATTTCAAGAATTAAAAATAACAGGACATGCTTCGAGAGCGCACCAGACGTGCACACAGAAACAGTGAGACGCGTTTCGATCGCAACAGCGATCTTTATCAAAGCTGCTATATGCTCAAAATGGCAAATACAAACCAGACCAATCAATACATGGTGAATACATAGAATGTGAACAACCACCGATCGACCAAACCGCTGCATGACCAGCTCTACCCTCGCCTACTGTATTCTCACCCATCCCTTGTAGATTGTGAGCCCTCGCGGGCAGGATCCTCTCTCCTCCTGTACCAGATATGACTTGTATTGTTTAAGATTATTGTACTTGTTTTTATTATGTATACCCCTCCTCACATGTAAAGCGCCATGGAATAAATGGCGCTATAATAATAAATAATAATGTTATGGCTACTGAAGATATACTACGGGAGAAATTAGCATTAGTGCTATTATGAATATCATTTAAATGTTCAGCTATGCGTGTTTCCATCATGTTGGATCTATCCAGAGAAAGATTGAAAAAAGCAGCTCGAGTATTTTCCGACAAACCTGATGACACTAATGATTTTTCTGACCTCTCTGTTAATTTTAAACAGCTTGAAAAATTATTGCTACAAGAGACCAAGGTATGGTGGGATTTAACTACCTTACAAAATTATGTTTCCAAAAGCATGATACCGAGAGTACTCAGAATTAAGAAAAAATCCACCACCATATTTAACAGTGAATTCACACTAAATTGGAACAATTTATTGAGTGATTGTTCATTAAATCTCATGCGCTTAATTATTAAGCATGAAGAAATAAAACTTAAGGACATACAACAGGACATTCATAATATGAAATTGACCCTGAACAATTATAAAGATGTTACTGAATATGATGATTTTTTAAAAAGAAGGCATGACTTGGTGTTTACATTGGAGGAAGAGATTATTCCAAGAAAAAAACGTAAATTTCAGAGGGATCTGAGTGATTAACCCTCCAATAAAATTTATGTTTGGAATACCATATAAGAAAAACACGGGTATTACATACCTTGTAATGAGATTTTTCATGAGACATGACGGCAGCACCAGAGAGGGACCCGCCCATCAAGGACAGGAAACCTTCAAGATAAATGGGGCGGCTCCACTCTCCACATCAGTTGTTTTACAGAGTACGAGAGGAACTCCGCTGGTTAGTGCACACATAAATAATACATCCTATACGGTTCTATTCACCGACACCCGAGAGAGTGTATAATACAAATAATGCTAATAATGCACCCAACTAATGACGTGATCAAAAGGGTGGGAATATAAGGATGCCATCATGTCTCATGAAAAAAACACTTTGCCAGGTATGTAATTCCCGTGTTTTTCCATCATACATGACGGCACCACGAGAGAATTACAGAGATTTGTATTCTCTTCAGGGAGGGATCACAGCTTGTAACACTCTTCTCCCAAATGTGAGATCAGAGGTAGCAGATAGGTCTAGCATATAATGTTTAAAAAATGTAGACGGAGAGGACCAAGTGGTCGCCTTACAGATTTGGTCGATGGTAGCATCTGCTCTCTCCGCCCAAGATGTCGCCATGGCCCTCGTGGAGTGGGCTTTCAGACCCTGTTGAAGATCCCTGCCTGCACTACTATACGCTAGAATAATGGCCTCTCTCACCCATCTAGCGATAGCTTTTTTAAGGCTTTAAGGACCTTCCTTGACCCCTGGAACGAAACAAATAAAGCCCTCTGTTTCCTCCAGGATTTTGTCATTTCTAAATACTGTAGGATACATCTCCTGACATCTAGGCAATGGAGTCTCTCCTCTTTCTTGTTACTAGGATTGGGACAGAAAGAGAGTAGAGTTATATCCTGAGCCCTATGGAATCTCGATATCACTTTGGGGAGATATGCCTATATCTAATTTTAATACAACTCTTATCGTTCACAATTTGTGTGTAAGGGGGGTCAGCTGACAACGCGTGTAAATCCCCAACCCTACGGGCCGATGTAAGTGCTACTAACAAAGATGTCTTTAATGTTAGTACTTTATCTGATGTTGTATTTAACGGCTCAAAGGGGCTTTCTGTCAAAGCTGTCAACACTAAATTTAGATCCCATGGTGGAGGAGTAGGGGATGGAACAGAGTCAGCTCTACTACAGGCTCGGATAAACCTCATCACCCATCTATTGCTTGCCAGGTCACAGGTGAATAAGGCTGCTAAAGCTGAAATGTGTACTTTGAGGGTACTAACAAATAATCCCAGATCTAAGCCCTTTTGCAGGAACTCCAGTATTGCCACTTTCGGGACCTCCCCTTCACGTATTGGCCCTGAGCCGGACAGGAATTTCTTCCATATTCTCCCATAGATCTTGGTCGTTACTGGTTTTCTGCTACTGAGCAAGGTGGATATTAAACCAGCTGAGAACCCTTCTTTCTCTAACAACGACCGTTCAAATGCCAGTCTGTCAAATGTAGCCCGGAATTCTGCGGGTGGCTGAAGGGACCCTGTGTTAGAAGGTCCTGGTCTTCCGGGAGTACCCACGGGTCCGTCACTGACATCACTCTCAGCCAGTAAAACCATCGTCTTTTTGTCCAGAAGGGAGCTATTACAATCACTCTGGCCTTGTCCTCCCTGATCTTCTTCAGAACTGCTGGGATTAGACATATGGATGAGAAGGCATACAAGAGACCTGACGTCCATTCTATACAAAAGAAGGCGTCTTCTGCCAACGGTCTAAGAAGAAAACAGAAGGCTGACAGCACTCACAAACTGGGGCGCCCGTCCAAGTCCAGGGAACCTTCCAGGACCATCAGAGATTCAAGCGATAAAGTGACAGCGCTCCATCCAGGTGTATAATTCAAGAAGATAAATTTATTTTGCCATATAGTAGCAACGTTTTGACCATATAGGTCTTTATCAAGCATGCCAACGGTCTGTCTGCTGGGTTCAGGGAGCAGAACGTTTGAACTTTTTTGTTGACTTTTGAGGCAAAGAGGTCTACACTGGGTCTTCCCCACATGTGTACTATCCATTGAAAAATGAACTTTTTTAGGGACCATTCCCCTTGCCTTAAGTGGTTCCTGCTCAAAAAGTCTGCCTTTATATTGTCCACACCTCGAATATGCAGGGCCGATAATGAGAGGAAATGCCTTTCGGCTAGAGTCATGAGTCTTTCGGCTATGTGCATCAGTGACCGAGAACGGGTGCCCCCCTAGTGGTTCACGTATGCGACCACTGTTCGGTTGTCTGATAGGACTCTCACATGATGCCCTGTCAAGTGTGGAAGTAACCTCCTTAGCGCTCTTTCGATTGCCAGGAGTTCCCACTCGTTTGAGGATAGATTTTTCTCCTCTTGAGCCCAGGGGTCTTGGACCTATAGTGTGTCTGAGTGAGCTCCCCACCCCCATGGACTGGCATCCGTTGTGATTACGGTACTTTGGAGGCTGTGTACGTCCAGGGAACTCCTCTCAGAGATGACTCTCTGTAACCACCATCTGAGTGAATGGAGTACAGAGAGTGGGAATGAGCTTCTGCTCCAGCTGCCCCTGAAGTTCCAGGTCATTCTGCAGCACACACCATTGCAGTTCTCTTGCATGGAACTGGGCCCATTTTACTGCCGGTATGCAGGAGGTTAGGGACCCCAACACTGACATGGCTCTTCTTAAAGTCATCTCTGGCTTTCTCAATGTTGTCATAATCATTTGTTTGATTTTTTTTCTCTGGGAGGTCACACTCCTGCGCCACGGAGTCTACCGTTACCCTAGGAAATTCTGGACCATTGCTGGCTCTAGATTGGATTTTTTGAGGTTCAGTTGCCATCCTAGTGTCTATAGAGTGTCCATCACTATTCTGACCTGCTCTTGACAATGAGAAAAGTTCTTCCCCACTATCAGGAAGTCGTCTAAGTAGGGTATTATCAGAGTATCTTTTTCTCTGAGATGTGCTGTGACCTCTGCAATCAGTTTTGTAAACACTCGTGGGGCTGTTGCTATCCCAAATGGCAGAGCCCTGTACTGAAAGTGACGCAACTGGGACCCCATCTGAACTGCCACTCTGAGGAACTGACGATCTTGTATGATTGGGACCTTAATAAGCGTCCTTTAGGTCTAGGACCGACATGTAACACCGAGGATAAAGGAGCTTCACTGCTGATTTTATCGTTTCCATTTGGATGGATGGAATTATTAGGTATTTGTTGAGGCCTTTTAAATTTATTATTGTCCTCCAAGAATTGTCCGATTTTTTAATGAGAAAAAGGGGAATAAAATCCTTCCATTCTTTCCTCCTTTGGAACTTCTTCCAAGACGTGCTTGTGAGGAAAATGTATATAATAAGTTTAGTTTCTCTGCCAGCACATATAGGGTGGGCGTTGACCCCCCTTTACTTCAGGGTTTAGCTTTTCTTTTCAATGGGTGTAGAAGAGCTTTTATTGCTTCTTGCTGCATTCCTGACTTTCAGCTCCCAAACCCCTCATGCCCCTCCCAAAGGAATATTTATGATCAGAATAGATGCATAGACAGTTGTACCAACTGAAACTGGTCTGATTTCCTTCTTTAAAAGCAAGAAGTCCTTTGTTCCATTATAGTGAGATATTGGGCCAACGGTTTAGGCTAGGAAAATAATACGTCCAGTTTGTGAATCTCCATCGACGCATCTATCAGCCACGGTAAGCGCTGGCTTCTAGTTCCAACAGGGACAGAGCATGGATTTCTCTGAAATTATGCATCCCATCAGGCCCAAATTTGGTCTCATTAGAACACCAATGTTAATACAAGATGAATGCTGGGTGTGTTATGATTCTGACATGTTCTGTAGCGTAGATACAGGCATTAGACAAACTTGTGTTAAATTTAGCGAGACTGAAGAGATAGGAGGTTCTGAGGAAACCAGCCCTGTTAGTGATGTCACGAGGTTGTGGTTATTTAAGTGACTCCACTTTACCCAGCCTTCAGAGTCTAGAGAGTCTGTCTGAGTCTGACTTGAGGAGACCTCACTGCCAGCCCTGATGTATTGGGACATTTGGGAGCTCTGCCCACTAGCCTGGTTTTGCCTGATATGAACTGAGAACATGTGAGTTTTACATATTCTCATTTAATCCCTTTATTTTAGAATTACTTTGTACATAATTTCAATTGTCTCATATTGTAACATCTTTATATAACTTTTTATAAACACTGCCTTAAATCTTTTATGGAGTATAATATTTAAAATACTAGATTTGCTCTTCTGCTCTAAAACGTACCCTAAGTTTTCTGAAGGGAATTACGCTACTGTTTTGGGTTAGCTTCGGACCCGTTTAATCGAAGCTGTTGGCAGCATACCGTGTGCTGTGCCGTTGGGAGTCATTGTAGTGACTGCGGCATTGATAATTATTGTTCCTGCCTGAGTGGGAGTATTTATATCGCCTCGCTGCAGCGTGCCCAATAGCCAGTACATAGCAGGCAGACTTTCTGGCGACTAATTACCCTAGGTACAGTACCTAATCTGACCTGAGGGTAAGGGGGGCGCCAGAGAGCTGCAAGTTCAAGCGGAACTGTAAAGCGGGATATACATAAATCCCTGCAGTTTGTGGTATATTGAAGAGCAGTGGGATAACTAGAATAAGCCCCTCCTGTAAACTAAGAGGTCAATGCTTTCATCACATTGTAGCAGTGGAGGGATAACTAAGATAAGCCCCCCTGCACATGTGATAGCCGTCTGTTGGCCTAAAGTCACCCGGATCCATGATGTGGGGGTGACGGTCACGGTGTGAATCATGACAGTGCTTGTCTAGGAGTGATGTTTGTCATGATTCCAATGGCAGGGAATCACAAAAGGACAAGCACCAACAAGCTCTAGGGTGATGGAACCTGAGCTGACCGCGACCCCAAACCTGAACACACAAATAACAATAGCCGGGGAACGTGCCTACGTTGATCCTAGACGTCTCGCACCAGCCGAAGATCTAACTTCCCCTATTAGAAGAAACACAGATCTCTCGCCTCCAGAGAAATACCCCACAGAAATAGCAGCCCCCCACATATAATGACGGTGAAATGAGAGGAAGGCACATACACAGTATGAAAACAGATTCAGCAAAATGAGGCCCGCTAAAACTAGATAGCAGAGGATACAAAAGTAAACTGCGCGGTCAGCAAAAAACCCTTCAAAAAACCATCCTGTAATTACTTGAACTCATGTTCCAACTCATGGAACATGAGGAGCAATTACAGCCCGCTAGAGCAACCAGCAGCAAAGAAACAATTATATGCAAGCTGGACAAGACAAAAATAAAGCAAAACGTGGAACAAGAAAATCAAAAACTTAGCTTGTCCTGAAGATTACTGAAGCCAGAAGCTGAGGTAACAAAACACTCTGATAACCTTGATAGCCGGCGGGGAAATGACAAGAGAGCCCGGTTAAATAGGAAACTCCCAAATCCTAATAGAACAGGTGGACACCAGAGACAGCAGAACACAAATCACCCAGTACCATCAGTAACCACCAGAGGGAGCCCAAAAACAGAACTCACAACAGTACCCCCCCCTTGAGGAGGGGTCACCGAACGATCACGAGAACCACCAGGGCGACCAGGATGAGCCCTATGAAAAGCGCGGACCAAATCATCAGCATGAACATCAGAGGCAACCACCCAAGAATTATCCTCCTGACCATAACCCTTCCACTTGACCAAATATTGGAGTTTCCGTCTGGAAACACGAGAATCCAAGATCTTCTCCACAACATACTCCAATTCTCCCTCCACCAGCACCGGAGCAGGAGGCTCAAGCGAAGGAACAACAGGTACCTCATACCTCCGCAACAAAGACCGATGGAACACATTATGAATAGCAAACGATGCCGGGAGATCCAAACGAAATGACACAGGGTTAAGAATTTCCAAGATCCTATAAGGACCGATGAACCGAGGCTTGAACTTAGGAGAAGAGAACTTCATAGGAACAAAACGAGAAGACAACCACACCAAGTCCCCAACACGAAGTCGAGGACCCACGCGGCGACGGCGATTAGCAAACTGCTGAGCCTTCTCCTGGGACAACTTCAAATTGTCCACCACATGACTCCAAATCTGATGCAACCTATCCACGACCATGTCCACTCCAGGACAATCAGAAGGCTCCACCTGACCAGAGGAAAAACGAGGATGAAACTCCGAATTACAAAAGAAAGGAGAAACCAAGGTAGCAGAACTAGCCCGATTATTAAGGGCAAACTCGGCCAGCGGCAAAAAGGTAACCCAGTCATCCTGATCAGCAGAAACAAAACACCTCAAATAAGTTTCCAAGGTCTGATTAGTTCGCTCCGTCTGGCCATTCGTCTGAGGGTGGAATGCAGACGAAAAGGACAAATCAATGCCCATCTTAGCACAGAACGTCGGCCAAAATCTAGACACAAACTGGGATCCCCTGTCAGAAACGATGTTCTCCGGAATCCCATGCAAACGAACCACGTTCTGGAAAAACAGAGGGACCAACTCAGAGGAGGAAGGCAACTTAGGCAAGGGTACAAGATGAACCATTTTAGAAAAGCGGTCACACACAACCCAGATGACAGACATTTTTTGAGAGACAGGGAGATCCGAAATAAAGTCCATGGAAATGTGCGTCCAAGGCCTCTTCGGGATAGGCAAAGGTGACAACAATCCACTGGCTCGAGAACAGCAAGGCTTAGCCCGAGCACAAACCTCACAAGACTGCACAAAAGAACGCACATCCCTCGACAAGGAAGGCCACCAAAAAGACCTGGCCACCAAGTCTCTAGTACCAAATATTCCAGGATGACCTGCCAACGCAGAAGAATGGACCTCGGAGATGACTCTACTGGTCCAACTATCCGGAACAAACAGTCTCTCAGGCGGACAACGATCAGGTTTACCCGCCTGAAACTCCTGCAAAGCACGTCGCAAGTCTGGGAAGACGGCCGACAAAATCACCCCATCCCTAAGGATACCAGTGGGCTCAGAATTTCCAGGGGAGTCAGGCACAAAACTCCTAGAAAGAGCATCCGCCTTCACATTCTTTGAACCTGGCAGGTATGAAACCACAAAATTGAAACGAGAGAAAAACAGTGACCAACGAGCCTGTCTAGGATTCAGACGCCTGGCAGACTCAAGGTAAATCAGATTTTTGTGATCAGTCAAGACCACCACACGATGTCTAGCACCCTCCAGCCAATGACGCCACTCCTCAAATGCCCACTTCATGGCCAAAAGTTCCCGATTACCCACATCATAATTCCGCTCAGCGGGCGAAAATTTTCTAGAAAAGAACGCACATGGCTTCATCACCGAGCAATCAGAGCTTCTCTGTGACAAAACCGCCCCCGCTCCAATCTCGGAAGCATCAACCTCAACTTGGAAAGGAAGCGAATCATCAGGCTGACGCAACACAGGAGCAGAAGAAAACCGGCGTTTAAGTTCCTGAAAGGCCTCCACAGCCGCAGGAGACCAATCAGCAACATCAGCACCCTTCTTAGTCAAATCCGTCAAAGGCTTAACAACACTAGAAAAATTAGTTACAAAACGACGATAGAAATTAGCAAAGCCCAAGAACTTCTGCAAACTCTTAAGAGATGCAGGCTGCGTCCAGTCACAAATAGCCCGAACCTTGACGGGATCCATCTCAATAGTAGAAGGGGAAAAAATATACCCCAAGAAATAAATCTTCTGGACTCCAAAGAGACACTTTGAGCCCTTTACAAACAAGGAATTAGCCCGCAGGACCTGAAACACCTTCCTGACCTGCTGAACATGAGACTCCCAGTCATCAGAAAAAACCAAAATATCATCCAAATACACAATCATAAATTTATCCAGATATTCACGGAAAATATCGTGCATAAAGGACTGGAAGACTGAAGGAACATTAGAAAGTCCGAAAGGCATTACCAAATACTCAAAATGGCCCTCAGGCGTATTAAATGCGGTTTTCCACTCATCACCTTGCTTTATTCGTATAATATTATACGCACCCCGGAGATCAATCTTAGTGAACCATTTAGCCCCCTTAATGCGAGCAAACAAATCAGTCAACAAAGGCAAAGGATACTGATATTTTACGGTAATCTTATTCAAAAGACGATAATCTATACAAGGCCTCAAGGACCCATCTTTCTTGGCCACGAAAAAAAAACCTGCTCCCAAAGGGGTCGAAGATGGACGGATATGTCCCTTTTCCAAGGACTCCTTAACATAATCCCGCATAGCAGTATGCTCTGGCACTGACAGATTGAACAAACGACCTTTAGGAAATTTACTACCAGGAATTAAATCTATAGCACAATCGCAATCCCTGTGAGGAGGAAGCGAACTGAGCTTAGGCTCCTCAAAAACATCCCGATAATCAGACAAAAATACAGGAACCTCAGAAGGAGTAGATGAAGCGATAGAAATCGGAGGTGCATCATCATGAACCCCCTGACATCCCCAGCTTAACACAGGCATTGTTTTCCAGTCAAGGACTGGATTATGAGTTTGTAACCATGGCAGACCAAGTACTAGAACATCATGTAAATTATACAATACCAGGAAGCGAATCACCTCCTGATGAACGGGAGTCATACGCATGGTCACTTGTGTCCAGTACTGAGGTTTATTCATAGCTAAAGGTGTAGAGTCAATTCCCTTCAAAGGAATAGGGACTTCCAGAGGCTCAAGACTAAACCCACATCGCTTGGCAAATGACCAATCCATAAGGCTCAGGGCAGCGCCTGAATCTACATAGGCATCGACGGAAATGGATGATAATGAGCAAATCAGAGTCACAGACAGAATTAACTTAGACTGTAACGTACTAATGGCAACAGACTTATCAACCTTTTTTGTGCGTTTAGAGCATGCTGATATAACATGAGCTGAATCACCACAATAAAAGCACAACCCATTTTTCCGCCTATAGTTTTGCCGTTCACTTCTAGACTGAACTCTATCACATTGCATTGTCTCAAGTGCCTGTTCAGAAGACACCGCCAAATGGTGCACAGGTTTGCGCTCCCGTAAACGCCGATCAATCTGAATAGCCATAGTCATAGACTCATTCAGACCCGTAGGCGCAGGGAACTCCACCATAACATCTTTAATGGCCTCAGAAAGGCCATCTCTGAACTTTGCAGCCAGGGCGCACTCATTCCACTGAGTAAGCACTGACTATTTCCAAAATTTTTGACAATATATTTCTGCTTCATCTTGCCCCTGAGAGAGAGCTAATAAAGCTTTTTCAGCCTGAATCTCTTGGTTAGGTTCCTCATAGAGCAAACCCAATGCCAGAAAAAACGCATCCACATTAAGCAACGCAGGATCCCCTGGTGCCAATGCAAATGCCCAATTTTGAGGGTCACCCCGCAGGAAAGATATAATAATCTTAACCTGCTGAGCAGGGTCTCCAGAAGAGCGAGATTTCAAAGAAAGGAACAGCTTGCAATTGTTCCTAAAATTCAGAAAACTAGATCTATCTCCAGCAAAGAACTCTGGAATAGGAATTCTAGGTTCAGACATAGGAGCATGTACAACAAAATCTTGTATATTTTGAACCTTAGCAGCAAGATTATTCAAGCTGGAAGCTAAACTCTGGACGTCCATGATAAATAGCTAAGGTCAGAGCCATTCAAGGATTAAGAGGAGGAAAAAAAAATCAGCCAGGCTGCAATTAGGGCTAGGCAGCAACCTCAGAGGAGAAAAAAAAAAAAAAAAAACTTCCTCAGACTACTTTTCCTCCTACTTCAGCCCAAACATTTTGGCCGGCTATACTGTCATGATTCCAATGGCAGGGAATCACAAAAGGACAAGCACCAACAAGCTCTAGGGTGATGGAACCTGAGCTGACCGCGACCCTAAACCTGAACACACAAATAACAATAGCCGGGGAACGTGCCTACGTTGATCCTAGACGTCTCGCACCAGCCGAAGATCTAACTTCCCCTATTAGAAGAAACACAGACCTCTCTTGCCTCCAGAGAAATACCCCACAGAAATAGCAGCCCCCCACATATAATGACGGTGAAATGAGAGGAAGGCACATACACAGTATGAAAACAGATTCAGCAAAATGAGGCCCGCTAAAACTAGATAGCAGAGGATACAAAAGTAAACTGCGCGGTCAGCAAAAAACCCTTCAAAAAACCATCCTGTAATTACTTGAACTCATGTTCCAACTCATGGAACATGAGGAGCAATTACAGCCCGCTAGAGCAACCAGCAGCAAAGAAACAATTATATGCAAGCTGGACAAGACAAAAATAAAGCAAAACGTGGAACAAGAAAATCAAAAACTTAGCTTGTCCTGAAGATTACTGAAGCCAGAAGCTGAGGTAACAAAACACTCTGATAACCTTGATAGCCGGCGGGGAAATGACAAGAGAGCCCGGTTAAATAGGAAACTCCCAAATCCTAATAGAACAGGTGGACACCAGAGACAGCAGAACACAAATCACCCAGTACCATCAGTAACCACCAGAGGGAGCCCAAAAACAGAACTCACAACAGTACCCCCCCCCTTGAGGAGGGGTCACCGAACGATCACGAGAACCACCAGGGCGACCAGGATGAGCCCTATGAAAAGCGCGGACCAAATCATCAGCATGAACATCAGAGGCAACCACCCAAGAATTATCCTCCTGACCATAACCCTTCCACTTGACCAAATATTGGAGTTTCCGTCTGGAAACACGAGAATCCAAGATCTTCTCCACAACATACTCCAATTCTCCCTCCACCAGCACCGGAGCAGGAGGCTCAAGCGAAGGAACAACAGGTACCTCATACCTCCGCAACAAAGACCGATGGAACACATTATGAATAGCAAACGATGCCGGGAGATCCAAACGAAATGACACAGGGTTAAGAATTTCCAAGATCCTATAAGGACCGGATGAACCGAGGCTTGAACTTAGGAGAAGAGAACTTCATAGGAACAAAACGAGAAGACAACCACACCAAGTCCCCAACACGAAGTCGAGGACCCACGCGGCGACGGCGATTAGCAAACTGCTGAGCCTTCTCCTGGGACAACTTCAAATTGTCCACCACATGACTCCAAATCTGATGCAACCTATCCACGACCATGTCCACTCCAGGACAATCAGAAGGCTCCACCTGACCAGAGGAAAAACGAGGATGAAACTCCGAATTACAAAAGAAAGGAGAAACCAAGGTAGCAGAACTAGCCCGATTATTAAGGGCAAACTCGGCCAGCGGCAAAAAGGTAACCCAGTCATCCTGATCAGCAGAAACAAAACACCTCAAATAAGTCTCCAAGGTCTGATTAGTTCGCTCCGTCTGGCCATTCGTCTGAGGGTGGAATGCAGACGAAAAGGACAAATCAATGCCCATCTTAGCACAGAACGTCGGCCAAAATCTAGACACAAACTGGGATCCCCTGTCAGAAACGATGTTCTCCGGAATCCCATGCAAACGAACCACGTTCTGGAAAAACAGAGGGACCAACTCAGAGGAGGAAGGCAACTTAGGCAAGGGTACAAGATGAACCATTTTAGAAAAGCGGTCACACACAACCCAGATGACAGACATTTTTTGAGAGACAGGGAGATCCGAAATAAAGTCCATGGAAATGTGCGTCCAAGGCCTCTTCGGGATAGGCAAAGGTGACAACAATCCACTGGCTCGAGAACAGCAAGGCTTAGCCCGAGCACAAACCTCACAAGACTGCACAAAAGAACGCACATCCCTCGACAAGGAAGGCCACCAAAAAGACCTGGCCACCAAGTCTCTAGTACCAAATATTCCAGGATGACCTGCCAACGCAGAAGAATGGACCTCGGAGATGACTCTACTGGTCCAACTATCCGGAACAAACAGTCTCTCAGGCGGACAACGATCAGGTTTACCCGCCTGAAACTCCTGCAAAGCACGTCGCAAGTCTGGGAAGACGGCCGACAAAATCACCCCATCCCTAAGGATACCAGTGGGCTCAGAATTTCCAGGGGAGTCAGGCACAAAACTCCTAGAAAGAGCATCCGCCTTCACATTCTTTGAACCTGGCAGGTATGAAACCACAAAATTGAAACGAGAGAAAAACAGTGACCAACGAGCCTGTCTAGGATTCAGACGCCTGGCAGACTCAAGGTAAATCAGATTTTTGTGATCAGTCAAGACCACCACACGATGTCTAGCACCCTCCAGCCAATGACACCACTCCTCAAATGCCCACTTCATGGCCAAAAGTTCCCGATTACCCACATCATAATTCCGCTCAGCGGGCGAAAATTTTCTAGAAAAGAACGCACATGGCTTCATCACCGAGCAATCGGAGCTTCTCTGTGACAAAACCGCCCCCGCTCCAATCTCGGAAGCATCAACCTCAACTTGGAAAGGAAGCGAAACATCAGGCTGACGCAACACAGGAGCAGAAGAAAACCGGCGTTTAAGTTCCTGAAAGGCCTCCACAGCCGCAGGAGACCAATCAGCAACATCAGCACCCTTCTTAGTCAAATCCGTCAAAGGCTTAACAACACTAGAAAAATTAGTTATAAAACGACGATAGAAATTAGCAAAGCCCAAGAACTTCTGCAAACTCTTAAGAGATGCAGGCTGCGTCCAGTCACAAATAGCCCGAACCTTGACGGGATCCATCTCAATAGTAGAAGGGGAAAAAATATACCCCAAGAAATAAATCTTCTGGACTCCAAAGAGACACTTTGAGCCCTTTACAAACAAGGAATTAGCCCGCAGGACCTGAAACACCTTCCTGACCTGCTGAACATGAGACTCCCAGTCATCAGAAAAAACCAAAATATCATCCAAATACACAATCATAAATTTATCCAGATATTCACGGAAAATATCGTGCATAAAGGACTGGAAGACTGAAGGAACATTAGAAAGTCCGAAAGGCATTACCAAATACTCAAAATGGCCCTCAGGCGTATTAAATGCGGTTTTCCACTCATCACCTTGCTTTATTCGTATAAGATTATACGCACCCCGGAGATCAATCTTAGTGAACCATTTAGCCCCCTTAATGCGAGCAAACAAATCAGTCAACAAAGGCAAAGGATACTGATATTTTACGGTAATCTTATTCAAAAGACGATAATCTATACAAGGCCTCAAGGACCCATCTTTCTTGGCCACGAAAAAAAAACCTGCTCCCAAAGGGGTCGAAGATGGACGGATATGTCCCTTTTCCAAGGACTCCTTAACATAATCCCGCATAGCAGTATGCTCTGGCACTGACAGATTGAACAAACGACCTTTAGGAAATTTACTACCAGGAATTAAATCTATAGCACAATCGCAATCCCTGTGAGGAGGAAGCGAACTGAGCTTAGGCTCCTCAAAAACATCCCGATAATCAGACAAAAATACAGGAACCTCAGAAGGAGTAGATGAAGCGATAGAAATCGGAGGTGCATCATCATGAACCCCCTGACATCCCCAGCTTAACACAGGCATTGTTTTCCAGTCAAGGACTGGATTATGAGTTTGTAACCATGGCAGACCAAGTACTAGAACATCATGTAAATTATACAATACCAGGAAGCGAATCACCTCCTGATGAACGGGAGTCATACGCATGGTCACTTGTGTCCAGTACTGAGGTTTATTCATAGCTAAAGGTGTAGAGTCAATTCCCTTCAAAGGAATAGGGACTTCCAGAGGCTCAAGACTAAACCCACATCGCTTGGCAAATGACCAATCCATAAGACTCAGGGCAGCGCCTGAATCTACATAGGCATCGACGGAAATGGATGATAATGAGCAAATCAGAGTCACAGACAGAATTAACTTAGACTGTAACGTACTAATGGCAACAGACTTATCAACCTTTTTTGTGCGTTTAGAGCATGCTGATATAACATGAGCTGAATCACCACAATAAAAGCACAACCCATTTTTCCGCCTATAGTTTTGCCGTTCACTTCTAGACTGAACTCTATCACATTGCATTGTCTCAAGTGCCTGTTCAGAAGACACCGCCAAATGGTGCACAGGTTTGCGCTCCCGTAAACGCCGATCAATCTGAATAGCCATAGTCATAGACTCATTCAGACCCGTAGGCGCAGGGAACTCCACCATAACATCTTTAATGGCCTCAGAAAGGCCATCTCTGAACTTTGCAGCCAGGGCGCACTCATTCCACTGAGTAAGCACTGACTATTTCCAAAATTTTTGACAATATATTTCTGCTTCATCTTGCCCCTGAGAGAGAGCTAATAAAGCTTTTTCAGCCTGAATCTCTTGGTTAGGTTCCTCATAGAGCAAACCCAATGCCAGAAAAAACGCATCCACATTAAGCAACGCAGGATCCCCTGGTGCCAATGCAAATGCCCAATTTTGAGGGTCACCCCGCAGGAAAGATATAATAATCTTAACCTGCTGAGCAGGGTCTCCAGAAGAGCGAGATTTCAAAGAAAGGAACAGCTTGCAATTGTTCCTAAAATTCAGAAAACTAGATCTATCTCCAGCAAAGAACTCTGGAATAGGAATTCTAGGTTCAGACATAGGAGCATGTACAACAAAATCTTGTATATTTTGAACCTTAGCAGCAAGATTATTCAAGCTGGAAGCTAAACTCTGGACGTCCATGATAAACAGCTAAGGTCAGAGCCATTCAAGGATTAAGAGGAGGAAAAAAAAAAATCAGCCAGGCTGCAATTAGGGCTAGGCAGCAACCTCAGAGGAGAAAAAAAAAAAAAACTTTCTCAGACTACTTTTCCTCCTACTTCAGCCCAAACATTTTGGCCGGCTATACTGTCATGATTCCAATGGCAGGGAATCACAAAAGGACAAGCACCAACAAGCTCTAGGGTGATGGAACCTGAGCTGACCGCGACCCTAAACCTGAACACACAAATAACAATAGCCGGGGAACGTGCCTACGTTGATCCTAGACGTCTCGCACCAGCCGAAGATCTAACTTCCCCTATTAGAAGAAACACAGACCTCTCTTGCCTCCAGAGAAATACCCCACAGAAATAGCAGCCCCCCACATATAATGACGGTGAAATGAGAGGAAGGCACATACACAGTATGAAAACAGATTCAGCAAAATGAGGCCCGCTAAAACTAGATAGCAGAGGATACAAAAGTAAACTGCGCGGTCAGCAAAAAACCCTTCAAAAAACCATCCTGTAATTACTTGAACTCATGTTCCAACTCATGGAACATGAGGAGCAATTACAGCCCGCTAGAGCAACCAGCAGCAAAGAAACAAATATATGCAAGCTGGACAAGACAAAAATAAAGCAAAACGTGGAACAAGAAAATCAAAAACTTAGCTTGTCCTGAAGATTACTGAAGCCAGAAGCTGAGGTAACAAAACACTCTGATAACCTTGATAGCCGGTGGGGAAATGACAAGAGAGCCCGGTTAAATAGGAAACTCCCAAATCCTAATAGAACAGGTGGACACCAGAGACAGCAGAACACAAATCACCCAGTACCATCAGTAACCACCAGAGGGAGCCCAAAAACAGAACTCACAACAGATGTTACTTCCCCTTCCAGCCTGTCTTGTTTGTCTTGGGAGGACTGTACCGGGGTCTGCATATATCTTCTTGGAGGCCAGTGGTGGAATTTTAATTTTAGGCCTGATCCTATGATCTGTCGGATCCATATGCTGGAGGAGATCCTCTCCCAGGCTGGAAGGAAGTGAGAGAGCCTCCCTCCCACCTGAGAAGGACCGTCATTGGGAGGGTTTTTTGGTGTCCCTGGGGGACTTGCCAAAATAGAAACCTTTTCCTCCCCTGGATCGCTTGTCCAAGTTGCTCCTGTCTTGGTCTCTAAACTGCTGCCTTCGGAATTTTCGGCCTCTCTGAAAGGAGCGCCAAAAGGGCTGAAATGGCTGCATTGGAAAGTTTTTTCTTTTGTCATCGTTTTTTTCTAACACTTTGTCTAATGCTGGTCCAAACAGAAAGTTCCCCTCACATGGCAAAGAGCAAAGTTTCATCTTTGCCTGAGTATCTCCTGGCCAGCATTTAAGCCATACCGCACGGCGTCCTGTGTTGGCTAAAGCTGTTGACTTTGCTGTCAGTCTAGCCGAGTCTGCTGACGCCTCAGCTAGAAATACTGCTGCTGCTCTTATGGCCGGTATTGTCTCTAGGATAGTCTCTCTGGGAACTTTTTGTTCTACCTGTTCCTCCAGGTTGTCTATCCAGATTTTTAGGGATCTGACTACACAAGTGGCCGCGATAGCTGGTCTTAGTGCTCCTTCCGAGGCTTCCCATGCTGTCTTCAGGGAACTGTCGACCTTTCTATCCAGAGGTTCTTTTAGAGAACCTAGATCCTCGAATGGCAGGGAGGATTTTCTGGCAACTTTTGAAATTGCCACATCAATTTTTGGGGCTCTATCCCAAGATGAGGACGCCTCCTCCTCAAAAGGATATCTTCTCTTTAGGGAGTTGACTATTTGGGACTTTTTCTCCGGTTTTTGTCATTCCCTCTTAATCAGTTCTTGTAGCTGTTCATTAATAGGGAATGACCTCCGTCTTTTCTTTTGCAGACCACTGAGCATTAGTTCTTGGGCTGTCTTTTTTGCCTTCTCGTCTACCAGCCCCATGGTAGAGCAAACAGCTTTTATAAGCCTATCCGTAGCCTCCGCTGGAAATGTATCCTCCTCTTCTGAGCTACTATCTGAGCAGCAGGCTGTATCTGAGTCCTCCTCTGACTCCGAGGAATCCCCTTGGGATGCTACTGAGGGGCTGGATCTGTCCCTAGATCTGGCATCTGTGTCAGCTGTCTGTAAAACTTTTACAGACCTAGAGACCTCGGACTGGATTAGAGATCTTAGGCTCTCCGTAAAGGAGGGTGTTTCCTTCGCCACTGTCTTGTTGATACACTCCTGACACAGTCTTTTACCCCAAGATGTCTTTAAAGGCTTTTTACATAAGGGACATTCCTTATTTTTAGCTTTTGTCTTATATTTTTTGAGGACCTCCTATACTCCACCCCCTCCCCCCAATGTATGTAAGAAAAGAAGAGAGAGACGGACATAAGAGAAGAGAAAAGAACAGACATTAGCGTGCTGGACTTTCTCGCAGTTCACTCACCACTCGGACGCTTTCACAGTACGTGTACCAGATCCGGAGGTTGATTGGTTTTCTCCGTGTCTCCCAATAAGACTAGGGAACCCTCCTTGGTATGCTGATCCGTCCGTATGCTGTCCGAGTGGCTTCTGCTGCTGCCATGGGGGATCTGGCTCTTTTCACTTGAGCGAGACCGCCTCTCCTGCACTTCTTGCTGTGGCATTAAATGTTCTGGTGAAAACCTCTCCATCTTACACACCACCACGTAACAAGAGTAGTCACCTCCAACCTGGCCTGGTTTAGTGACACAGGGCAGCACTTCTGGTTCATTTAAATAGATTCACTTCCTCTTTTTTTTTTAATGGATCACCTGGTTGATCCTGCCATTATTGGTCGCTTAAGTAGTCAGGTGCATGTGCGCACCTGTCATGATTTGATTACCTGGCTGATTGTGCCTGCACCACTTCCGGTGCTCATAGATGCAATCAATCACCTGGTTGATCCTGCATCTGCCGGCCGCTAGCGCAACGCCTGGGCTGTATAATTATGCCAGAGCGCGCACCCGGCAATCACTTCTGGTGTGCGCTATTAGATCCACCATTCACCTGATTGATCCTGCCTCTTCCCGAACCTGCCGTCGGGTCCTGAGCGCGCACCCGGCCCTTACTTCCGGTGTGCGCTCCTTCAGTACTTTACTTCCAGGCGCGCACCCGACCTTCATTTCCGGTGCGCGCCGCAGTTTTTGGCCCTCCTGCCCCTCTTCCTGCACAAAACATTCCGAGTGCTGCTGCCGGGTATTGTGCACACATGCGTACCATACCATTTCCTGAAACATGGCGCCGGCTGGGCAGAAAGCTCGCAGTGCCCGGGAATGTCCATGCTGCGGTCCGGAACTCAGGGAGACAGCATAGCACTCACCTCCAGTGTCTTTTCCACAGTGTTGCCAGACATCGCTCCATACCCCTCTGCTGCCTCAGGTACCAAGGAGGGGGAAGGGGGGAGACCTGCTCTTAATGCTTGACAGGGAGGGCCCCAAAACCTCCGAGGAGACTTACTCAGCCTGGGCACCGATGTGGCTTACAGGCTGCATGGCCACCTCTGGTCAACAGGGGGGGCACAATAAAAAGTGACCACCGTGGACAGCAGGATTTTAAATCAACAGGGGGGAAACGCCACCTGCGACCCCCATGGATAATCTTCACCCGGGCAATGCCTCACGGGCTGTGGCCATGCTTCGCTCAGGGGGGCATGGAATACATGACATCCAAGGGGACTACCGGTACCTGGTGATGGGTGCAGCAGACCAGCGCCTGCCCAAATCCACCTGACCCAGGCCCAGGCATCCTCTTCTGTCTTCATCAGAAGTCTTCATCTTGAGGGTTCCCCGTTAAGGACAGGAAACCAACTGATGTGGAGAGAGGAGCCGCCCCTTTTATCTTGAAGGTTTCCTGTCCTTGATGTCTCTCGTGGTGCCGTCATGTATGATGGAAAAAAACAAAACTCCAAGATCTATCTTGAGATATGGCAAGAAAAATTCTAAAAAGACGCATGTCAGCTTTAATTCGTCTAACTATGAGTCATCTGATAATTGTAGTGCTTCTGATTCTTCATTTAACAAAGTCAGTCATACTAATAAATCGCAGAGGATGTCAAAAAATGCACAAGGCTTGGTTGACCGTAAACATAGAAAGGCATTCTGGCATGACAACGCGCCACAAGAAAATCTTTCCAACAAATTAAGTCCTGACAATGTTCTAAACCTATCTTCCAGAAATTTATCATGTGAACAGTTGGAAGTACTTTCATATGGTTTAAATTTTACTTTGGATCAAGATTTTGATTTATTTTCTACTATTCTTGGCATAAATAAATTCATGCGTGATTTGACGGTGAAAAAACATTTTTTCAGGGAGGACTCTTCCAGTTCAGCACAAACTGTGGAGCCAATCAACAACGAATTTCATGGACTGGATTTTCAGGAACAACACTCAATATTACTGCTTCAGGATCTCCGCTCACAGACTAATGCGTCAGGTGATTTGATTAATCAGTCAGTGACTGATTGAAACTCAAGCTGTCAAAAACTGAACTCCTTGTGTTCGCTCCCTCTACTAACCTACCTTTGCCTGACATTGCCAACTCCGTGTGCGGTTCCACCATTATTCCAAAGCAACATGCCCGCTGCCTTGGGGTCATCCTTGATTCCGAGCTTTCATTCACCCCCCACATCCGATCACTGGCTCGCTCTTCTTATCTGCACCTCAAAAACATTTCTAGAATTCGCCCTTTTCTTACTTTCGACTCTGCAAAAACTCTTACTGTTTCACTTATTCATTCTCGTCTGGACTATTGTAACTATCTACTAATCGGCCTCCCTCTTACCAAACTCTCCTGTTTTGAAAGGTAATTCAGTACCACAATGGACATAGAGGTCAGTGCACATACAGTGACCTGGCAATAACCCAAAAAACAAGAACGAGCTTTGAGACGTGGGAACTCTGTTGACCGCAATCCCTGATCCTCTCCATCCACACTAGAGGCAGCCGTGGATTGCGCCTAACGCTGCCTATGCAACTCGGCACGGCCTGAGAAACTAGCTAGCCTGAAGATAGAAAATAAGCCTACCTTGCCTCAGAGAAATACCCCAAAGGAAAAGGCAGCCCCCACATATAATGACTGTGAGTTAAGATGAAAAGACAAACGTAGAGATGAAATAGACTAAGCAAAGTGAGGCCCAACTTTCTGAACAGAGCGAGGATAGGAAAGGTAACTTTGCGGTCAACACAAAACCCTACAAAAACCACGCAAAGGGGGCAAAAAGACCCTCCGTACCGAACTAACGGCACAGAGGTACACCCTCTGCGTCCCAGAGCTTCCAGCAAGCAGAAAAAACAAAATGACAAGCTGGACAGAAAACAAAACAGCAAACAAATAGCAAAGAGGAACTTAGCTATGCAGAGCAGCAGGCCACAGGAATGATCCAGGAGGAAACAGGTCCAATACTAGAACATTGACTGGAAGCCAGGATCAAAGCACCAGGTGGAGTTAAATAGGGTAGCACCTAACGACTTCACCATATCACCTGAGGAAGGAAACTCAGAAGCCGCAGTACCACTTTCCTCCACCAACGAAAGCTCACAGAGAGAATCAGCCGAAGTACCACTTGTGACCACAAGAGGGAGCTCTGCCACAGAATTCACAACAGTACCCCCCCCTTGAGGAGGGGTCACCGAACCCTCACCAGAGCTCCCAGGACGACCAGGATGAGCCATATGAAAGGCACGAACAAGATCGGGAGCATGGACATCAGAGGCAAAGACCCAGGAATTATCTTCCTGAGCATAACCCTTCCACTTAACCACATACTGGATTTTCCGTCTAGAAACACGAGAATCCAAAATCTTCTCCACAATATACTCCAACTCCCCCTCCACCAAAACCGGGGCAGGAGTATCAACAGATGGAACCACGGGTGCCACGTATCTCCGCAACAATGACCTATGGAATACGTTATGTATGGAAAAAGAATCTGGAAGGGTCAGACGAAAAGACACAGGATTAAGAACCTCAGAAATCCTATACGGACCAATAAAACGAGGTTTAAACTTAGGAGAGGAAACCTTCATAGGAATATGACGAGAAGATAACCAAACCAAGTCCCCAACCCGAAGTCGGGGACCAACACAGCGTCTGCGATTAGCGAAACGTTGAGCCTTCTCCTGGGACAAAGTCAAATTGTCCACCACATGAGTCCAAATCTGCTGCAACCTGTCCACCACAGTATCCACACCAGGACAGTCCAAAGACTCAACCTGCCCTGAAGAGAAACGAGGATGGAACCCAGAGTTGCAGAAAAACGATGAAACCAAGGTAGCCGAGCTGGCCCGATTATTAAGGGCGAACTCAGCCAAAGGCAAAAAGGACACGCAGTCATCCTGATCAGCAGAAACAAAGCATCTCAGATATGTTTCCAAGGTCTGATTGGTTCGTTCGGTCTAGCCATTAGTCTGAGGATGGAAAGCCGAGGAAAAAGACAAGTCAATGCCCATCCTACCACAAAAGGCTCGCCAAAACCTCGAAACAAACTGGGAACCTCTGTCAGAAACGATATTCTCTGGAATGCCATGTAAACGAACCACATGCTGGAAAAACAATGGCACCAAATCAGAGGAGGAAGGCAATTTAGACAAGGGTACCAAATGGACCATCTTAGAGAAGCGATCACAGACCACCCAAATGACTGACATCTTTTGAGAGACGGGAAGATCTGAAATAAAATCCATAGAGATATGTGTCCAAGGCCTCTTCGAGACCGGCAAGGGCAAAAGCAACCCACTGGCACGAGAACAGCAGGGCTTAGCCCGAGCACAAATCCCACAGGACTGCACAAAAGTACGCACATCCCACAACAGAGATGGCCACCAAAAGGATCTGGCCACTAACTCTCTGGTACCAAAGATTCCAGGATGACCAGCCAACACCGAACAATGAACCTCAGAGATGACTTTATTCATCCACCTATCAGGGACAAACAGTTTCTCCGCTGGGCAACGATCAGGTTTATTAGCCTGAAATTTCTGCAGCACCCGCCGCAAATCAGGGGAGATGGCAGACACAATTACTCCCTCTTTGAGGATACCCGCCGGCTCAGATACACCCGGAGAATTGGGCACAAAACTCCTAGACAGAGCATCCGCCTTCACATTTTTAGAGCCCGGAAGGTATGAAATCACAAAGTCAAAACGGGCAAAAAACAACGACCAACGAGCTTGTCTAGGATTCAACCGCTTGGCGGACTCGAGGTAAGTCAAGTTCTTATGATGAGTCAAGACCACCACGCGATGCTTAGCTCCTTCAAGCCAATGACGCCACTCCTCGAATGCCCACTTCATGGCCAGCAACTCACGATTGCCCACATCATAATTTCGCTCAGCAGGCGAAAACTTCCTGGAAAAGAAGGCGCATGGTTTCATCACCAAGCAATCAGAACTTCTCTGCGACAAAACAGCCCCTGCTCCAATCTCTGAAGCATCAACCTCGACCTGGAACGGAAGCGAAACATCTGGCTGACACAACACAGGGGCAGAAGAAAAACGACGCTTCAACTCTCGAAAAGCTTCCACAGCAACAGAAGACCAATTGACCACATCAGCACCTTTCTTGGTCAAATCGGTCAATGGTTTAGCAATACTAGAAAAATTGCAGATGAAGCGACGATAAAAATTAGCAAAGCCCAGGAACTTTTGCAGACTTTTCAGAGATGTCGGCTGAGTCCAATTATGGATGGCTTGGAACTTAACAGGGTCCATCTCGATAGTAGAAGGGGAAAAGATGAACCCCAAAAATGAAACCTTCTGAACACCAAAGAGACACTTTGATCCCTTCACAAACAAAGAATTAGTACGCAGGACCTGAAACACCGTTCTGACCTGCTTCACATGAGACTCCCAATCATCCGAGAAGATCAAAATGTCATCTAAGTACACAATCAAGAATTTATCCAGGTACTCTCGGAAGATGTCATGCATAAAGGACTGAAACACTGATGGAGCATTGGCAAGTCCGAATGGCATTACCAGGTACTCAAAATGGCCCTCGGGCGTATTAAATGCAGTTTTCCACTCACCGCCTCGCTTAATACGCACAAGATTATACGCACCACGAAGATCTATCTTGGTGAACCAACTAGCCCCCTTAATCCGAGCAAACAAATCAGATAACAATGGCAAGGGGTACTGAAATTTAACCGTGATCTTATTTAGAAGGCGGTAATCTATACAAGGTCTCAGTGAACCATCCTTCTTGGCTACAAAAAAGAACCCTGCTCCCAATGGCGACGATGACGGGCGAATATGCCCCTTCTCCAAAGACTCCATCACATAACTCCGCATAGCGGCGTGCTCAGGCACAGATAAATTAAACAGTCGACCTTTTGGGAATTTACTACCAGGAATCAAATCGATAGCACAATCACAATCCCTATGCGGAGGTAGGGTATCGGACTTGGGCTCATCAAATAAATCCCGGTAATCAGACAAAAACTCAGGAACCTCAGAAGGGGTGGATGACGAAATAGTCAGAAATGGGACATCACCATGTACCCCCTGACAACCCCAGCTGGACACAGACATGGATTTCCAATCTAATACTGGATTATGGACTTGTAGCCATGGCAACCCCAACACGACCACATCATGCAGATTATGCAACACCAGAAAGCGAATAACCTCCTGATGGGCAGGAGCCATGCACATGGTCAGCTGGGTCCAGTACTGAGGCTTATTCTTGGCCAAAGGCGTAGCATCAATTCCTCTCAATGGAATAGGACACTGTAAGTAACTTTGCGGTCTACACAAAACCCTAAAGAAAACCACGCAAAGGGGGCAAAAAGACCCTCCGTACCGAACTAACGGCACGGAGGTACACCCTCTGCGTCCCAGAGCTTCCAGTGTTGTGAATTCTGTGGCAGAGTTCACTCCTTTGTTCACAAGTGGTACTTCGGCTGATTCTCTCTGGGAGCTTCCGTTTGTGGAGGAAAGTGGTACTGCGGCTTCTGAGTTTCCTCCCTCAGGTGATCTGGTGAGGTCGTTAGGTGCTTCTCTACTTAACTCCACCTAATGCGTTGATCCATGCTTCCTGTCAATGTTCCAGTGTTGGACTTGTTTTTCCCTGGATCATTCCTGTGGCCTGCTGCTCTACATAGCTAAGTTCTTCTTTGCTATTTGTTTGCTGTTTTTTCTGTCCAGCTTGTCTATTTGTTTTGCTGGAAGCTCTGGGACGCAAAGGGTGTACCTCCGTGCCGTTAGTTCGGTACGGAGGGTCTTTTTGCCCCCTTTGCGTGGTTTTCTTTAGGGTTTTGTGTAGACCGCAAAGTTATCTTTCCTATCCTCGCTCTGTTAAGAAAGTCGGGCCTCACTTTGCTGAATCTATTTCATCCCTACGTTTGTCTTTTCATCTTAACTCACAGTCATTATATGTGGGGGGCTGCCTTTTCCTTTGGGGTATTTATCTGAGGCAAGGTAGGCTTATTTTTCTATCTTCAGGCTAGTTAGTTTCTCAGGCTGTGCCGAGTTGCATAGGCAGAGTTAGGGACAATCCACGGCTGCCTCTAGTGTTGTTTTGAGAGGATTAGGGATTGCGGTCTGCAGAGTTCCCACGTCTCAGAGCTCGTTCTATTATTTTGGGTTATTGTCAGATCACTGTAGGTGCTCTGACTGCTATGTCCATTGTGATACTGAATTGCCTATCATAACAGTACAGGAAGCCAAAAGTGCTAATGATTCTCAATAGAGGGAAAAAAGAAGTTCTGAGACCATTTATTTTCCTTTGCACTGTGTTTTGCCTTTTTTTTCCCCTAGACATTTGGGTGGTTCAGGACACAGGTGTAACAATGGACATTAAAGGTCTGTCTTCATGTGTAGATCAGCTCACGGCAAGAGTTCAAGATATTCAAGATTTTGTGGTTCAGAATTCTTTGTTAGAACCGAGAATTCCTATTCCAGATTTGTTTTTTGGAGATAGAACTAAATTTCTGAGTTTCAAAAATAATTGTAAACTGTTTCTGGCTTTGAAACCTCGCTCCTCTGGTGACCCAGTTCAACAGGTTAGGATCGTCATTTCTTTTTTGCGTGGCGACCCTCAGGACTGGGCATTTTCTTTTGCGTCAGGAGATCCTGCATTAAGTAATATCGATGTGTTTTTCCTGGTGCTTGGATTGCTGTACGATGAGCCTAATTCAGTAGATCAGGCAGAAAAAAATTTGCTGGCTCTTTGTCAGGCTCAGGATGAGATAGAGGTATATTGCCAGAAATTAAGAAAATGGTCCGTGCTCACTCAATGGAATGAATATGCGCTTGCAGCTATATTCAGAAAGGGTCTCTCTGAAGCCCTTAAGGATGTCATGGTGGGATTTCCTATGCCCGCTGGTTTGAATGAGTCTATGTCTTTGGCTATTCAGATCGGTCGACGCTTGCGTGAGCGTAAATCTGTGCACCATTTGGCGGTATTACCTGAGATTAAACCTGAGCCTATGCAGTGCGATAGGACTATGACCAGAGTTGAACGGCAAGAACACAGACAGCTGAATGGGCTGTGTTTCTACTGTGGTGATTCCACTCATGCTATCTCTGATTGTCCTAAGCGCACTAAGCGGTTCGCTAGGTCTGCCACCATTGGTACAGTACAGTCAAAATTTCTTCTGTCCGTTACCTTGATCTGCTCTTTGTCATCGTATTCTGTCATGGCGTTTGTGGATTCAGGCGCTGCCCTGAATTTGATGGACTTGGAATATGCTAAGCGTTGTGGGTTTTTCTTGGAGCCCTTGCAGTGTCCTATTCCATTGAGAGGAATTGATGCTACGCCTTTTACACCGATGCCTCTACCTTGTGCCAGTCATTACACTGGCTACCCATCCACTTCAGAATCCAGTACAAAACTACTACCCTCATCCACAAAGCACTCCATGGCTCAGCACCACCCTACATCTCCTCTCTGGTCTCAGTCTACCACCCTACCCATGCCCTCCGCTCCGCTAATGACCTCAGGTTAGCATCCTTAATAATTAGAACCTCCTACTCTCATCTGCAAGACTTTACACGTGCTGCGCCCGATTCTTTGGAATGCACTACCTAGGTTAATACGATTAATTCCCAATCCCCACAGTTTTAAGCGTGCCCTAAAAACTCATTTGTTCAGACTGGCCTACCGCCTCAACACATTAACCTAACGATCCCTGTGCGGCCTATCATAAAAAAAAAAAACAAAAAAAACAATCAGGTTCCTCGTGTTCTCATACACTTTATGCAGTTAATAGCCCTCTGTGTCTATACTGCTACATACTTAGGCAGTTAACTGGTTCATGCAGCTTTAAATGAACACCCGAGCCTTACACTATGGCTGGTCCGAATAACTAAAACAATTGTTACCATCCACCTCTCGTGTCTCCCCTTTTCCTCATAGTTTGTAAGCTTGCGAGCAGCAGGGCCCTCACTCCTCTTGGTATCTATTTTGATCTGTGATTTCTGTTATACTGTAATGTCTATTGTCTGTACAAGTCCCCTCTATAATTTGTAAAGCGCTGCGGAATATGTTGGCGCTATATAAATAAAATTATTATTATTATTAATCAGTTCACAAGCTTTAAACTCCAAAACCCATCATTTTACCCGATCCAATCTCGATCAGACTGTATGGACAGATTCCAGGAGGTAATAGAGCGAGAATTGAAATTGCTCAAATAATACAAGAGGGAATCGTAATAAGAATAATCTGCCTAAGAAACATCAGGATGCAATTTCAGAATTAAAGAAGATGACAGATTTAACAATTAAAATGTCTGATAAAGGCGGTGTGATAGTTATCATGAACTCTGAGGATTACAGAGGTGCAATGCAAACAATGTTGGAGGATAATTCTACTTATGAGAAGCTGCATGGTAATCCTTCGATGGAATATAAGTCTGAAACTGATCGAATCATTCAGGATGGATTGAGTTTGGGTGTGTTGTCAAAAAAGCAGGCAGAATTTTTACAAGTGGCTCATCCTATTACACCTATAATGCATGGCTTACCAAAAATACACAAGCCTGGATTATTTCCATCCATGAGACCTATTGTCTCTGGAATAGGGGCCGCAAATGAACATTTATGTGAGTGGCTTGATTCATTGCTTCAGCCATTGGTCATGGACATTTTTATTTACAGCGCACTGGGGTGGCCATGGGTGCAAAATTTTTACCTTCTTTAGCAAATTTAACCATGGCTTTTTGGGAGTTTTATTTTTTATTTTCTGATTTTAACCCTTTCATGTCTGCTATTATCTGGTATGGCAGATACATCGACGATATGCTCATTATATGGGGCGCCGATGTGTCTGCCATACCAGATTTAATTAATTATATTAATCTGAATGACCTGAATCTCAGGTTTACTCATGTTTTTGATAAACATCAAATTTCTTTTTTAGACCTGAAATTGGGAGGTATTCATGACTGTAAGATTTCCACACAGACTTAGTCTAAACCGATGAGTGGTAACACGATTCTTCATGCTAAAAGCAGCCACCCCAAACACACGATCAGGTCTATACCTGTGGGTGAGCTTACCAGAATGAAACGTAACTGTAATGATCAGCAAAATCTGCATATGGAACTACAACAGTCCTGTAATAAATTTAAGAAAAGAAATTATCCCAATTGGATGCTAAATAGAGCCTTGAGTAAAGTAGCAACCAAAAATCATGAAGATTTAATTGTTCCCCGCAATTCCAATGTTCCAATTAATGATTCAGTTGCTCATAAACCTTTTTCGTGCTTGCAATACAGTTCTCAATTTTATTTGATTACAAACATATTTAAAAAATTTATTCCAATCTTATATGAGGATCCCACACTTGCAGTTATTTTGCAAAGTGGATGTAATGTAATAGCAAGGAAGGCACCCACAATAGGTACTGTTTTGTCTCCCACCATAGCTACTGGTTTGTCTCCCACCATAGGTACTGTTTTGTCTCCCACCATAGCTACTGTTTTGTCACCCACCATAGCTACTGTTTTGTCTCCCACCATAGGCACTGTTTTGTCTCCCACCATAGGCACTGTTTTGTCTCCCACCATAGCTACTGTTTTGTCTCCCACCATAGGTACTGTTTTGTCTCCCACCATAGGTACTGTTTTGTCTCCCACCATAGCTACTGGTTTGTCTCCCACCATAGGTACTGTTTTGTCTCCCACCATAGCTACTGTTTTGTCTCCCACCATAGCTACTGTTTTGTCTCCCACCATAGGCACTGTTTTGTCTCCCACCATAGGCACTGTTTTGTCTCCCACCATAGCTACTGTTTTGTCTCCCACCATAGGTACTGTTTTGTTTCCCACCATAGCTACTGGTTTGTCTCCCACCATAGCTACTGTTTTGTCTCCCACCATAGGTACTGTTTTGTCTCCCACCATAGGTACTGTTTTGTCTCCCACCATAGGCACTGTTTTGTCTCCCACCATAGGTACTGTTTTGTCTCCCACCATAGGTACTGTTTTGTCTTTCACCATAGGTACTGTTTTGTCTCCCACCATAGGCACTGTTTTGTCTCCTACCATAGGTACTGTTTTGTCTCCCACCATAGGTACTGTTTTGTCTCCCACCATAGCTACTGTTTTGTCTCCCACCATAGGTACTGTTTTGTCTCCCAGTATGTTCGTATCTCGTACGTCTCAGGAGACATGGTTGAGTGTAAAAGGCAGTTATAAATGCGGGACGAGAAACTGTAAAACATGCAAACAAATAATTAATACAAAATTTTATTACCCCCTTCCCAGGCTACAAATATTGGCCACCGGCCGTTGGCTTTCCCTCTCTGGCGCAGAAAATTGCGTGGTAGCCCACGCCATTTTTTTACGGTTTTTTTTTTAAATTAAACATTCATTAATAAACATCGGCCTTGCTATTATATATCTATGGAAAATCTTTAGATATATTTATGGATAGATATATCTATAGATACATAGATATACTAAATATCGGGCTTGGAATTATCTATCTATCATCTATCTATAGTATCTATCATCTATCTATCATCTATCGATATATCTATCTTGCTATCTATAGATATATCTATTGATAGATAATAGATACGATAGATGATAGATAGAAATAGATAGATGATAGATAGATAATAGATAGATAGATCTATCGTATCTATCTATCTTATCTATCGTATCTATCGATATATTTATCTAGCTATATATAGATTATCTATTGATAGATATATTTATAGATAGATACAATAGATCTATCTATTTGTCATCTATTATTTATCGTATCTATCACCTGTCGATCATCTATCAATATAGCTATCTATCAATATATCTATCGATAGATGGATGATAGATAGATTATTATTATTATTTATTTATATAGCACCATTAGTTCCATGGTGCTGTACATGAGAAAGAGGTTACATACAGAGTTATAGATATCGTTTACAGTAAACAAGTTTACAATGACAGACCGGTACAGAGGGGAGAGGACCCTGTCCTTGCGGACTTATATTCTATGGGATCGTGGGGAAGAGGTAGAAGGTAGGGGCGAGGCGGTGGCAAAGGCGAGGCGGCGGCTCTGGCGAGGCGGCAGAATGGTTATTGCAGGCTGTAGGCTTTCTTGAAGAGATGGGTTTTCAGGTTTATCTGAAGGAGCCGAGGGTGGTGGATAGTCGGACGTGTTGAGGCATGGAATTCCAGAGGATGGGGGATATTCGGGAGAAATCTTGGAGGTGGTTGTGTGAGGAACGAATAAGTGTGGAGGAGAGTAGGAGGTCTTGGGAGGATCAGAGATTACGTGAGGGAAGATATTGGGAGATTAATTCAGAGATATAGGGAGGGGACAGGTTGTGGATGGCTTTGCAGGTCAGTATTAGTAGTTTGAACTGGATTCATTGGGGAATTGGGAGCCAGTGGAGAAGCAGGGGAGTAGCGAGGAGAGAGATGGATTAGCCAGGCAGCAGAGTTGAGGACAGACTGGAGTGGTGCAAGAGAGTTAGCGGGGAGGCCACAGAGGAGGGTGTTGCAGTAGTCGAGGCAAGAGATGATGAGGACATGCACAAGAGTTTTGGTAGATTGTGGACTGAGGAAGGAACGGATTCTGGCAATATTTTTAAGTTGGAGACGACAGGAGGTGGCAAGAGTTTGGACGTGCGGTTTGAAGGACAGGGCAGAGTCGAGCGTTACCCCGAGGCAGCGGATTTCAGGTGCGAGAGAGAGCGTGATGCCGTTTACCATAATAGATAGGTCAGATAGGGGGGATACATGAAGAACCTGAAGACCCACCTCTTCCGACAGGCCTACAACCTGCAGTAATCACCGATCGACCAAACCGCTGCATGACCAGCTTTATCCTCGCCTACTTGTAGATTGTGAGCCTTCGCGGGCAGGGTCCTCACTCCTCCTGTACCAGTTATGACTTTAATTGTTTAAGATTATTGTACTTGTTTTTATTATGTATACCCCTCCTCACATGTAAAGCGCCATGGAATAAACGGCGCCATAACAATAAATAATAATAATAATACTACGTGAGATGGGGGAAAGATGATGAGTTCGGTTTTGTCTACATTGAGTTTTAGGAAGCGAGAGGTGAAGAAGGAGGATATGGCTGACAGGCACTTCGGGATTCTGGACAGCAGAGAGGTGACATCTGGGCCAGAGAGGTAGATGTGAGTGTCGTCCGCATACAGGTGGTACTGGAAGCCGAGGGACTTTATGAGTTGTCCTAGGCCAAGAGTATAGATGGAAAAAAGTAGGAGCCCTAGGACAGAGCCTTGAGGGACTACAACAGAGAGGGCGGGATGAGGAGGTGGTGTGGGAGTGGGAAACGCTAAATGTGCGGTCAGAAAGGTGTGAGGCAATCCAGGACAGGGCAAGGTCTTTGATGCCAAGACCTATCTGCTATCGATAGATACAATAGATAGATACGATAGATCTATCTGTCCCATATCTATCCATCTGTCCCATACCTATCTATCTATCTATCTGTTATCTATCTGTAAATGGAGTATGTAAATGAAGAGGTTGGACAAGAAATGACATCACAATTCTTTTTTTTTGTATATCTTTATTGGGCTTACAAAAACACACACAAATCCGCATAAAAAAAAAGCATCAAAAACGCAGGTCTGGCGTTGTCTATTGGTCATGAGTGGGTGACACAAGGAATGCGACACTTGTAGCCCGTGTCCTGGAGACGTCTGTGTGTGGTGAAGCAATGACTCCAGCAGCAGTCCACTCCTTGTGAATCTCCCCCACATTACTGAATGGCCTTTTCTTAACAATCCTTTCAGGGCTGCGGTTATCCCGGTTTCTTGTGCACCTTTTTCAACCACACTTTTTCCTTCCACTCCACTTTCCATTAATATGCTTGGATACAGCACTCTGTGCACAGCCAGCTTCTTTAGCAATGACCTTTTGTGGCTTCCCCTCCTTGTGAAGTGTCAATGACGGCCTTCTGGACATCTGACAAGTCCGCAGTCTTCCCCATGATTGTGGAGCTAGTGAAACAGACTAAGGGACCTTTATAAACACTTAGGAGCCTTTGCAGGTGTTTTATTGTTAAAGTGAACCTGTCAGCCGTTGTGGCTGAGATAACATGCGGCCACTGCCTTTCAAGGCTTATCTAAACCGTTCTATAATGCTGTGGAAAAGCCTCTGATCCGACTAGCAAGACAAGAAAAATAATTTTTATAATGCTCATCCAGGTGGCGGTACTGTGCTGTCTGGTCCGATGGGTGTCGCAGGTCCAGGTCTGGCGCCGCCCTCCTGCTTGCTTCATCGCTCCCCGACATCGCGCTCCTGCACAGGTGTACTTATATTCCCTGCTGAGAGCAGAGTAAAGTACTGCAGTGCGCAATTTAGCAACCGCTGTGTGAGAACCTTGCTTTTGACAGTGCTGTTCACAGCTGTCTGCAAGGTCTGTGTGTGTGAGTGCAGCTCGCTTTGTAGTCTGTCCGCAGCCACAGCCGGTTGTGGTCAGCTCAGGGTGCGTCACTGCCTCATATTGCTGAATCCATTGTTCTAAATTGCAATAAGTGCAGCAGCCAGCTGCACATTTTTTCAAAAATATCCTATTAGTGTCTTTCCATCCGTATCCCGCTAGATTGTGGAAAAACACTGTATAGGATTAGATATAGGAGCTTTCTTGGCCTTGCATCGCCGTTCGCGGGTGTCTGCACGGTCTGTGTGTGAGTACTGCGCTCACTCTGTAGTGTCTGTTGTGCGAAACAAATCCAAAGTTTATAAAGTTCACCAAACACTCCACTTCACCGTTGTGTAGGCCACATAAGCTGATAATAAAGTATAGACCACATTTCATAAAATTAGTGTTTCTTATACCTGTTAGCAGCTGTTCAGGAATAAGCACGCTAAGCCCTTTGTACTTTTCTGCCTATCTTTATCAGTCTATCGAGATGAAGAAGGCAGGGAGTTAGGCATGTGGGCGTGGAGCAGGGAGAGGATGTGGGGATTCTGTGCCTGCTGCGGGCATCGGTGACTCATCATCCCCCAGTTTTAGCAGGGAACAGACCTTCATGCGCAGCTTTGTAGGAGCTCGCTGTACCCCGCTGCTGCGGGACGAACAAATTGAAGCCGTTGTCGGATGGATGGCAGCTAACGCATCGACTTCAGTTAGTGCCACATCCTCTCAGGCACAGAGCACTGAAGAGCAACCATCTGTCTCTTCACCACCTGCCAAATTGCCCAGGCAGTCAGAGAGCCCAGGACAGGAGCCATCTCTACTTCTGTTCTCTGAATCTCTTGGCTTTGAAACAGGGGGCCAGTCAAGCAGCATTCGAGAATCAGAAGAAGAGGCTGTATGCAGTGATGCCCAACAGCTTTGTCTCTCTGAATGAGAAGAGGTGGGTGGGACAGTGCCTCCAGTTTCCACATCTCAGTATGCATCTGATGAGATGATGAGACTCAGGTGCCACGTTCTGGTGCGTACTGTGCTGCCGAGACTACCCAGGAGAAGCAGTTGGTGGAAGAGGGTAGCGTAGATGATGAGGTCCTCGACCCATCATGGCGTAAGGAACAGGAAGGTGGTGGGAGCAGCTCCGAGGAAGAGATTCCCCGAACGGCCGGGAGAGGGAGGGGGGAAGACTGCGGTGCCTGTAGCCTCCACTTCGGCACCCATTAGGAGCATGCCTCTTACAAAAGCCAAAGCGGGCGCTCCCAAGACTTGTAGTGCCTGGTCCTTTTTTTGACACAGTTGCAGATGACATTTGCTTTGTCAAATGCAAGCTGTGTCGTCAGAAAATCAAACGAGGGAGAAATGTCAGCAACCTCAATACCTCAAATATGTGGAAACATGTGCGGACCAAGCATGCGGTGGCGTTACAAAAACACACTGAAGACCTAGGCTACCCTACAAGCTGCACCTACCACCTCATCAGCTCGTGTTGGAGCCTCTTCCTCCAGCTCACACACTGCTGGTTCGGCTTCCTCACAGGATCGCCATGGTAGAACCTCTGGCACCATTGTCCAGAGACCCAGTGGAATTCCACCCACAGCACCACGTTCCCAGTCATCCTCACACTTCCAGCCCAGTCAACAGTCATCAGTAGCACAGGTATGGGAGAAAAGGCTGCCATCCTCGGCAAACCACCCACGAGCACAGGCTCTCAATTCAGGCATTGCAAAACTTCTGTCCCTTGCAATGCTCTCATTCAGGCTTCATGGCCAATGCCATCAAGTTACGGAAGCTGTCAGTCTCCACCGACTGACAGCTTCCGTAACTTGATGGCATTGGCAGTCCCACAATACAATGTGCCCAGCTGCTTTTATTTCAGCAGGCAAGCCGTCCATGCCCTGCAAAAGCATGTGGAGGGAAACATTAAACATGCACTACTAAACGCCGTTAGTAGCAAGGTCCACCTCACCACCGATGCGTGGACCAGTCACCATGGACAGGGAAGATACCGTTCCCTCACTGCCCATTGGGTCAATGTTGTGGAGCCGGGTACAGATCTGGCGAGTGGCGCTGTACGTGTTCTGCCAACTCCAAGGATTGCAGGAATCCAGTCTGTGCACATTGACTCCTCCTCATACTCCAGTTCCTCAGAATCATCGCTGCAGGAGCCGTCACGGTCTACCTCCACCTTGACCCATGAACGCTTACCTGTTACAACCAATATGAGCACAGCTGTGGCCAAACGTCAACAGGCCGTACTGAAATTAATTTCTTTGGGGAATCGAAGCCACATAGCGCAGGAGCTCTGGAATGCCATCAATCAGGAGAGCGACGTGCGGATTGTGCCAGCGAATCTCCAGCCAGGCATGGTAGTGTGTGACAATGGCTGAAATCTGGTGGCAGCTCTGGGCCTTGGCAACATCACTCACATCCCATGTCTGGCACATGTGCTCAACTTGGTCGTGTAGAGTTTTCTGAGGGACTATCCGGATCTTGATGCACTGCTGCACAAGGTCCGCCTAGAGTGTGCTCACTTGCGGCGTTCCAGCATGGCAAGATCGGCATTGCAACTCTGTAGCGCCGATTCCGCCTTCTGGAACATCGCATCATATGTGACCTCCCCACCAGGTGGAATTCAACGTTACATATGTTGGAGCGGTTGTGTGAGCAGCAGCCAGCAGTAATGGAGTACCAGCTGCATCAGGCGCAAAAAAGTCTCAGTGTGCGCCATTCAGACTTCACAACCACTGAGTGGGCCACTATGAAGGACATCTGCCAGGTTTTGCGTGCATTCGATGAATCCACGTGGATGGCGAGTGCAGATGATGCACTAGTCAGCATGACTGTCCCCCTTATCTGCCTGCTTGAAAGAACACTGCAAGCGCTAAGGGATGAGGTGGTGGAAGAGGTTGAGGATGAGGAGTCAGAAATGCCATCTGATTCTGGACAGTCTGCGCGATGTGGTTCCTCACAAAGGCCTAGGCAGGGGACATTTTGTGAGGATGAGGAGGAGTCAATGGAGGAAGACATCTTTCCAGAGGAGGGAGTTACACAAATCTCCAGTAGTCAGTATGTAGAGCGAGGGTGGGGTGATGCAGAGCAGCCAGACATCACGCCTCAAGCAGGGGGCAGCGTTTCTTGGCCAGTTGGCAGTCTGCAGTACATGGTTGATTTCATGCTGCAGTGCCTGAGAAACGACCGCCGCATCACCCACATTCTTATCACGGCTGATTGGGTGTACACCCTCCTCGATACGTGTTACAGGGACAATTTACAAACCCTCATACCACAGTTGCAGCGGGAGCGTAAAATGTGGCTGTACCAAGACACACTGGTGCAGTCCATAATTTTTTACAGTCCAATCGAGAGAAGTGCTGCGCCTGCTACTGCTTTAAAAAGCAGCTCTGTGCATCGAGCCAGTGGAGGAATCTTTGCACAAAGAGGGAGCAGAAGCAGTGCCTCAGCCCAAGGCAATACCAGTCTGGCCCAACAGTGGCAAAGTTTTGTGTGCCCGCCACAAATGTCTACACCACAGACAGATCCAGTCAGCAGGAGGCCACGTTTCCGTCAGATGGTGACAGACTACATGTCTTGCACTCTCAGCGTAATCCCAGACGGCTCTTCCCCCTTCAAGTTTTGAGTCTCTAAGCTGGATACATGGCCAGAGCTTAGCCAGTATGTATTGAAGGTGCTGGCTAGCCCTGCTGCCAGTGTATTATCGGAACGCGTCTTTAGTGCTGCAGGTGGTGTACTAACAGACCGTCGCATGCGACTATCATCCGATAACGTTGACTGGCTTACTTTTTTGAAAATGAACAAGGCCTGGATCTCACAGGAATTTGCCACTCCTCTTACTGATTAAATAACATTTGTAACTGAAAGAGACAACTTGTGCAGCACTAATGCTGCACAAGGAACAGGTGGCTCTTTTAGTTATGCTCCTTGCAGACGCTGCACTTAACACTTATAAAATCGGTGTCCCCTCATACCGTGAAACCGTCACGGAGGTGGGACTTTCCTTTGGAATGAGACGCAGCCCAGCCAGCATTCATGCCCCGATGGCGCCGCCTCCTCAGCGTTGTTTGAATCTGTCCCGGAGCCAGCGCTGTTATGTTTAACCTTGGACATGCGCAGTTAGCACTGCCCGTCTTCTGACATCATTTGATGTCAGGCTGACTGCGCCTGTGCGGCCACGTTGCCCGTGATCCCGCCCCACAGTGTCTTCTGATTTATTCACACTGCGGTGCTGGGATTCATGTGTATGTGCAGTGCATATCTTCGCCTCTCACTCATGTCCTTCTGCCTTCCTCAGACTGTGCGGCATAATGGCCGTGACATGTGATTAGGGATCAGCTTACGCCGCACACTCTGAAGAAGGCGGATGGAGAAGATTGAGAGGCGAAGATATGCACTGCGCATGGCCATGAATCCCAGCCCCACAGTGTGACTAAATCAGAAGACACTGTGGGCCGGGATCTCGGGCAGCACGGCTGCAGAGGCGCAGTCAGCCTGACGCCAAATGATGTCAGAAGACGGGCAGCACTAAGAAGATATGCACTAGCGCATGGCCAAGTTTTAACATAACAGCGCGTGCTCTGTGACAGATTCAAACAACGCTGAGGCGGCGGCTCCAAGGGGGTATGAATACCGGCTGTGCTGCGTCTCATGACGATGGAAAGTCCCACCTCTGGGATGTTTTCACGGTATCAAGGGACACATTTTATAAGTGTTTAGTTCAGCGTGTGCAATGAGCATAAATAAAAGAGCCACCTTTTCTTTGTGCAGCATTAGTGCTGCACAAGATGGCTCTTTCAGTTGCTAACGCCTGGGGGGGGGGGTTAAAGGTTCCCTTTAAACTTGCTCCAATTATGCCTCAGCCTAAACTCTGTTTGTCATGTAATTCCTGGGCTCCAACACCGCCAGTTGCTGCTCAGAAGTGTCTTTGGCACGGGAACTCCCTCCTGCCCAGCCTGGTTCCAGCATGCCAGCTGTTTCCGGGTAGTGTCAAGGTCACTTACACTACCAAACGTAGTCCTGTCGTGTTGAGGTCGGGTTAGCTGACTCCATGGTGCCAGCAGTTTAGGAGCTTCCTATGTTGGCTGCAGGAAGTGGCAATCAAGGCTGGTTCTGTAGGACAAGCTCCCCCTGTAGGACTGTTGGTGTTCGGTAACTGCGGCCACCTCGCGGCCTAGCTATTTTTTCTTTTCGTTTGGACTCTCTGCTCCACATCCTGGTTCCAGCACCGCCAGCTGGTTCTGGGCAGAGCCTTTGGCTTAGGTGCCTCCTTCTGCGTATCCGAGTTCCGCCAACGTCAGGTGGTCCTTGGTAGTGCTTTGTGGCACAGGTACCTCCTACTTAGTAACCAGGTTCCAGTACTGTCAGCTGGTCCTCGGTCCTGCCATTGGCTCTTCTACCTTCGTGTAGCCATCCGCGTTCCAGTACCATCAGCTGGTTCTCGGCAGTGTCTTTTGCTCTTGTACTTTCCGCTCCCCATCCTGGTTCCAGCACTGTCAGCTGGTTCCGGGCAGAGCCTTTGGCTTAGGTGCATCCTTCTGGGTATCCGAGTTCTACCAACGTCAAGCTGTCTTGGTAGTGCTTTCTGGCATGGGTACCTCCTGCTTTCTCAACGGGTTCCAGTACAGTCAGCTGGTCCTCGGTCCTGCCATTGGCTCTTGCACCTTTGGGCAACGCATCTGGGTTCCAGTACCATCAGCTGGTTCTCAGCAGTGTCTTTAGCACGGGTGCTCCCTCCAACCCAGCCTGGTTCCAGCATGCCAGCTGTTTCCAGGTAGTGTCAAGGTCACTTAGACTTCCAAACATTCTCCTGTCGTGTTGAGGTCGGGTTAGCCGACTCCATGGTGCCTGCAGTTTAGGAGCTTCCTATGTGGGCTGCGGGAAGTGGCAATCAAGACTGGTTCTGTAGTGCCAATAGGACAAGCTCCCCCTGTAGGACTGTTGGTGTTCGGTAACTGCGGCCGCCTTGCGGCCTAGCTATTTTCTCTTTTCCTGTGGACCTTCTGCTGCCTGAGTTCCAGCACCATTAGTTGGTTCTTAGGATCACAATCTTGACTAGGTCCCGCTGGTTCCAGCACTGTCAGCTGGTTCCAGGTAGAGCCTTTGGCTTAGGTGCCTCCTTCTGGGTATCAGAAGTGCTTTCTGGCACAGGTACCTCCTGCTTATTCACACGGTTCCAGTACCGTCAGCTGGTCCTCGGTCGTGCCATTGGCTCTTCTACCTTCGGGTAGCCATCCGGGTTCCAGTACCGTCAGCTGGTTCTCGGCAGTGTCTTTTGCTCTTTTACCTTCTGCTCCCCATCCTGGTCCCAGCACCGTCAGCTGGTTCCGGGCAGAGCCTTTGGCTTAGGTGCCTCCTTCTGGGTATCCGAGTTCCACCAACGTCAGGCGGTCCTTGGTAGTGCTTTGTAGCACAGGTACCTCCTGCTTAGTAACCGGGTTCCAGCACCGTCAGCTGGTCCTCGGTCATGCCATTGGCTCTTCTACCTTCGGGTAGCCATCTGGATTCCAGTACCGTCAGCTGGTTCTCGGCAGTTGCTCGGCCTTCTTGTACTTCCTGCTACAGTTCCAAGTTCAAGAGCCTAAGCATGACGACCCTGAAGACCGAGAAGCAAAAGAACAAGAAGCTGCAGAACAAAAAGCAGAAGAACATTCAGCATAAGACTAAAAATCAGAGCAAAAGATATTATCTAAATTATAAGCAAAAGAAGACTAAGAAGTATGGGGGTGAGTCCGTTCCTCCTCTTGGTGCCCCTGGAAAAAACCTGCTGCTGCAGGCCAAACTGAACGCGGACAAATCCTGTTTTAAATCTTTTGTGACAGGCAGAACGGAAGGTGTAATTTTCAACCTTTGATAGATAACAACTACAGGAATGCCTGTCACACATAAGATTTTGATGAAGAAGAGGAATATGAAAGAGATGATGAAGTTGAATATGAATATTAAGAAGAGTTGAATGAGAAGAATATGAAGAATTTTATAAAAAAGAATAGGAAGAAGGTGAAGAAGAAGATGAATAAGGTAAAGAATAAGTTGATGAAAAAGATGCTGCTGCTGAGGATGATGAAGAAGAAAGTGTGGTAGAAGTAAAAAAAAGGTGCAGAGCATGGAAGTAGAGAAACATAAATATCTGACAAAATCTAAAAAATCTAAACATAGTCAAAATATTTGTAACTCCGAACGTCTTAAAAATTTTTTAATTCATGCTATTCCATTTGAATGGGCTAAACCTTTAATGTCTCCTCCACCTCCTCCGATACATTCTACGTTATTCTTAGTTGTTTTCCTTCATGTGGAATTAACCATTGACTTGCATTGGTATCGGCGATATCCGATATTTTTCCGATATCGGCCGATCCAATCCGATACCGATACTTCCGAATATCGGAAGGTATCGCTCAACACAAGTGGTGAGTATTCATTGCTCTTCATTAGTGCGCAGTGTCAGCCACTGGCTTCCTGCTGCTGCCGGCGGTCACGCGTGCCGCTACTGAAGAGAAATGAATATTCATTGGATTTATTCATCAGGAGACTATTTAATGCTGAACGACATTCAAGCAGGACTAGACAAAGAAAACCCTTAAATCATGTATCATGTTATCCGAAACAGTCAGAAAACTAGCCACATATTGGCAGACCCCAGACTATATACTTTGTAAGTTTATACGCCTCTCCAGTGTTAGGAATAGATGGCATGTGAAAATACACTATATACCGCTCAGGGAACACTTAACTTTCAGAGATAATTTCCATATTCAAACTAAATAATGGCACAGATCTTCCAGACATTATGATTGCACACATCCCTAGTCTTTAGAACGATATTGCATTCATTCCTTAACAGACCAACAGACCGCAGCATGGCCATTAGTTAGAAGCTGCTTTTGATCTTTGGAGCAGGTAAGTTTTCCCTGAGTGGTACATATTGGGCCATCTGAAAACGGAGTTTAGTCCAGGACAATTTGTCTGCACTACTAATTAACAGCTGTTACAATACCAAACTAGGGCAGTCCCTATAGGAGAAAAAAACACAAGAATTATACTGTATTTTCACATACTATCTATTACTGACACTAGAGTGGCTTATAAACTTATGAAGTATATAGTTTGAGGTCTGGGATCTGCCAATATGTGGCTAGCTTCCTGACTTTCTTGGATAACATGATACATGACTTTAGTGTTTTTTTTTTGTCTAGTCTCGCTTGAATATAGGTCAATATTAAATAGTCTCCTGATGAGTTGCCTTTGGTGAGGACGATGAAACCTGTACAAATGAGAGGCTTGGAGAGTGAGTGTGTATACGTCACCTCACCCTATATACTAAACTGTGGGGTACATGTTTTTTCTATTAGTCACCTACCGAATAACCTTCAGGGTGTAAATTATAGGTCTAGTTTTACATTTGGAATGAATAAGGTTCAGTTTTATCCTTTTTTCAGCAAACATGAGGAATGACAAGAGACAACCCATTTAAGAAGATTCAATTTTGGTTAAAACTATTCCAACATTATGAGCATAAAAAAGGTTTCTCCCCTATGTGACGTTTATTAACAATTGATTTCCAAGTAAAATATTTCCCACATTAAGAAAATGAAAAAGGCTTCTCCTCTGTGTGAGTTCTATGGTGCCTAACAAGATTCCCTTTATAGGTAAAACATTTCCCACATTCTGAACAGAAGAAAGGCTTCTCCCCTGTGTGGGTTCTTTGATGTTGAACAAGATTCCTTTTACAGGTAAAACATTTCTCACATTCTGAACAGGAAAAAGGCTTCTTCACTGTGTGAGTTCTTTGATGTTGAACAAGATTCCTTTTACAGGTAAAACATTTCCCACATTCTGAACAGAAAAAAGGCTTCTCCCCTGTGTGGGTTCTTTGATGTTCAACAAGATATCTTTTACAGGTAAAACATTTCCCACATTCTGAACATGAAAAAGGCTTCTCCCCTGTGTGGGTTTTTTGGTGTCTAACAAGATTCTCTTTGAGGGTAAAACATTTTCCACAATCTGAACAGGAAAAAGGCTTCTCCCCTGTGTGAATTCTATGGTGTTTAACCAAATCTAATTTCCATTTAAAACATTCTCTACATTCTGAACAGGAAAAAGGCTTCTCCCCTGTGTGATTTCTATGGTGATTAACCAAACCTGATTTCTGGCTAAAACATTTTCTACATTCTAAACATGAAAAAGGCTTCTCCCCTGTGTGGGTTTTTTGGTGTCTAACAAGATTCTCTTTGAGGGTAAAACATTTTCCACATTCTGAACAGGAAAAAGGCTTCTCCCCTGTGTGAATTCTATGGTGATTGACTAAATTGAATTTCCATTTAAAACATTTTCCACATTCAGAACAGGAAAAAGGCTTCTCCCCCGTGTGAGTTCTCTGGTGATTAACCAAATCTGCTTTCCGATTAAAACATTTCCAACATTCTGAACATGAAAAAGTCCTCTCCCCTGTGTACGTTCTATGGTGAGTAACAAAACGTGATTTCTTGTTAAAACTTTTCCCACAATCTGAACATGAAAACGACTTCTTTGCTTTAGGAGCAGCTTGCTTTTTAATGCCTCTTTTGTGACTTTGATTTTCCTTAGTAGCCGGTAACGTATCATAGGATGGGACCTGTTTCTTAGGATTACATGACAGATTTTTGCTGTGAACGGATGATGATATATCTGGAGTAACAGCAATCACTTCAGTTGTATCTTGTACGATCTCAAAATCATCAGATTTAAAAATTGAAGATGTCAGCTGTCCCTCTGATCTCCTGGTACAGTCATCTGCTAAGATAAAAAACAATTATTATTTTTTAATAAAATATCCTTGAGTTTTGCATGTTTGAACATTTCTACTTAAACTGTCCATAAAAATGGCAAGCTATGTAAAAAAAAATTTAATTACACTATGTAACAATAATTTTTTTTCCTGGGTAGAAAGTGTGTTTTCTTAACCTGTTATGCATAAAACAAATACAAAATAGTTGTTGTTCCACCAAAACTTTGCTTCAGTGATCAGGACAATGAAATTTTGAAATGTGTCTGTTTTCCGTAAAAATCTCGATTTGTATTCAATACTGAGTAGTCTTCTAGAATACAGGTAGTCCTCGACTTACGCCGTTGATCCGTTCTTACGCTGCGTTGTAAACCGAATTTCGATGTAAGTCGGACCATACATTCATACAGTACTGTACCATAATAACAGTACAGTACTGCAAAAACTTAGCCTATCCAAACACCTATCCTAACACATAATTAGGGTGTTATGGCGTGCAGGAGACTCGTTTTCCTTGTGTAACCGGGTACAGTGTACAGTACTGGACTCTATTCTTCTGATGCTGCACGTAGTTGCATGTAGTTCGACTTACGACGCAAAACCGTGTAAGTCGGAATGAGGCGTTGTATAAAGCGTTGTAACCACGAAACAATGTAACTCGAGACCGTTGTAACCCGAGGACTAACTGTATTCTTAAACTGCTAGAATTGTGCAGAAGTTTCTACAATTTTCCAGAATTATCTAGAAGTTTCTAGAAACTTTTAGAACTTCCTAGAACATTCTCGGACTGTTCAATACTAGTCATACAAGTATAAAAGCACAGGTGACTCGAACCAACATTTCGGTTTATGTTATTGCTGAGTAAGAGAATAACGAATCGTAGTTAAAGTGGAATTTTTTATTTAGATGGAATCAAGAGGTTGTTTGCGCCCAGCAGATGCATTTTGCTACGTGTGTGGACAATTTATAAAAACAAGAGCGAGAAAGTATTTAATGAAAGCATGTCCCATGAAAACTGTTGAAAGAAAGAGCGCAAATAGTGTTTTATCTGAGAAGGTTAAAAGGTTAATCCATAGGATTGCACTCACCAGATGTAGCGGAGTTGAAGCATTGAAAGCATTCGCTGCAGCAGATCCATAAGTCCAGGAAAGGACCAGCCGTTAGATACAGATTGGGATAATTGTGGTAAATTTCTGCGCTGCTGAATCACTAGAATTCCAAAATTATTAGTACATGTGGCTTTATTATTCTATGCATTTCAGAGTTCAAGACTCCTTCATCAGGACACACCACCACCGAAACATCTTGAACTCTGAAAGGCGTAGAATAATAAAGCCACATGTACTAATAATTCTGGAATTCTAGTGATTCAGCAGCGCAGAAATTTACCACAAATATCCCAATCTGTATCATGAAAGCATGTCGTAAGATGTGCGAGGCGTACAAGGCATATTTCGGCATGCCTGTCGGGGATCAAGACAAGTCCTGAGTACCTCATTTCACATGCGAATATTGCAAGAAAACTCTTGAAGGTAAGGTGAACAATTGCTGCTCGTATAGATGGCAGTGCTTTATTTGGTAGAATTTCAATGATTTAGATATAGTACAGTTTAAGGAGTTGCAATCAGGGGCGGATTATCAGAGGGTCAATATGGGCGGTAGCCCAGGGCCCAGAGGTCTGGGGAGGCCCTGGGCTACCGCACAGATTGACCCTCTGATGATCATCTGTGAATGCCGGCGGCCGCCGCCGCCGCCGGCATTTATGTGTCCCCGCCGTACCCGGTGGGCAGAGAGAGGGGGCTCGCATCGGGCCCCTTCTCATCTGCTCACCGGGCCCCTTCCGGCGCTGCGGCGGTTTCCTATTGATGTGCGGGCACGCGCCCGCACGTCAATAGTTAACAACAGCCGCCAGCCAATTGGAGGCTGGTGGCTGATGTCGGCCACAGGCGCACACGTCGCCGGCGTCTGACGTCATTGTCAGTCGCCGGCGAGTGTGCTCTGTTGGAGGGAGCTCACCGCTGGAGCGCGGACAGGTGAGGACGGAGACTTTGTTTTGGTTTTTTTTATATAACGGTGGACACACTGAGGGCAATGCTGGAGGACACTGGGGCAGATTGCTGGAGGACACTGGGGCAGATTGCTGGAGGACACTGGGGCAGATTGCTGGAGGACACTGGGGCAGATTGCTGGAGGACACTGGGGCAGATTGCTGGAGGACACTGGGGCAATGCTGGAGGACACTGGGGCAGATTGCTGGAGGACACTGGGGCAGATTGCTGGAGGACACTGGGGCAGATTGCTGGAGGACACTGGGGCAGATTGCTGGAGGACACTGGGGCAGATTGCTGGAGGACACTGGGGCAATGCTGGAGGACACTGGGGCAGATTGCTGGAGGACACTGGGGCAGATTGCTGGAGGACACTGGTGCAGATTGCTGGAGGACACTGGGGCAGATTGCTGGAGGACACTGGGGCAGATTGCTGGAGGACACTGGAGCAGATTGCTGGAGGACACTGGGGCAGATTGCTGGAGACACTGGGGCAATGCTGGAGGCCACTGGAGCAGATTGCTGGAGGACACTGGGGCAGATTGCTGGAGACACTGGGGCAGATTGCTGGAGACACTGGGGCAATGCTGGAGGACACTGGGGCAGATTGCTGGAGGACACGGGCAATGCTGGAGGACACTGGGGCAGATTGCTGGAGACACTGGGGCAGATTGCTGGAGACACTGGGGCAATGCTGGAGGACACTGGGGCAATGCTGGAGGACACTGGGGAAGATTGCTGGAGGACACTGGGGCAATGCTGGAGGACACTGGGGCAGATTGCTGGAGACACTGGGGCAGATTGCTGGAGACACTGGGGCAGATTGCTGGAGACACTGGGGCAGATTGCTGGAGACACTGGGGGAAATGCTGGAGACACTGGGGAAAATGCTGGACATACTGGGGGAAATGCTGGACATACTGGGGCAGATTGCTGGACACACTGGTGGTAATATTCTGGACACACTGTCTGGGGGCAATGCTGGACGCACTGGGGCAGATTGCTGGACACACTGTCTGGGGGCAATATGCTGGACACACTGGGGCAATATGCTGGACATACTGCGGCAGATTGCTGGACACACTGGGGGTAATATGCTGGACACACTGGGGCAGATTGCTGGACACACTGGGGCGGATTGCTGGACACACTGTCTGGGGGCAATGATGGACACACTGGGGGCAATATGCTGGAGACACTGGGGCAGATTGCTGGACACACTGGGGCGGATTGCTGGACACACTGTCTGGGGGCAATGATGGACACACTGGGGGCAATATGCTGGAGACACTGGGGCAGATTGCTGGACACTTGGGCAATATGCTGGACATACTGGGGCAGATTGCTGGACACACTGGGGGCAGGACTGGAGGCATGGGCAGAATGTAGACACGGGGCATGATTGGAGACACGGGGCAGAATGAAAGACATGGGGCAGGATTGGATCATGGGGCAGGATGGATACGATGGAGACATATGGGGCAGGATGTGGAGATCATATGGGGTACAATGGATACTCATGAGGGCAGGATGCGAGAACATATGGCTGGAGCCAGGAATGAGACACACGGGGCCAGGATGTGGAATATTATTACCATAGGGGCATTATTACTGCAGTGATGTATTTATTTTATTTTTTGAGTATACTGTTTTAAATGGGGGTCGGTCCTGTTACTGTGCAGAGTGACACTATATCGTCTTTTTTTCTTCATATGGTGTAATGTAGAAGTTGTGAAAAATTAAGTAATGTGTTCTGCAAGCGGAGCTCAAGATAACTGTGTTATTTCCTGCAGAAACGAGTCCTGGCTGGAAGAAATGATGGCGGTCTGTGCTGGATGAAAGATGAAGGACTTCACCTAGAGATGTCACTGGTGAGTCAGTGTTACCTATACACTGACACTATACACTGTATACTATATAGAGGTCCTGTGTATAATACCACCAGTGATCTCTGTATTACCTCTACACAGACACTGCATACTAAGTACAGATCTCCTGTGAATACTGGCACTTATGGTGATAGTATTGTGTTGTTGTTTTTTACTGATCAGTATTGTAGTATTCAGTCACTATGTGGTGGTAATATGTGGTCTGGAAATGGTGTTGTGGTATTTGTCCCTTGTATGTGATATTTGGTCACCAAGTGGTGGTAATATGTGGTCTTGACATGGTGCGGTGGTATTTGTTCCTTGTATGTGATATTATTCGATCACTGTGGTTGTAATGTGTGGTCTGGTCATGGTGCGGTGGTATTTGTTCCTTGTATGTGATATTATTGGTCAATATATACCTAAATTGTATTGCAGATTTTAACAAATATTTAATAGGTTACAGTAGAATAGGGCCCGGCCATTTTTCTGGAATAATCTGGTTCGGGTATATCATGACCCCCGTCACATGACCGGGGGGGCACAGTGTCTGAGCAGCCCGGGGCCCTGGCTACCCTTAATCCACCCCTGGTTGCAATTGACAAATATTTCACATATATCCATGCACTATAGTAAAATATGTATTAAGTAATGTGTAAAATGTCATGCTTTTAAAGGGAACCTGTCACCCCCAAAATCAATGGTGAGGTAAGCTCACCGTCATCAGAGGCTTATCTACAGCATTCTGTAATGCTGTAGATAAGCCTCCGATGTTACCTGAAAGAGGAGAAAAAGAGGTTAGATTATACTCACCCAGGGGCGGTCCCGCTGCGGTCCCGGGTCCGATGGGTGTCTCAGGTCCGGCCAGTGCCTCCAATCTTCATTCCATGATGTCCTCTTCTGGTCTTCACGCCACGGCTCCGGCATACTTTGTCTGCCCTGTTGAGGGCAGAGCAAAGTACTGCAGTGCCAGGCGCCGGGAAAGGTCATAGAAGGGGTGTGAGCGATAGGGTGCACCAATGCATCAAAGCCCTGTTGAAGAGGGAACGATTCCCTTAAAACGTGTTGGCTATCCCATTGATCTCATTGGCACTTGTCCTTGCTAGTTCGTGGCATCATGCTAAGCTCCTCCCCTTCCTTTCGCGCATCGCTGCTTCCGGCCAGAGCACGCCAGGCGCCGGCGTCTCCGCTGATTCAGCGCGAGTTCCACCTCTTGATTGGAGCCACCGGCAACTACCACCACAGCGCAGTATCTACAGGTGGACTCGTGGCTGTGGCCCACCTTTAGGAGCGGCACTCCAGCAAGGCTATAAACACCACTAACAGCCCCACGGACCGCAGATTACTAACAACGCTCCAACAAGCAAGGTACTGCTATTTTGGTTAAAAAAACAGCTGTGTATTTATTAAATATCCAGACAACCACGCTACAATCAGCGCAAAGACTATATCTGGAACCTATCTATACTCCATCAAATCGGTAGAAGATTAAGTAAGTAAAGGTACCTTCACACTTAGCGACGCTGCAGCGATACCGACAACGATGTTGATCGCTGCAGCGTCGCTGTTTGGTCGCTGGAGAGCTGTCACACAGACAGCTCTCCAGCGACCAACGATGCCGAGGTCCCCGGTAACCAGGGTAAACATCGGGTTACTAAGCGCAGGGCCGCGCTTAGTAACCCGATGTTTACCCTGGTTACCATCGTAAAAGTAAAAAAAACAAACACTACATACTTACCTTCTGCTGTCAGTCCCCGGCGCTCTGTCTTCTCTGCACTCTTCCTGCACTGACTGTGAGCACAGCTCTGCTTTCCGGCTGACCGGCGCTCACAGCCAGTGCAGGAAGCAGAGCGCCGGCCCTGCGCTTAGTAACCCGATGTTTACCCTGGTTACCAGTGAAGACATCGCTGAATCGGTGTCACACACGCCGATTCAGCGATGTCTGCAGGGAGTCCAGCGACGAAAGAAAGTTCTGGCCTTCTAGCTCCGACCAACGACATCACAGCAGGATCCTGATAGCTGCTGCGTGTCAAACACAACAATATCGCTAGCCAGGACGCTGCAACGTCACGGATCGCTAGCGATATCGTTGTGAAGTTGTTTAGTGTGAAGGTACCTTAAGTGTACAGCACATCTCCTCAAAACGGTGCTTTTTTGAACTGAGATTACCATAATCTAGATATTATACCTATTGCAGCATTAGCAGCACAGGCCCCTGGAAATCAGAGGTCCAAACCAATTATCCACAGTGGAACAACAACATATCCCACCCTCTTCTGTTGTGCCTTCAAGGTGAATCCATTATCCGGGTACACTGGGTAAGCGCATTTATACATTTAACACTGATATATAAAAAAAAAAAAAAAAAATATATATATATATATATATATATATATATATATATATATATATATATCGGATCTAAGTGGCTCATTATATTACAGGTTCTAGCACCAAGCTAGGATGCTACGATTATATGACTGACAAACTTATCACCCACCCCTATGTTGACTTCCCCACATGCAGTGGACAGTCGCAGTATCACAGCCACATATGTAAGTACAACATTTGTTGATCCAAATTATTAACTCTGTTCTTCAACTGTAATTAGCGCAGGTGATTACCCTCTCGTTTTTTCATTTTTAACCTCTTTCTGACCTCGGACGGGATAGTACGTCCGAGGTCAGATATCGTGTTTTGATGCGGGCTCCGGCGGTGGGCCCGCATTAAAGCCAGGAAATGTCAGCTGTTTTGAACAGCTGACATGTGCCCGCAATAGCGGCGGATGAAATCGCGATTTACCCGCCGCTATTAACTAGTTAAATGCCACTGTCAAACGCTGACAGCGGCATTTAACCGGCGCTTCCAACCTGGCAGCCGGAAATGAGCGCATCGCCGACCTCCGTCACATGATCGGGGGTCAGCGATGTGTCAGAATAGTAATCAAGGACCTCTATGGTTACTGATGCCGGTTTGCTGTGAGTGCCCCCCTGTGGTCGGCGCTCATAGAACACCTGCATTTCTGCTGCATAGCAGCGATCTGATGATCGCTGCTATGTAGCAGAGCCGATCGCGTTGTGCCAGCTTCTAGCCTCCCATTGAGGCTATTGAAGCATGGCGAAAGTAAAAAAAATAAAAATAAAAATAAATGAAAAAAAAATAAAAAAAATATATAGAAGTTTAAATCAACCCCTTTCCCCCCATTCAAAATAAATCAATTAAAAAAAAAAATCAAACCTACACATATTTGGTATCGCCGCGTTTAGAATCGCCCGATCTATCAATAAAAACAAGCATTAACCTGATCGCTAAACAGCATAGCAAGAAAAAAATTTGAACCGCCTGAATTACGTTTTTTTGGTTGCCGCAACATTGCATTAAAATGCAATAACAGGCGATCAAAAGAACATATCTACACCAAAATGTTATCATTAAAAAGGCCAGCTCGGCACACAAAAAATAAGCCATCACCCGACCCCAGATCATGAAAAATGGAGGCGCTACGGGTATCGTAATATGGTGCAATTTTTTTTTTTTTTTTAGCAAAGTTTGGAATTTTCACCGCTTCGATAAAAGAGAACCTAGACATGTTTGGTGTCTATGAACTCGTAATTACCTGGAGAATCATAATGGCTGGTCAGTTTTAGCAATTAGTGAACCTAGTAAAAAAGCCAATCAAAAAACAAGTGTGGGATTGCACTTTTTTTGCAATTTCACCGCACTTGGAATTTTTTCCCCGTTTTCTAGCACACAACATGCTAAAAGCAATGATGTCGTTCAAAAGTACAACTTGTTTTGCAAAAAATAAGCCCTCAAATGGCCATATTGACAGAAAAATAAAAAAGTTATGGCTCTGGGAAGGAGGGGAACGAAAAACGAACACAGAAAAACGGAAAATCCCAAGGTCATGAAGGGGTTAATAGCACTAGTGCACAAACAGGAAACATTACACAGAGCCTGTACAATCACCAGCAGCTTTTTCAGTTTTTTGTTACAGGTATCCTTTCTGGTGGATCGTCAGTGTATACAATTTACGTAGTAAATTCCTTCTCATTTTAATATGGCTTAATGTGGGAGAGCATACATCACTCTGAATAAACCCACTAGCCAAATATCACTACCCTAAGGATAAAAACGACACTCAAACAAAGTCCTGCTTACTAGTGATGAGCGAATATACTCGTTACTCGAGATTTCCCGAGCACGTTCGGGTGTCCTACGAGTATATGTAAGTACCTATAACTCTATAGGAGATTTAGTTTTCAGCGACGCAGTTGAATGATTTTCATCTGTTAGCCAGCATAAGTACATGTGGGGGTTGCCTGGTTGCTAGGGAATCCCCACATGTAATAAAGCTGGCTAACAGATATAAATCATTCAGCTGCGGCACTGAAAACTAAATCTCCAAGTACTTACATATACTTGGAGGACACCCGAACGTGCTCAGGAAATCTCGAGTACCGAGTATATTCGCTCATCACTACTGCTTACCCATGTTGCCTGTCAGAATGTGTCCAAAGCAGTTCGACGCACGTTCAGGAGGCAGCCTCCCGAAGAAGCCCAAGCGAAACGCGCGTCAAGGCTGCCCTGGACACACGATGACAGGCGACATGGGTAAGCAGGACTTTGAGTGTCGCTTCAATCCCTAGGGTAGTGATATTTGGCTAATGGGTTTATTTAGAGTGATGTATACTCTCCCACATTAAGCTATATTAAGCCCTCTACTTTTTTGGATAATTGGTATAATGTTTGCACCTTATTTGCACTATGCACTTTTTTTGCTATTGCATTGAAGTTTATTGAGGTGGAGATTTATGACCTCTGCTTGCCCAGCCTGCTTTTTCTCAGTGCCACTGTTTTTGTGTCCTTCACACAGAAGCTCTCTATGTGCCTTGTTATTGATAAGCTGTTTTTATCATTTTGTTTCTGATTTTCATGTAATATCAGGTTTTCAAAAAACTTTGTTATTTTTATGAAAGAACTCTTTTTGGACAGTGAGTATCTGTAGTCCTATATACAGGCCACTCATTGATTCCAAGACTGTAGACACCTGTGATGGTAGTTAGTGGACACACCACGATTTAACATGTCCCTTTTGTCACATTATTTTCAGGGGTACCATCATTTCTGTCCAGGCCTATTTCATTATTTTTTTTATTTCTGTGGAATCATGGTTGAAAAACAAAGTATGACTTTCATTACTTCATTTTCATAGATCTTTTATTTCTTATTACTTTTGTCAGATTCAAGTTATTTCTGTCACCACTGTGGGTTTTTCTGTCATTAAACGAGGGGTATCAACAATTTTGACCACATATGTATAGATTATTTCCCTCAGTGAATTAATTTACAAAATGGAATCACTTTATGGGGATTTTGACTATTCTAGTTTTGTGTCATTTAGTCATATTAGCGCTTCTGCATATGGTGTGTCCAATCTCATCTGGGATCTGTTCCTGCTGTCCAGCTGCAGTAATCTGCTCCCTACTTCAGCCAATTGGAAAGTACCACACCCTACTAAAGCTCAAAGAACATGGCCGGAATCTGCCAGAAACAGCGTTGTTCTCCTCTGGTTCAGTCCTCTGTGCTCAGCTTGCGGCTTGTGTATTTGTTTACTGTTGTGACCGTGGCCCGTTTACGGACTACTCTTGTGTCTTCTGATTCTGTCCTTCTGGATCTGACCCAGCTATCTGACTATTCTTCTTGTCATCTAATACCACAGAATAGCAGGTAACACCATGGTCCAAGCCTAGGGGTCCCTGTGTAAGTCCAGATCCATGTAATTGTGTTAAAGAGCGATGAGCAAGGCAATCCTTAGGATATGGAAAGCAGAGAAGATAGTGCCAAGCATGTTCATGGTGGAGATCTTTTGAGCTGCCAGTTGACCATGAACATTGCTCCCAATACATTGTGTCTGCAAACTATTGTGAGAAGTTGGAAAATAATTTGCAAGATCCATTTGTTTTCTATTATCCTTTGTGAATAATTCCAAAGGTATCACCACATAAAGTGACACACGTCAGATTGTAAAAATGGGGGCTGATTAAGAACCCAAAACTGGGTGCAGGAAGAGGTTAAATCAGAGTATTTTGGACACTACTGCAATCAAAAACTGATTATAGACAATAACATCTACTGAAATGCTCAAACTGATCAGTCTCCATCATGTCACGCCGTTCTGTCTGTTTCTGGTTTTCGGCATGACAATGCCTATGTTTGCTTTAACCCTTTACTCTTTTCTCCCTAATTTGAGCTGGGATACTGTTGGCTGTTACTTTGATTGGAGCCTTCTCAATTCCCTGCTCTGCTGCGCAGTCGTACATGGGCTTTTAGGTATTTGCCCTGCCGAATACCTTCCTCATGTGCGGTCCCTGGTTGCTGCTGTGAAGCTGTCTGCGGTTTGTGAAGTCATTTGCAGCTGGTGCATGACTTTCCACGTGGGTCAGTGCATGCAGTTTCAGTCAGGTGCCCTGAGCCTCAGATCCTGCACTGTGTTTTTTGTAATGGTTTCTGTTTGTGCTTATGTTCTGTTTGATGAATCCTGTCATAAATCACACTCTGTGAGTATCTCCAGGCTCTTTATTCACATCATGTCTCAACCTCCATTACATGAATTCCGAGTACAACAACATGCAACAAGTTCCAAACAAAGACTATAGAACACACATAAAAGTAGAAGAAAGGAAAAGGGAATATCCAGCACGTCCATCCAGTGTAAGTAAAATATCCAAAATTTATTGAAGCATTTTAAAAAACAATATTAAAAAAGAGAGAGGGAGCCTCTCTCTGCCTGACGCGTTTCTGGCGCACCACGGCGCCCTTAGTCATAGGAACTAATACCGTATAGATGAACAGGTTTATATATAGCAAGGAACCAATCACAGACATAGCAATCAATTGCATTAAAAAAGGTGCAGCTAAACACACATAACAAGACTTTTTTCTCCTATTTCAAATACACTGAAATTGCATAAATATATACTTTAAATTGCCGCAAGATCTATCTGTTAGTTCAATATATGTAAAAAAGGTCATTCCTGTAATTCATACCGTGTGGATGTTTAGTGTCTAGTAACATTGTGATTCGAGGAAAAAGTAGTTATTTTGTTGTCTGCAAATTGGCAGACATTACATCTGTTGCCAGAACATTTAAAAAAACCTTTTATTGATAGCCATGATGTGGGAGTTTTTTTCTGGTGCACCATACTGGGAGACAAAATATTCCCCAGTGTGCAACCTCTCCTGGCCACTACTCTGCTTCCATTCTGAAGAATTGTGCATAAAGATTTATCCTGATTGACTACAGGGAGATATTTAAGAATGATCTGTTTAATTTTATTGTACTGACTGCTATAAGCGGTAGAAAAAGTAATCTGCGTTTCAGGAGCGGCACTTGCATTTTCACTGTCAGAATACAATAAATCAGCACGTGGAATTTTGGAAACATGTCTGAATGCATGTCTTATATTAGATTGTTTATATCCCCTATCAAATAATCTATCAGAAATAAGATGACTTTCCTTGTGGAAACTTTCCTCGCTAGAGCAAATTCTTCTCGCTCTCGTGAGCTCACCCCTAGGAATGGCATGAATGGTGTGTCGAGGGTGTGCGCTTGAAGACATCAGGATTGTGTTTCCAGAATTGTCTTTTCTATAAAGAGAAGTATTAACCCTATGTGTTGTATTGCTGCCTGTAAGAAGCACATCCAAAAATGAAACCTCGTCCGATGGAATGCCACTGGTGAAACGCAGGTTACACTTGTTATTATTCAAATAGAGCATGAAATCAGAAAACTTAGTCACACCCCCTTGCCAAATTAGCAGAATATCATCCACAAATCTCCCATACCAATTAAGGTATGGGAGAAATGGATTATCATCTGTGAATATGTAGGTTTCTTCCCACCATGCCATAAATAAAACGGCTAAAGATGGGGAGAATTTAGACCCCATAGGAGCACCCATGGTTTGGATGAAGTACTCATTTTGAAACATAAAAAAATTATGCTTAAGTAAATAATGTAGAGACGCAAGAATGAACCATTTCAATGAATCTGAGTAGCTACTATACTTACTTAGATGATGTTCAATTGCTGTCATAGCCAAAGAATGGGGAATGCATGAATATAAATTTGTGACATCGCAAGTCTTTTGTTTAACCCCTTAGTGACAGAGCCAATTTGGTACTTAATGACCAGGCCAATTTTTGCAATTCTGACCACTGTCACTTTATGAGGTTATAACTCTGGAACGCTTCAACGGATCCCGCTGATTCTGAGATTGTTTTTTCGTGACATATTGAACTTCATGTTAGTGGTAACACTTCTTCGATATTACTTGCGATTATTTATGAAAAAAACGGAAATATGGCGAAAATTTTTAAAATTTTGCAATTGTCAAACTTTGTATTTTTATGCCCTTAAATCAGAGAGATATGTCACGAAAAATAGTTAATAAATAACATTTCCCACATGTCTACTTTACATCAGCACAATTTTGGAAACAAAATTTTTTTTTGTTAGGGAGTTATAAGGGTTAAAAGTTGACCAGCAATTTCTCATTTTTACAACACCATTTTTTTTTTAGGGACCACATCACATTTGAAGTCATTTTGAGGGGTCTATATGATAGAAAATAATGAAGTGTGACACCATTCTAAAAACTACACCCCTCAAGGTTCTCAAAACCACATTCAAGAAGTTTATTAACCCTTTACGTGCTTCACAGGAACTGAAACAATGTGGAAGGAAAAAATGAACATTTAACTTTTTTTTGCAAACATCTTAATTCAGAACCATTTTTTTTTTATTTTCACAAGTGTAAAAACAGAAATGTAACCATAAATTTTGTTATGCAATTTCTCCTGAATACGCCAATACCCTATATGTGGGGGTAAACCACTTTTTGGGCGCACCGCAGAACTTAGAAGTGAAGGAGCGCCGTTTGACTTTTTCAATGCAGAATTGGCTGGAATTGAGATCGGACGCCATGTCACGTTTAGAGAGCCCCTGATGTGCCTAAACAGTGGAAACTCCCCACAAGTGACACCATTTTGGAAACTAGACCCCTTAAGGAACTTATCTAGATGTGTGGTGAGCACTTTGAACCCCCAAGTGCTTCACAGAAGTTTATAACGTAGAGCCGTGAAAATAAAAAATCGCTTTTGTTTACAGAAAAATGATTTTTTTGCCCACAAATTTTTATTTTCACAAGGGTAACAGGAGAAATTAGACCACAAAAGTTGTTGTGCAATTTCTCCTGAGTACGCTGATACCCAATATGTGGGGGTAAACCACTGTTAGGGCGCACCGCAGAGCTTGGAAGAGAAGTAGTGCCGTTTTACTTTTTCAATGTAGAATTGGCTGGAATTGAGATTGGACGCCATGTCGCGTTTGGAGAGCCCCTGATGTGCCTAAACAGTGGAAACCCCCACAAGTGACACCATTTTGGAAACTAGACCCCTTAAGGAACTTATCTAGATGTGTGGCGAGCACTTTGAACCCCCATGTGCTTCACAGAAGTTTATAACGTAGAGCCGTGAAAAAAAAAATTGCATTTTTTCTACAAAAATGATTTTTTTGCCCCCAAATTTTTATTTTCACAAGGGTAACAGGAGAAATCAGACCACTAAAGTTGTTGTGCAATTTCTCCTGAGTACGTCGATACCCAATATGTGGGGGTAAACCACTGTTTGGGTGCACCGCAGAGCTTGGAAGAGAAAGAGTGCCGTTTTACTTTTTCAATGTAGAATTGGCTGGAATTAAGATCGGACGCCATGTCGCGTTTGGAGAGCCCCTGATGTGCCTAAACAGTAGAAATCCCCCACAAGTGACCCCATTTTGGAAACTAGACTCCCCATGGAACTTATCTAGATGTGTGGTGAGAACCTTGAATGCCCAAGTGCTTCACAGAAGTTTATAATGCAGAGCTGTGAAAATAAAAAATATTTTTTTTTCCACAAAAAAGATTTTTTTGCCCCCAAGTTTTTATTTTCACAAGGGTAACAAGAGAAATTGGACCCCAAAAGTTGTTGTCCAATTTGTCCTGAGTATGCTGGTACCCCATATGTGGGGGTAAACCACTGTTTGGGCGCACGGCAGAGCTCGGAAGGAAGGAGCGCCGTTTTGGAATGCAGACTTTGATAGAATGGTCTGCGGGTATTATGTTGCGTTTGCAGAGCCCCTGATGTACCTAACCAGTAGAAACCCTCCCTCCACAAGTGACCCCATTTTGGAAACTAGACCCCCCAAGGAACTTATCTAGATGTGTGGTGAGTACTTTGAATGCCCAAGTGCTTCACAGAAGTTTAGAATGCAGAGTCGTGAAAATAAAAAATATTTTTTTTTCCACAAAAAAGATATTGTAGCCCCCAAGTTTTTATTTTCACAAGGGTAACAGGAGAAATTGGACTTCAATAGTTGTTGTCCAATTTATCCCGAGTACGCTGATGCACCATATGTGGGGGTAACCCACTGTTTGGGCGCACGGCAGAGCTCGGAAGGGAAGGAGCGCCTTTTTGGAATGCAGACTTTGATAGAATGGTCTGTGGGCATTATGTTGCGATTGCAGAGCCCCTGATGTACCTAAACTGTAGTAACCCCCCACAAGTGACCCCATTTTGGAAACTAGACCCCCCAAGGAACTTATCTAGATGTGTGGTGAGAACTTTGAATGCCCAAGTGCTTCACAGAAGTTTAGAATGCAGAGTCGTGAAAATAAACAATATTTTTTTTCACAAAAAAGATATTGTAGCCCCCAAGTTTTTATTTTCACAAGGGTAACAAGAGAAATTGGACCCCAGAAGTTGTTGTCCAATTTATCCCGAGTACGCTGATGCCCCATATGTGGGGGTAACCCACTGTTTGGGCGCACGGCAGAGCTCAGAAGGAGGGAGCACCATTTGACTTTTTGAGCACAAAATTGGCTGTCGTGTTTGGAGACCCCCTGATGTACCTAAACAGTGGAAACCCCCCAATTCTAGCTCCAACCCTAACCCCAACACACCCCTAACCCTAATCCCAACCTGATCCATAATCCTAATCACTAACCCTAACCATAATCACAACCCTTACCCCAAAACAACCCTAATGTCAACCCTAACCATAACCCTAATCAAAACCCTAAATCCAACACACCCCTAATCCTAATCTCAACCCTAACCTCAAACCTAACCCTAATCCCAATACACCCCCAAACACAACCCTAACCTTAACCCTAATCCCAAACCTAACCCTAATCCCAAGCGTAACCCTAATGCCAACCCTAACCCCAACCCTAATCCAAACCCTAACCCTAATCCCAGCTCTAACCCTAACTTTAGCCCCAACCCTAGCCCTAACTTTAGCCCCAACCCTAACCCTAAGGCTACTTTCACACTTGCGTCGTTTGGCATTCCGTCGCAATCCGTCGTTTTGGACAAGAAACGGATCCTGCAAATGTGCCCGCAGGATGCGTTTTTTGCCCATAGACATATTGCCGACGGATCGTGACGGATGGCCACACGTCGCGTCCGTCGTGCACTGGATCAGTTGTGTTTTGGCGGACCGTCGGCACAAAAAAACGTTCAATGAAACTTTTTTTGTACGTCGCATCCGCCATTTCTGACCGCGCATGCGTGGCCGTAACTCCGCCCCCTCCCCCCCAGGACATAGATTGGGCAGCGGATGCGTTGAAAAACTACAGCTGATGCCCACGTTGTGCACAATTTTCACAACGTGCGTCGGTATGTCGGGCCGACGCATTGCGACGGCCCCGTACCGACGTAAGTGTGAAAGAAGCCTAACCCTAAATTTAGCCCCAACCCTAACCCTAAATTTAGCCCCAACCCTAACCCTAAATTTAGCCCCAACCCTAGCCCTACCCCTAACCCTAATTTTAGCCCCAACTGCTCTTCTCCTGCCGGCCGGCAGATGGAGACTGTGCATGCGCCCGCCATTTTCTTCTGCCGGCGGCCAGGAGGAGCAGCAAGAGGATCCAGGGACACAGGTGAGTATTGTAGGGTCCCCGAATCCCCCTATTTCTCTGTCCTCTGATGTGCGATCACATCAGAGGACAGAGAATTACACTTTACTTTTTTTTTTGCAGTCGCCGGTAAACAGTTAATTACCGGCGATCGCAAAACAGGGGTCGGTAAAACCGACCCCGATCATGCTCTTTGGGGTCTCGGCTACCCCCGGCAGCCGAGACCCCAAAGATTCTCGCGGGGCCGGCGGGTGCACTGCGCATGCGCCCGCCATTTTGAAGATGGCGGCGCCCACCGGGAGACACGAGGAGCATCGGGGGAGATAGGTGAGTATTGGGGGGCCACCTGGGACCCTTTTTCTCTGTCTTCCGATGTGCGATCACATCGGAGGACAGAGAAATTAAAAAGAGATCGCTTTTTTTTTTGCGATCGCCGGTAAACGGTTAATTACCGGCGATCGCAAATGCGGGGTCGGTAAAAAAAAAACCCGAATCATGTTCTCTGGGGTCTCGGCTACCCCCGGCAGCCGAGACCCCGGAGAAAATCGGCCTCTGGGGGGGCGCTATTCACTTTTTCCACAGCGCCGTTAATTAACGGCGCTGTGGTTTAAGTACCCTTAGCGTCCGCCGTTAAAAGGCGTATCGGCGGTTGCTAAGGGATTAATGTTCATATTTGTTTATATATTTGCTTGATCATATGGATGGTGCCACAGTATAGACTATCATTCATTCCGTTGCAAAACTTTTATGTCTGGGAAACGCAGCAGCTAGCACACAAGTGTGGTTTACTCATATATATTGTGCATTTTTTTTTTTTAACTCAATCATGGATTCCCGCATGGCTAAATTAGCCTCAGTGTTTGACAACACAGATGGTATCTCTGCACCACCTAGTGAGCTGAAAGATCTCCTTTCAAAATTAGAGAAATTTTCTCAGCAAGAAATACGCACCTGGTGGGACCATAATACTTTAAAGAAATATGTTGAAAAAGAAATGATTCCCAGGGGTTTGCGTATGAAAAAATCTCCTACTTATATTTTTTCAGATAAATTTCTCTCTGAATGGAATATGATTCTTTCACAATGCTCACTAAAACTTATGAGTTTGATCATATCATATGAAGAAATCAAACTTCACCAACTTAAGGTGGACATTGATAATACCAATAATGAACTTTCTAAATATACTGACCAGCCTGATTTTGATATGCTCTCCAAAAAAATGACTGATCATTTAAAAACTATGGAGGATTCCATCACAAAAATGAAAAAATCTAAGTTCAATAGAGACTCTTTTGATTATAAAAATGACAAAGTGTATTCATGGAGGAAACGGATTGATTATACACCCAAGCCTATACTCAGAAACCAACCTCATTGGCGTCAATGTGAATATGCACATAGAAAATCTGTGTCTTTTTCTTCATCGGAGTATAATCCATCAGATTGTGAAACAGATGCGTCTTTCTCCAGTGCAGATGCCAGACATGTCCACAGCACTGCTACAGTTAGGGCCAGAAATATTTGGACAGTGACACAAGTTTTGTTATTTTAGCTGTTTACAAAAACATGTTCAGAAATACAATTATATATATAATATGGGCTGAAAGTGCACACTCCCAGCTGCAATATGATAGTTTCCACATCCAAATCGGAGAAAGGGTTTAGGAATCATAGCTCTGTAATGCATAGCGTCCTCTTTTTCAAGGGACCAAAAGTAATTGGACAATGGACTCTAAGGGCTGCAATTAACTCTGAAGGCGTCTCCCTCGTTAACCTGTAATCAATGAAGTAGTTAAAAGGTCAGGGGTGGATTCCAGGTGTGTGGTTTTGCATTTGGAAGCTGTTGCTGTGAGCAGACAACATGCGGTCAAAGGAACTCTCAATTGAGGTGAAGCAGAACATCCTGAGGCTGAAAAAAAAGAAAAAATCCATCAGAGAGATAGCAGACATGCTTGGAGTAGCAAAATCAACAGTTGGGTACATTCTGAGAAAAAAGGAATTGACTGGTGAGCTTGGGAACTCAAAAAGGCCTGGGCGTCCACGGATGACAACAGTGGTGGATGATCGCCGAATACTTAATTTGGTGAAGAAGAACCCGTTCACAACATCAACTGAAGTCCAGAACACTCTCAGTGAAGTAGGTGTATCTGTCTCTAAGTCAACAGTAAAGAGAAGACTCCATGACAGTAAATACAAAGGGTTCACATCTAGATGCAAACCATTCATCAATACCAAAAATAGACAGGCCAGAGTTAAATTTGCAGAAAAACACCTCAAGAAGCCAGCTCAGTTCTGGAAAAGTATTCTATGGACAGATGAGACAAAGATCAACCTGTACCAGAATGATGGGAAGAAAAAAGTTTGGAGAAGAAAGGGAACGACACATGATCCAAGGCACACCGCATCCTCTGTAAAACATGGTGGAGGCAACGTGATGGCATGGGCATGCATGGCTTTCAATGGCACTGGGTCACTTGTGTTTATTGATGACATAAGAGCAGACAAGAGTAGCCGGATGAATTCTGAAGTGTAACGGGATATACTTTCAGCCCAGATTCAGCCAAATGCTGCAAAGTTGATTGGACGGCGCTTCATAGTACAGATGGACAATGACCCCAAGCATACAGCCAAAGCTACCCAGGAGTTCATGAGTGCCAAAAAGTGGAACATTCTGCAATGGCCAAGTCAATCTCCAGATCTAAACCCAATTGAGCATGCATTTCACTTGCTCAAATCCAGACTTAAGACGGAAAGACCCACAAACAAGCAAGACCTGAAGGCTGCGGCTGTAAAGGCCTGGCAAAGCATTAAGAAGGAGGAAACCCAGCGTTTGGTGATGTCCATGGGTTCCAGACTTAAGGCAGTGATTGCCTCCAAAGGATTTGCAACAAAATATTGAAAATAAAAATATTTTGTTTGGGTTATGTTTATTTGTCCAATTACTTTTGACCTCCTAAAATGTGGAGTGTTTGTAAAGAAATGTGTACAATTCCTACATTTTCTATCAGATATTTTTGTTCAACCCTTCAAATTAAACGTTACAATCTGCATTTGAATTCTGTTGTAGAGGTTTCATTTCAAATCCAATGTGGTGGCATGCAGAGCCCAACTCGCGAAAATTGTGTCACTGTCCAAATATTTCTGGCCCTAACTGTATGTCAAAAAACGCAGGAGGAGGAGGGGGGGCAGGAGAGCCCGCAAGAGACGAATGGAGAAGATATCCCAGGAGGGAAAGGAAAGCAGACATCAGTATTGAGTCAGCATCTGGACAGTGTTATAATTCTGACTCCCACCATTCTATCCTCTACACAAATTGAAACATTGGCTAAAGGTTTAAACTTTGTTCCCACTGGCAATTTCAATCTATTTGAGACTATCAAAGATGTCAATAAATTTACTCGTCTTCTTACTGTTAAAATACATTTTTTTTCAGACAATCAAAATGACCTCAATTCTGGCAGAAAAATATCATATTGTACCAGGGAAAATAATGCGTCTCTTTCCTTTATGGAACAATGTACTTTACTCACTTTAACTTCTCTTCAGGAAGAAAATTTTGCCGAGAATAAAATAAAGGACGAGGATGTGCAGGTGCTTTCATCTAATCCGGCATATTATTCCCTCCAATCAAGGGTTCCTGCCTTAGACCTTTTTCAGACTCTGGTCGAACAAGATTTGAAAAAATTACATGCTGAAACCCGGAGTGCAAACCACCGAAGTAACCTGAGTAGAGACCAATCTCAGGCTGTTAGAGATTTACAACGTAATTACAACTTGACAGTCCGCCAGTCGGACAAAGGGGGCTGTATAGTAGTCATAGACACTGCTTTGTATTGTAAGTTGATAATGTCTATTATACGGGATACTAGCACATATACTTCTTTAAGATCTGACCCCACTTTATCCTTTAAATATGACATGACTGAAATACTCAATAAAGCACAGAGATTGGGGGTTATTAGCAACAAGATTTACAAATGGCTATTGCCTGAACATTCAATTACTCCCATTTTCCATGGGCTCCCAAAAACGCATAAAAACGTTTTTCCCCCACCGTTACGACCTATAATTTCTGGGATGGGTTCCCTTAATGAAAACCTCAGTCATTTGATTGACGAGTATCTCCAACCTTTGATCCCAAGAATTCCAGGGTATCTTAAAGACACCTCAACAGTTTTAAAGGTTTTTGCTACTTTTCAATGGTGTCATAATTATTCTTTTGTAACTTGCGATGTCACAAATTTATATTCATGCATTCCCCATTCTTTGGCTATGACAGCAATTGAACATCATCTAAGTAAGTATAGTAGCTATTCAGATTCATTGAAATGGTTCATTCTTGCGTCTCTACATTATTTACTTAAGCATAATTTTTTTATGTTTCAAAATGAGTACTTCATCCAGACCATAGGTGCTCCTATGGGGTCTAAATTCTCCCCATCTTTAGCCGTTTTATTTATGGCATGGTGGGAAGAAACCTACATATTCACAGATGATAATCCATTTCTCCCATACCTTAATTGGTATGGGAGATTTGTGGATGATATTCTGCTAATTTGGCAAGGGGGTGTGACTAAGTTTTCTGATTTCATGCTCTATTTGAATAATAACAAGTGTAACCTGCGTTTCACCAGTGGCATTCCATCGGAAGAGCTTTCATTTTTGGATGCGCTTCTTACAGGTAGCAATACAACACATAGGGTTAATACTTCTCTTTATAGAAAAGACAATTCTGGAAACACAATCCTGATGTCTTCAAGCGCACACCCTCGACACACCATTCATGCCATTCCTAGGGGTGAGCTCACGAGAGCGAGAAGAATTTGCTCTAGTGAGGAAAGTTTCCACAAGGAAAGTCATCTTATTTCTGATAGATTATTTGATAGGGGATATAAACAATCTAATATAAGACATGCATTCAGACATGTTTCCAAAATTCCACGTGCTGATTTATTGTATTCTGACAGCAGTGGCGTAACTACAAAGTTAGGGGCCCCGGTGCGAACTTCCAAATGGGGCCCCCCCCCTGCAGCCCTGCCATACAACTCAATGTAACCCCCATAGAATATAACGCAGCCCCCCTAATAGTATAATGCAGCCCCTCCATACAGGGGCAGTGAGAAAGACACCAGCAAATGGTGACGAGGGGGCAGGGGAGAGGGCACAAGGGGGCTAGGGGAGACAGGCACAAGGGTGTCTCACCTTCTATCCCGGGGCTGCAGAGCAGAAGCTGACAGTCTCACCTGGCATGATGACTGGAGCTGCTTCCTGTCTTTCACGTGCCCCGGCTGCCCCCTCCCCCTAGATACGCCTCTGACTGTTGCCGTGCAGGAGGAATCTCCTGCACTGCAACATGGTGTTGGGTGCCCCTGACCTGCCGGGCCCGGGCCCCTGACCTGCCAGGCCCGGTCACACTGGCGACCGCTGCGACCGCGGTAGTTACGCCACTGTCTGACAGTGAAAATGCTAGTGCCGCTCCTGAAACGCAGATTACTTTTTCTACCGCTTATAGCAGTCAGTACAATAAAATTAAACAGATCATTCTTAAATATCTCCCTGTAGTCAATCAGGATAAATCTTTATGCACAATTCTTCAGAATGGATGCAGAGTAGTGGCCAGGAGAGGTTGCACACTGGGGAATATTTTGTCTCCCAGTATGGTGCGCCAGAAAAAAACTCCCACATCATGGCTATCAATAAAAGGTTTTTTTAAATGTTCTGGCAACAGATGTAATGTCTGCCAATTTGCAGACAACAAAAGAACTACTTTTTCCTCGAATCACAATGTTACTTATAATATAAAATCATTTATTAATTGTGATTCTGACCACGTCATATACTGCATAAAATGTAAGGCTTGCAACATTTGCTATATAGGTTACACCACAAGGAAAATCAAAAAAAATTTCAGAACACATAGCAAATATAAATAACAATAATTCAGGCTATTCTGGGGCTACGAAACATTTTATTTCTGTACATAAAGGAGACCTATCAGATTTTTCATTTTTTGGCATAGAAAGGGTTAGTCAGTCACCTAGAGGTGGAGATTGGAAGAAACAATTAGCACTGCGGGAAGCCTTTTGGATTCTGACTTTAGACACTAAACATCCACACGGTATGAATTACAGGAATGACCTTTTTTACATATATTGAACTAACAGATAGATCTTGCGGCAATTTAAAGTATATATTTATGCAATTTCAGTGTATTTGAAATAGGAGAAAAAAGTCTTGATATGTGTGTCTAGCTGCAGCTTTTTTCAATGCAATTGATTGCTATGTCTGTGATTGGTTCCTTGCTATATATAAACCTGTTCATCTATATGGTATTAGTTCCTATGACTAAGGGCGCCGTGGTGCGCCAGAAACGCGTCAGGCAAAGAGAGTCTCCCTCTCTCTTTTTTAATATTGTTTTTTAAAATGCTTCAATAAATTTTGGATATTTTACTTACACTGGATGGACATGCTGGATATTCCCTTTTCCTTTCTTCTACTTCAGCTGAAATCACCAGCAGGTACTGCACCCACCAGTTACATTCATTTGCAACGGCTTACAGATGCATATCTCGGCGTGTCAAGCTCATAACTTTTCCTTTCCCTCTCCCTCCTCTTTTCTTGAATGTTTACACACATAAAAGTAGTGAGACCCCTAGAGGCCACATGAACATATAACATATTGCTACATATTTTCTCTTTTAACTAGAGGAACGATAAAAGATACTAAACTAATGTATACTATGACAAAGTTAGAAATTAACCTAGTACGTCCAGTTAGATATAATCTTTGAGGTGCGCCGGCTTCTTGCTAATTTTGCCAGCTCTGGTAATATAAGATGTGTCACTTTCTACATCTGGTACATCTGGTAGTTCTTCTGATATTGTCTGTCTCTGGCCAGAGTCCTCACCCTGATGGTCAGCTGTCACTGTTGGTGCCTGACTTGTACTTGCTGCCTCGTTGTCTTGGGTGTCTGGATACTGTTCAAAAGGCCATGAATCCTCACTTTCTTGCGTTTTCCTCAAATATCTTCGATTCCTCCTTAGTCTTCTTCCGTCGTCTGTTAGAATTTCGTAAGACCGAGGTCCCAGTTTCTGGACAACCTTTGCCTTTTGCCAGTGTTTGTCAAATGTGGTGCTTGGCTGCAGCCGAATGTTGTCATTTCTCTGGAGCTCAGGCAGATCCTTTGCAGATTTATTGTAATAGAAAGCTTGCCTAGCTTGATTCTTCTGTAATTTAGCTTCGATGTTTCCCAGCAGCTTTGGCTCTAACAGATGACACACACTTGGTACAAGTGTCTTTGTACGCCTACTCATGAGCCTCTGTGCCGGACTGCTGTCTAGGCCTTGGGTGGGTGTGTTTCTATGATCGAGTATAGACAGATATACATCAGCACCCGCCTGGTTTGCTTTCTGCATGAGTCTTTTGGCCGTTTTTACTGCAGACTCTGCTTTCCCATTACTCTGAGGATATCTTGGAGAAGACGTCTGGTGTTCAAATTCCCATTTCTTACTGAAAGTTTTGAATTCTTCCGACGTAAACTGTGCCGCAATGTCAGAGAAAACGATATCTGGAATGCCATACCTGGCAAAATGGGCTTTGAGTTTTTTTAACCCCTTTACCCCCAAGGGTGGCTTGCACGTCAATGACCAAGCCAATTTTACAATTCTGACCACTGTCCCTTTATGAGGTTATAACTCCGAAACGCTTCAACGTATCTTAGCGATTCTGAGAGTGTTTTCTTGTAACATATTGTACTTCATGATAGTGCTAAAATTTCTTCGATATACCTTGCGTTTATTTGTGAAAAAAACGGAAATTTGGCGAAAATTTTGAAAATTTCACAATTTTCCAACTTTAAATTTTTATTCTGTTAAACCAGAGAGTTATGTGACACAATATAGTTAATAAATAACATTTCCCACATGTCTACTTTACATCAGCACAATTTTTGAAACAAACTTTTTTTTTTCAAGGAAGTTATAAGGGTTAAAATTTGACCAGCAATTTCTCATTTTTACAACCAAATTTACAAAACCATTTTTTTTAGGGACTACCTCACATTTGAAGTCATTTTGAGGGGTCTATATGGCAGAAAATACCCAAAAGCGAAAACCATTCTAAAAACTGCACCCCTCAAGGTGCTCAAAACCACATTCAATAAGTTTATTAACCCTTCAGGTGATTCACAGCAGCAGAAGCAACATGGAAGGAAAAAATTAACATTTTACTTTTTAGTCACAAAAATGATCTTTCAGCAATAATCTTTTTAATTTCCCAAGGGTAAAAAGAGAAAATGGACCTCAAAAGTTGTTGTCCAATTTATCCTGAGTACGCTGATACCCCACATGTGAGGGGGAACCACTTTTTGGGCGCATGGCAGGGCTCAGAAGGAAAGGAGCGCCGTTTGAATTTTTCAAGCTAAATTTGGCTGGAATTGAGATTGGACGCCATGTCGCGTTTGGCGAGCCCATGATGTGCCTAAACAGTGGAAACCCACCACAAGTGACCCCATTTTGGAAACTAGACCCCCTAAGGAACTTATCTAGATGTTTCATGAGCACTTTTATCCCCCAAGTGCTTCACGAAAGTTTATAACGCCCAGGCGTGAAAAAAAAATTCCTATTTTTTTCCACAAACATGATCGTTTAGTCCCCAATTTTTTATTTTCTCAAGGGTAAAAGGAGAAATTGGACACCAAAAGTTGTTGTCCAATTTGTCCTGAGTACGCTGATACCCCATATGTGGGGGGGGGGGGGGAACCACTGTTTGGGCGCATGGCAGGGCTCAGAAGGAAAGGAGCGCCGTTTGACTTTTTCAAGCTAAATTTGGCTGGAATTGAGATCGGACGCCATGTCGCGTTTGGCGACCCCCTGATGTGCCTAAACAGTGGAAATCCCCACAAGTGACCCCATTTTGGAAACTAGACCCCCTAAGGAACTTATCTAGATGTGTCATGAGCACTTTTATCCCCCAAGTGCTTCACGAAAGTTTATAATGCCCGGGCGTGAAAAAAAAAATCCTATTTTTTCCACAAACATGATCGTTTAGTCCCCAATTTTTTATTTTCTCAAGGGTAAATGGAGAAATTGGACCCCAAAAGTTGTTGTCCAATTTGTCCTGAGTACGCTGATACCCCATTGTGGGGGAAACCACTGTTTGGGCGCATGGCAGGGCTCAGAAGGAAAGGAGCGCCGTTTGACTTTTTCAAGCTAAATTTGGCTGGAATTGAGATTGGACGCCATGTCGCGTTTGGCGAGCCCCTGATGTGCCTAAACAGTGGAAACCCCCCACAAGTGACCACATTTTGGAAACTAGACCCTCTAAGGAAATTATCTAGGTGTGTGGTGAGAATTTTGAACCCCCACGTGCTTCACTAAAGTTTATAATGCCCAGGCGTGAAAATAAAAAATCCTATTTTTTCCCACAAAAATGATATTTTAGTCCCCAATTTTTAATTTTCCCAAGGGTACCAGGAGAAATTGGACCCCAAAAGTTGTTGTCCAATTTGTCCTGAGTACGCTGATACCCCATATGTGGGGAGGAACTACTGTTTGGGCACACGTTGGGGCTCGAAAGGGAAGTAATGACGTTTTGGAATGCAGACTTTGATGGAATGTTCTGCTGGCATCATGTTCCATTTGCAGAGCCCCTGATGTGACTAAACAGTAGAAACCCCCCACAAGTGACCCCATTTTGGAAACTGTACCCCCTAAGGAACTTATCTAGGTGTGTGGTGAGAATTTTGAACCCCCATGTGCTTCACTAAAGTTTGTAATGCCCAGGCGTGAAAATAAAAAATCCTATTTTTTCCCACAAAAATGATATTTTAGTCCCCAATTTTTAATTTTCCCAAGGGTACCAGGAGAAATTGGACCCCAAAAGTTGTCCAATTTGTCCTGAGTACGCTGATACCCCATATGTGGGGAGGAACTACTGTGTGGGCACACGTTGGGGCTCGAAAGGGAAGTAGTGACGTTTTGGAATGCAGACTTTGATGGAATGTTCTGCTGGCATCATGTTCCATTTGCAGAGCCCCTGATGTGACTAAACAGTAGAAACCCCCCACAAGTGACCCCATTTTGGAAACTGTACCCCCTAAGGAACTTATCTAGGTGTGTGGTGAGAATTTTGAACCCCGATGTGCTTCACTAAAGTTTGTAATGCCCAGGCGTGAAAATAAAAAATCCTATTTTTTTCCACAAAAATGATATTTTAGTCCCCAATTTTTAATTTTCCCAAAGGTAACAGGAGAAATTGGACATCAAAAGTTGTTGTCCAAATTGTCCTGATTACGCTGGTACGCCATATGTGGGAAAAAACTGTTTAGGCACACGTTGGGGCTCGAAAGGGAAGTAGTGATGTTTTGGAATGCAGACTTTGATGAAATGGTCTGCGGTCGTCATGTTCCATTTGCAGAGCCCCTGATGTGCCTAAACAGTAAAAAAAAACCACAAGTGACATCATTTTGGAACCTAGACCTTCCCCCCCCCCCCAAGGAACTTATCTAGATGTGCCCCCTTTTTGGAACTAATGTACGCTTTCTTGTAAAGTAAATTAGTAGTGCATGGAGGTGTGGTACAATTTGAAGCAATCCTTCATACACAGGCCAGGTTTTTCGGGGCAGGTGTCGCATTGATAAATGGTGTCCTTGCGTATTCCCCTTTTGTAACACATTCGGCACCTTTTTTGCGGCTTACCTTTTTTGCCGGTTGGCGGGACCACCCCCGGAAAATGCTGGCCTGGTACGATACGAGCACCTTCAGTTCCGGAAGTACTGGGGCCCTCTCCTTCCGGAGTACCAAATATCAGGGCCTTAACCACTACCTACTGGAACTGAAGGTACGACGTATCGGTGTGGCGTGCACATCGTAACAGCAGGAAAGCGTTGAGCATTGCCATTTGTACAATGTGCACGGCCAGCTTTTTGTACCACACCTTGGCCTTTCTCAAAGCACTGTATGGTTGGAGGAGTTGATCAGAGAGATCAACCCCCCCATGCTTTTGTTGTAGCCCAGTACACAGTCCGGTTTGCAGACCTGTGTAGAGGTACCCCGTACAGTGCTGAGGGCTCTGCCATCACCATGTATGGTGGTCAAGAGAAGGACATCCCTCTTGTCCTTGTACTTGACCACCAGCAGGTGGTCGCTACATTGGGCCTTGCTCTCACCTTTTCTGAGCATCTGCCCAAGTAGCGTCTTTGGGAGGCCTCTCTGATTTTTGCGGACAGTACCGCAGGCTGCGGTACCTCACGCAGAGAGGGATCTGTAGAGTGGGATGCTGGTATAAAAGTTATCAGTATAGAGGTGATAACCTTTATCCAGCAGTGGGTGCACCAAATCCCACACGATCTTCCCACTCACTCCCAGGTCAGGAGTGATCAGGGGGTTCAATCCTGGTGTCCTTCCCTTCATACACTCTAAACCTGTGGATGTACCCTGAGGCACTCTCACACAGCTTGTAGAGTTTGATTCCGTACCTGGCCCTTTTGTTGGGCAGGTATTGACGGAATCCGAGCCGCCCCTTAAAATGGACCAAGGACTCATCCACGCAGATGTCCCTTTTGGGCACGAACACTTCAGAAAACTTTTTGTTGAAGTGTTCGATGACCGGCCGAACTTTGAACAGACGGTCAAAGTTGGGGTCATCTCGTACGGGACACTGTGCATTATCGGAATAATGCAGGAATTTATGGATGGCCTCAAAACGTCTCCGAACCATGGCCATTCGGAACACTGGAGTGTTATATAAAACATCTACACTCCAATATTGCCGCATTTCTGGCTTCTTCACGATCCCCATGTGGAGGACCAGGCCCCAAAACTGCATAATTTCAACTGCGTCTACAGGAGACCAGTTGGAAAATGATGTACCGGGGTTTTGCTCCAAAAATTGACGAGCATACAAATTAGTTTGCTCCACCATGAGGTTAATAAAATCCTCAGAGAAAAAGACTTTGAAAAAGTCTGTTTCTGTGAGGCCCGTGGTGTCAAACTTGATTCCTGATTCTGCCACAAAATCAGGAATCAGTGGCTCGTAATTTTCGGGGGGCGAGGTCCATGTGGGTTCCGCAGTGGGGAGCACTGGTTCAGGAGTGGTGGGGGCTGCCTCATCTTCTGTCCTGGGGCGTCTGCGTGGCGGTTCCGCAGGACCCGAGGAGGAAGATGAGGAGGAAGAGGAGGAGGAGGAGGAAGAGGATGAAGAATCAGAAAAGTAAAGAAAAGTGGGATCCTCTCACTCGGTATCAGTGTCGGAGGCAAGGAAAGCATATGCCTCCTCCAATGAATAGCGCTGTTGGGACGAATGGGACGAGCGGGACATTTTTGTGTGAATATGGTGATTGGGTGCACTTTATTGATAACTGTATGTGTATGTGTGGGGGGATAGTGATTTGTGCAACCTTATCTGAAAAGAAAATGCTAAAAGGAGAAGAAAAACCTGTAAAAAGAAAAGTCTAAAACAGCAGGCCCTAGCTCTGATAAGTGAACTTGCGTTACTTATCAAAATTTGGCGGCTGCTGGATGTGCGCACGGAGATGACAAAAAAAAGTAAAAGTGTCTAAAACAGCAGGCCCAGCTCTGATCAGTGAACTGTTTCACTTATCAAAATTTGGCCGCTGCTTGATGTGCGCACGAGGGTCGGGCAAGGGGGGGGGAAAAAAAAAAAAAGGAAGGCACAAACTCTGATAAGAGAACTGCGTCACTTATCAAAGTTTGGCGGCTGCGGGATGTGTGTACGGAGGTTGCGCAAAAAGGCTGAGGGGAAAAAAGCGAGCGCGAGAGTTGATCGGTCAACTGCGTCACCAATCAACGCTCGGCAGCTGTTAAATGAGCGCACGGAAGGAGGTGCAAAGGGGGGTAAAAAGAGGGGGAAGGGAGATGGGGGTGGAAGTGAGGATTGGGCAGGGATAAGTGATTAAAATGTACGGTTGTAGTCAGGTGGCGCAAAAGGGGGGTGAAAAAAAAAAGGAAAATGGCAGGCACAAACTCTGATAAGTGAACTGCGTCACTTATCAAACTTTGGCGGCTGCGGGATGTGTGTACAGAGTTGGCGCAACGGGGGTGAGGGAAAAAAAGCGAGCGCGAGCGTTGATCGGTGAACTGCGTCACCAATCAACGCTCGGCGGCTGTTAAATGGGCGCACGGAAGGAGGTGCAAAGGGGGGTAAAAAGAGGGGGAAGGGAGATGGGGGTGGAAGTGGGGATTGGGCAGGGATCAGTGATCAAAACGTACGGTTGTAGTCAGGTGGCGCAAAAGGGGGGTGAAAAAAAAAAAAAGGAAAACGGCAGGCACAAACTCTGATAAGTGAACTGCGTCACTTATCAAACTTTGGCGGCTGCGGGATGTGTGTACGGAGTTGGCGCAACGGGGGTGAGGGGAAAAAAGCGAGAGCGAGCGTTGATCGGTGAACTGCGTCACCAATCAACGCTCGGCGGCTGTTAAATGGGCGCACGGAAGGAGGTGCAAAGGGGGGTAAAAAGAGGGGGAAGGGAGATGGGGGTGGAAGTGGTGATTGGGCAGGGATCAGTGATCAAAACGTACGGTTGTAGTCAGGTGGCACAAAAGGGGGGTGAGAAAAAAAAAGGAAAACGGCAGGCACAAACTCTGATAAGTGAACTACGTCACTTATCAAACTTTGGCGGCTGCGGGATGTGTACGGAGCTGGCGCAACGGGGGTGAGGGAAAAAAAGTGAGCGCGAGCGTTGATCGGTGAACTGCGTCACCAATCAATGCTTGGCGGCTACTAAATGTGCGCACGGAGGCAGCACAAATGGGGTTGGAGGGGGTAAAAAGAGGGGGAAGGGGGGATTGGGGTGGATGAACGGGGATTGGGGTGGATGAACGGGGATTGGGGTGGATGAACGGGGATTGGGCACGGATGAACGGGGATTGGGCACGGATGAACGGGGATTGGGCACGGATAAAACTTACGTTTAGTTGTCTTCTTCTTTAGCAGGGATTGTGGTGATACAGGCTGCTGTGGCACCACAATACCCAGCACGGCAGGGAGATCCAGGCACAAAATCCAGCAGGGAGATCCAGCAGTATGACCGCTCTGTAGGAATCCTCAGCTAGAATGAGGACCCCTGTAGAGCGGTCATACACAGGTCAGGCAGGTGACACAGACAGGTCACAGAGCGGTCATGCTGCTGCTGTGACCTGTCATTGGTGGGATCGACCATAACATCGATCCTACCAGAGCTTTCCTGGTGACCTGGCTGTGACCTGCCTAGGATCGGAGCTGTTCGCGCCGATCCTAGGCAGGTCACAGCCAGGTCACCTGCAGGGCACAGAGCGATCACAGCGTGATCGCCGCTGCGCCCTGTGATTGGCGCGATGACATCGATCGCGCCAATCGGCTCCTGCAGGCCCTGCTGTGCCTGCACTGTGTCCTATCCTAGGATCGGTGCTATTAGAGCACCGATCCACGCAGGTTCCGGCAGGGCACAGCGCGGTAATACCGCACGGTGCCCTGCGATTGGCGCGATCGATGCGATCGCGCCAATCCGGGGTGTTCTTGCCGGTGCCTGGCGTTGCCAGGCACCGGACCTAGGATCGAGTACATCGGTACTCGATCCTAGCCTGTCACCTCATTGTTTCAGCCGCTCCGATTGGCTGAAACAATGAGAATGGCTGTGATTGGCTGTTCAGAATTGAACAGCCAATCACAGCGATCGAGAGGGCGGGTGGGCGGCGACAATGCCCTGGATGCCGAGGCCATCTTCCCCCAGGTAAGATGGCGTCGGAATTTTAATGCGATCACCGCGACTTAAGTCGCGGTATCGCATTAAAGGGCATGATGTACTATCCCGTCAAGGGTCAAATAGGCCCAGGGCACCTCGACGGGATAGTACGTCTAAGGTCACAGAGGGGTTAATCACTGTTCTCGCCCTTGTGTCCTGCACCAAATCAACCTCCCAGAAGTTAGAGAAATAGTCCACTGTAATCAGGTATTCTTTGTCATTCCATGTGAACAAGTCTGTTCCTATTTTTGACCAAGGCCTATGTGGAGTTTCATGAGGTTGCAATGTCTCCTTTGGTTGCTTATCATTGCAGGATGCACATATTTCACATTGTGCTATGTAATTTTTTATGTGGTCATTCATTCCTGGCCAATAAACTGATTCTCGTGCATGACGTAGGCATCCTTTTATGCCTAAGTGAGAAGAGTGCAATGTCTTCAATATGCCTCTTCTGAGAACTTCAGGTATAACAGCCCTGTCTCCTTTAAAGATGATTCCTTGCTGCACTGACAATTCATCTCTTATGTGGAAGAATGGTGAGACTTCCCTCGGAGCATGCTGCTTGTATTTTGGCCAGCCCTGCAAGATGACAGTCTTTAAACTCTGGAGACTTTTATCCTTCTCTGTAAAAGTCTGGATTTGCTTGACCTTTTCTTTTGACACTGCAAGGTAGTTACACATATTGATGGTTTCAATGTCTTCCTCCTCATCATTTGTGATAGGAAGGTAAGCTCTGCTTAGCGTATCTGCAATCAGTAAGTCTCTTCCTGGACAGTACCCGATGTCAACATCATATTTCTGAAGTCGCAACAGCATGCGCTGTAGTCTCTTTGGGACATTTAGTAATGGTTTCTTTGTAATGCTCTCCAATGGTTTGTGATCCGACTGCACTGTTACCCGTCGACCATAGGTGTACTGGTGAAACTTCTCCATCCCAAATACCACAGCCAGTAGTTCCTTCTCAATCTGCGCATATCCTTGCTTTGTTGTTGTAAGGGCTCTGCTTGCAAATGTAATTGGCTGTTTGTTCTGCATTAATGTGGCTCCAAGGCCTTTTTCCGAAGCATCACATTGTACCACCAGTTCTCGATCTGGATCGAAATACTTTAGGGTTGCTGTATCTGCAATGGCATTCTTTACTGCTCGGAAAGCAGTCTCCTGGCTTTCTGTCCATTCCCAGCGCACATCTTTGTGGGTTAGCTGTCTCAGTGGCTCACACATGTCTGACAGATGTCTGCAAAATTTTGAGAGATAATTCGCCATGCCCAAAAATCGTTGTACTCCAGAAACATCAGTAGGGGTAGGCAAATCTTGTATTGCTCTCACCTTTTCAGGATCCACTTTGACCCCAGTTGAAGTCAGTCGATGACCAATATAGGCCACTTCTGTCATTTTCAATTTGAATTTGTCCAAATTCAGCTTTATGTTTTTTTCTCTGCATCTGTCCAAAAATTGTATCATCTTCTGATCGTGATCCTTGATTGCAGATTCCATATTTTCACCTTCTCCCACTACTAGGATATCATCCGCTATTGTCTTCACTCCAGTAAGGCTGGGTTCACATTGCGTTGTGTGAACCCGTTTAACGGACTACGTTACACCGCGGCATAACGCGGTGTAACGTAGTCTGTTAACGCCGCCATTACTTGCAATGGCGAACGCATCGCTAGCGCACGCCCACAATGGGCGTGCCCTAGTGATGTGCCGTCATTTGAGTGACGGACCCGAGACGCGGGCTGCAGCGTTTCCGGGTCTGTCACTGCTTGCGCAGATGGAGCTAGCAGAAGCTCCATCTGCGCTAGCGCTGTGCAAGCGCCGGCACTTGCGTTAGTGCAGTCCGTTTAACGGATATGTTGAACGGACTGCACCAACGCAGTGTGAACCTAGCCTAAGTCCTTCCAAAGCCTGCATCAATTTCTGCTGGAATATCTCTGGAGCAGGTTTTAGTCCCATGGGCATTTTCAGCCATTTAAAGCGTCCAAATGGTGAAGAAAATGTTGTCAATAAACTTGAATCTTCAGTCAGGGCCACATGCCAGAATCCATTTTTTACATCACATACAGAAAATATTTTAGCCTTTGATAAATCTGGTAGAACATCATCTAATGTTGGCATTGGGTAATGATTTCGTTTCAGCGCCTTGTTGAGTGGCTTAGGATCAATACATATTCTTAACTTGCCCGATGGTTTCTGCACTATGACCAAACTGCTGATCCAATCTGTGCTCTTATGCCTCTGGTGCTATCATGCCTCTTCTCTGTAGATCTTGCAGTTCTACTTTCAGCGGTTGCATTAAAGCTACAGGCACTCTTCTTGTAGGTAATCTGGTGGGCTGCACTGTGTTGTCAATTTCTAGCCTATATTTACCTTCAAAGCATCCATCACCTTCAAATACATCAGCATACTCTGCTTTTAATTTTCTGCATGTCCAAGTTGTGCTCTGCATTTAGTTTTGGATTTTGTATATCCTGGGCAACTTCAACAGACATAATGTTCTGAGACTGTACTTTTATTAAGTCCATTGCCTGAACTGCTTTTACTCCCAGTAATGGTACATGGTTACCAGTTAATACAAGAGAAGATAGTATTCTGCTACAGATGGATCTGGATAAGTTGGAAACTTGGGCTGAAAGGTGGCAGATGAGGTTTAACAATGATAAATGTAAGGTTATTCACATGGGAAGAAGGAATCAATATCACCATTACACACTGAACGGGAAACCACTGGGTAAATCTGACAGGGAGAAGGACTTGGGGATCCTAGTTAATGATAAACTTACCTGGAGCAGCCAGTGCCAGGCAGCAGCTGCCAAGGCAAACAGGATCATGGAGTGCATTAAAAGAGGTCTGGATACACATGATGAGAGCATTATACTGCCTCTGTACAAATCCCTAGTTAGACCGCACATGGAGTACTGTGTCCAGTTTTGGGCACCGGTGCTCAGGAAGGATATAATGGAACTAGAGAGAGTACAAAGGAGGGCAACAAAATTAATAAAGGGGATGGGAGAACTACAATACCCAGATAGATTAGCGAAATTAGGATTATTTAGTCTAGAAAAAAGACGACTGAGGGGCGATCTAATAACCATGTATAAGTATATAAGGGGACAATACAAATATCTCGCTGAGGATCTGTTTATACCAAGGAAGGTGACGGGCACAAGGGGGAATTCTTTGCGTCTGGAGGAGAGAAGGTTTTTCCACCAACATAGAAGAGGATTCTTTACTGTTAGGGCAGTGAGAATCTGGAATTGCTTGCCTGAGGAGGTGGTGATGGCGAACTCAGTCGAGGGGTTCAAGAGAGGCCTGGATGTCTTCCTGGAGCAGAACAATATTGTATCATACAATTATTAGGTTCTGTAGAAGGACGTAGATATGGGGATTTATTATGATGGAATATAGGCTGAACTGGATGGACAAATGTCTTTTTTCGGCCTTACTAACTATGTTACTATGTTACCACCCCGTAACACGGTAAATTCAACTCTATAACTCTTTCTGTTACATGGGTTTCGTATTTTTAGCTTACATGTCCCCATTGGTTTCAGAACACTTTTGTTGTACATCACCAGTACCTTGTCAGTTGGCTCAATAGAAACCTGTTTGTTTAGCAGATCAAATGAAATTACATTGCAGCTTGCTCCACAATCCAGCTGAAATCTAATGGGCTTCTCATCCAACAAGAATGTTGCATAAAGCTGCTTGGCATCCTTCACTACTGACTGCCCGACTACATTGACTTTCTCTGTTGTAGACTGCATTTGTAGCCATGTAATGTCCTCTGCACTGTCAGTGTCTGGTGTCACAGTGTGGAGCTGTCTGTACTGTTTGCCTCTTCCTTGCCTGCAGACAGCAGAGGAATGATTCTTCTTGCCACATGACCTGCAGGTTTCCCCATATGCTGGACACTTGGTTTTGTCTCTCTCATGTCTTTTCCCACAATACTTGCAGTGGACAGTGTTTATAGGGTAGTCTGGTCCTGTCTTTCCTTTCATAGATACTGCATGTACCTTGTCATCATCATTCTCACTGGTGCCTGCCATCATCTTCAGGCTGTGCTTTGTGAGCTCAGCAGCCCTGCAGATTTGCATACATTTCTCTAAAGTCATGCCTTCCTCTCTCAGTAATCTTTCTTTGAGATGACTGTCCTTTATGCCACACACCATTCTGCCCTTGATTAGACTGCCCCTGATCTCTCCAAAGCCACATGTTTCTGCAAGTCTCCTCAGCTCTGTCAGATATCTGTCCACATTTTCACCATCCTCCTGATGTCTTGTGAAAAACTTATATCTTTCCACTGTCTCATTCTTCTTTGGGTCACAGTGTTTATCAAATGCCTGCACAATGTCTGCTAGGAGGAGGTTGTCTGTGTCTGGGAGCAAGGTGTGGGCTAATTCTCTGCCATTTTCCCCAATTAGGTAATAAAACAGCTTTACTTTCCGTTTGTCATCAGTGGGGCCCACAGTCAGCCAGCTACTGGTTCTTTCAATGTATTTTAACACTACTCTTTTAACATCTAGAGTGTGGTACTTCTGTTCTTCAGGAGTGGAGGGATTACTGAAGAAAGTGGGCAAAATTATTTCCTGAGACCTATGAAATTTCTTTGCTACTTTGGGAAGGTAGGAAGGGTCTGGTTTAAGGATCAACTTATCCTGAAAAGTTAACAGGAAAGGTGGATCTACAGAGAGGGCTTGGAAGTCACTGATTCTCCTAGCTGAAGTCAGTGCTACCAAGAGGGCCGTCTTTAGTGATAGGCTTTTGATTGGTATTGAAACTATTGGTTCAAATGGAGAGTCTGTTAGGGCTTGTAAAACTAAATTTAGATCCCAGGGAGGAATTCTAGGTATATTAACTGGGTTTATTCGTTCGCAGGCTGTAATAAATCGGGATACCCATCTATCTCCCGCAATGTTATGGCCATAGAGGGCTCCTAGTGCTGAAACATGAACCTTTAAAGGGACTCTGTCACCTGAATTTGGCGGGACTGGTTTTGGGTCATATGGGCGGAATTTTCGGGTGTTTGATTCACCCTTTCCTTACCCGCTGGCTGCATGCTGGCTGCAATATTGGATTGAAGTTCATTCTCTGTCCTCCATAGTACACGCCTGCGCAAAGCAATCTTGCCTTGTGCAGGCGTGTACTATGGAGGACAGAGAATGAACTTCAATCCAATATTGCAGCCAGCATGCAGCCAGCGGGTAAGGAAAGGGTGAATCAAACACCCGAAAACTCCGCCCATATGACCCAAAACCAGTCCCGCCAAATTCAGGTGACAGGTTCCCTTTAAGGTGTTTACAGTTAAACCTAGTTCTCTCCCTTTTTGAAGAAATTCCAGGATAGATTGTATCGGAATTTCTGACGTGTTTGGAGATGTATGGAATTGTAGGAATTTTTTCCATATCCCTGTATAGATTTTGGTAGTGGAAGGTTTTCTAATTTGGAGGAGTGTGTTAATCAATCCCTCCGAGAACCCCCTTGATTTTAGCATCTGCCTCTCAAATTCCAGGCCGTCAGATAGAGATTGTCCACCTGAGGGTGGAAAAACGGTCCCTGGAAGAGAAGATTGGGTGTTGAGGGGAGGACCCAAGGATCTGAGACCGACATGGTTTGCAGCCACGAGAACCATGGTCTCTTGGAGCTATCAATATCACTCTCGCTCCTTCTTCTCTGATTTTGCGTATGACCTGGGGTAGTAATATGATTGGAGGACAAGCGTACGCCAGACTGAACTGCCAAGGGGCTTGGAGAGCGTCCAGAATGTCCGGATGATCTGCTGGAGATAAGGAGGCAAATCTCCGGACTTTCTTGTTTCTTCTTGTGGCGAAGAGATCTATCTGAGGACGACCCCATAGGGATATTATGTCCAGAAAAATCTGCTGGTTTAGGCACCACTCCCCTTGTCTCAAGGTGTGTCGACTTAAGAAGTCTGCCTGCTGGTTGTTTTCCCCTCTTATGTGAAGCGCAGTAAGAGATGTCAGGTGACACTCTGCTAGATTCAAGATTTCTGTAGCAGAAGACATCAGAGTCTCTGATTGAGTGCCTCCTTGCCTGTTTAGATACGCCACTGTGGTGGTGTTGTCAGAAAGGATTCTGACGTCTTTTCCCTGAAGCTGTGGGAGAAAATGGTATAAGGCGTATTTTACTGCATTTAGTTCTTTAACGTTAGAGGAGTTGTAGCTTTCCTCCATGTTCCATAACCCTTGGCAAAAATAATTCCCCATATGAGCGCCCCATCCGTGAGGACTGGCGTCAGTGGTTATGGTATGAGATGGCGTTATTACCCATGGAACACCACTCATCAAATGATTTGAATCTAGCCACCACACTAAGGAAGATAAAACCTCCTGTGACAAGGTTATTTTTGCATTTAGGTGACCAAATAACCGTCTATCTTCTTGTAAAATCTGGTGTTGTAGTGTTCGGGTATGATATTGAGCCTATTTTACTGCAGGTATACAAGAGATAAGGGATCCTAGTAATGACATAGCTTGTCTTAGGGATATACGTGGACTATTTATTGCGGTTAGGACTTTGTGTCTGATCAGTAGTATCTTTACCTGAGGCAGAAGACACTTTTGAGATATGGAGTCTAGATGGAACCCCAAGAACGCCTGACGGGAAAGCGGAGTGAGTCTGGATTTGTTGGTATTGATTATCCAGCCTAGATCCTGTAGAGAGGAAATTGCGTGAGCCAAACGATCAGCACATTGAGTAACTGAATTTCCTATGACCAGAAAGTCATCCAGATAGGGCACAATTAAGGTTTCCTTTTGGCGAAGATAGGCCATCACCTCTAGCATTATCTTGGTGAAGATCCTCGGCGCTGTAGAAAGGCCGAAGGGCATGGCCGTGTACTGGAAATGACGAATCTTGCTGTTGGTTATCACTGCTACCCTGAGCAATTTTTGGTATCTGTCATGAATATGAAGATGATAATAAGCATCTTTTAGATCAATGCCCCCCATCATACAGTTTGGAAAGAGGAGTTTTATAGTGGATCTAATGGATTCCATCTTAAATGTATGGTTTTCAATAAATGAATTGAGTTTTTTAAGGTTTATGATTGTCCTGAAAGAACCTTCGGGTTTGGAAATCAGGAATAAGGGAGAGTAGAATCCCCTACCTTCCTGTCCTTCAGGAACCTGGACTAAAACCCGTTTTGAAAATAGGGTTTGATTTTCAAGCTCTAGAGCCTGTTGTTGTACAGGCGAGCTGAGGGATGTTATAATATATGACTCGTGGGGAACATAAGAGAATTGTAGTTTAATTCCATCTCGGATGATATTTAAAACCCACGAGCCAGATGTTATTTTTTCCCATTGGGTGGCCAAAAATTTCAGTCTGCCCCTTACTGGTATATCCTTAGTATTTGTTGTCTTTTGGGGGGTTGGGTCTTCTAAACATGGTACCTCTTTGTTTGTCTTCTTTAGCGGTCCATGTTGTTGACCTATCCGTTTGCCTCCTTTTGCCAAACGGTCTCCTCTTAAAGGCTCTCCTGTAAAAGGGAATAGAGGAACCAGGAAAAGCTTTCTTCCTGTCCTTTGCCTTTTTGATTATTTCGTCTAAGGTTTTACCAAAGAGGTACTCACCCTCACATGGGATTGCGCATATTTTAGACTTAGACTGCGCATCCCCTTTCCAGCTTTTCATCCATAGCGCTCGTCTCGCATTATTCACGAGGCCTGCGGATTTTGCTGCCAAACGGAGAGAGTCGGCGGATGCATCTGCCATAAAAGCTGCCGCTCCTCGTATTAAGGGGATGGCCGCTTGCAGTTTTTCTCTCGAAACCTTACTTTCAATTTGCTGGTCTAACTGATCAATCCAAATGATCATTGACCGGGCAGCGCAAGTGCTGGCTACTGCAGGTTTGAATATTCCTGTAGTCACTTCCCAAGAACGTTTAAGGGATGATTCAGCCTTACGATCCAAAGGATCGACCAGTAGTCCCTCATCCTCCACAGGTAGAGTGGATTGCTTAGAGGTAGAGGCTACAGCTGCGTCGACCTTAGGGACCTTGGTCCATGTAAGAAGCTCCTCGTCACTAAACGGATATTTACGTTTTGACGCGGAGGGTAAAAAAACTTCTTTGATCCTGTTTCTCCCACTCTCTTTTAATTAATGCTTTCACTGCTGGGATAACTGGAAAACATATCCTCTTTCTCTCTGCTAAACCCGCGAACATTATGTCCTGTGTGGTTTGCGCACCCTTTGTCTCCTCACACCCCATGGTATTTCTAATTGACTTTACCAAGTTGTCCACACTGTCTAAGGGAAAACATGAGCGTCCCTCAATCTCTGATGAGGATGATGATGATAGGGAGGCTTCTGAGAGTACAGTCTGGTCACTATCAGAGTCTGACACAGGTGTCGGTGTTTTGGACTTAGTTTTACGCGGTTTATCCTGGGCCATATTTTTTAGTTCCTCCTTAATAATGGCCCGTAAGTCTGTAATGGACACTGTTGCTCCCTGTGTTGTTTCCTTAAAACAGTCTTTGCAAAGTTTTTTGGGGTATGAGTCCGGAAGGGGCTGGCTACACAAGGCACATTCCTTATGCTTCGTTTTTTGTCGCTTTTTAGTCTAAGCGTAATAAGTAGTGAGAGAAAGAGAAAAGAGAGAAGTAGGGAGACAACGTCAGCTTTATAGGCAGAGTTTAAAAAACTCACCCAGTGAAGCAAATAGTACCGGATCAGAAGGCCGAGATCCTGTTCTGGATCCATCGCTTTTACGAGCGGTCTCAGAGGATCCTCTGGTGTGATCCTTGGCGGGGGGGTACTGGATCTCCAGCTGTGGGGTCCATGGCACCTGGGGATGACATCTCTGCATCGCCGTATTACAGTTGATCTGCGGTTTAAATAGTGCGCCCATTTTTTTTTCCTTTTCCGGCGCAGTGCGCATGCGCGGATCGGCGCTGGCTCCCCCGCCCTAGATCCGGCCTAGGCGCCCCGGAAGTCAACCATCCACTTCCGGGGTAGCCTGTATTGCGGCGGTCGGCACATGTGCGGTCCGGGATTCAGCACCGGACCGCAATAGGAGTACAGCCGCTTTCTTACCCCACTCCAGCCGGCCCCCCCCACTGTAGATGATGCCGGGCGGCCCTCCCCGGACCCAGCCGTCTGCATGCTCCACCAGACGAGGAGGGAGCCATCTAACGGAACTCCCCCGATGCTGCTTCTGAGCTGCAGCCCCTGTGTTCTCATGGACACCGCGCAGGCAGAATGCAAGCCCAGGTATGTCCGTGTAGTCCTGTCGTCCTGTATGTTCCCGCAGGAACAGGAAACCTAAACTGAGGAGGAGAGGCGGACCGCCCCCTTTTATTTTTCTGTAGGTTTCCTGTTCCTGCGGGGCGGATCCCTCTCTCCAGGGGTGCTGTCGTGGCAAAGAGTAAAATCTTGAGTAACGAGTATATTCGCTCATCACTAATTATAAGACAATCCGGATTATAAGACTCACCCCAAATTTTGCGGAGAAAAATAAGAAAAAAATAATTTTTTACAAAATAGTGGTGCTTCCTATAATCTCTGAATCTTCTTGCTTACCGGGGATGGTGGATGTGGTGAAGCGGGGTCCCAGGGTCACTGCTGTAAGAGGCAGGAGTAGGGTGATGCTGCAGGCCGCAGGCTGGGATGAGGGGGGCTCCGAAGCTGCAATGCGCTGGTCTTGTGCTGGTGCATGTCCGATGCTGCTGCCGGGTGTCTCCGGTGCCCAGCGGTGCTGTGTGGGTGTTGCTGCCAGGGCTCTGCCGACATTTTGCGACAGGCCAAAGCCCTCGTAATTCCACAGTTCGCTGAAATCTCATCTCTCAAGATCTTGGTCCCGAGCTCACATCGGCTCATGAGCTGCCCCCGGCGGCGGTCATATTTCTGGAGTCCACCGCACATGCACAAGGAACCGTGGAATTACCGGGGCTCTGGCCTGTCACAAAATGTCGGCAGAGCCTTGGGCAGCGCCAGACACCCACGCAGCACCGCTGGGCACCAGAGACACCCACAGCACTGGCCAGCAACCGCTGAGCACCTGGAGACACCCGGACACCCCCTCTTCCCAGTCTGCGGCCTACACCCATGGTATCGGTAAGGCACGTCCGCTTTGTAAGACGCAGCCCCCATTTTCTGCCCAAATTTGGGGGGAAAAAGTGCGTCCTACAAAGCGAAAAATACAGTATATTATAGCCATCAGCCACGCACAGCTCAGAGATATATCATGGCACCGGTGTGATGTGTTTTATGTAGATTATCACAATCCTCCGTGAAGTTAGTCGGTTTTAATACAAATTGAAAAGTCAGGATAAAGGGAAACTCTGTTATTGTCCAGAAATTCACACTTGGCCTCACTGCACATTTAGGCTGTGTGCACATGTTCTGGATTTTTCGTGTTTTTTCGCTATAAAAACGCGATAAAACGGCAAAAAAATGCTCACATTAAGCATGCTATTAATAGAATGCAATCTGCATTTTGCATGCACATGCTGTGTTTTTTTTCGGAGCGGAAACGCATTCCGGAAAAAAACGCAGCATGTTCATTAATTTCGCGGAATCACAGGGATTCCGCACACATAGGAATGCATTGATCCGCTTACTTCCCGCATGAGGCTATGCCCACCATGCGGGAATTAAGCGGATCATGTGCGGATGGTACCCAGGGTGGAGGAGAGTCTCCTGGACTGGGCACCATATCACGGTAAAAAGAAGAATTAAAATAACAAATATTGATATGCTCACCTTCCGATGGCCCCCAGAGTCCTCCCGCCTCTCGGCAGTGCACGTGACTCCTTCCGTTCCCAGGGATGCTTTGTGCGAAGAACCTGGGATAACGTCGCGGTCACGAGACCGTGACGTCACAAAGGTCCTGCGCGCAAAGCATCCCTGGGAACGGAAGCCACCGCGTGCACCGCTGAGATCGGGGGCCGTCGGAAGGTGAGAATAATCATTTTTTTCTTTTTTTTATATCATTTTTAACATTACATATTTTTACTATTGATGCTATATAGGCAGCATCAATAGTAAAAAGTTGGTCACGCTTGGCAAACGCTATGCACTATGACCAACCTGTCAATCAGTTCTCCAAGCGATGCTACAGATCGCTTGGAAAACGCTAGCATTCTGCAAGCTAATTATGCTTGCAAAACTCTAGTGAGGGAAAACGCATGCCAATTCCACATGCGTTATACCCGTGGCAGGGAGTTCCGGAAGTGCTATGGAAATGTCCGCAGCAATTCCGGACGTGTGCACATAGCCTTAATGTTGTCGATCATAAAAGTGAAGTTTGGCCAGAAAGACTGGACCTGGTCTTGTAGGGACCATATGATCACATTCAGCAGCACAAAAGTGATGGAAGGGAGATTCATCCGATAAGATCTCAGGGTTCTAGGAAGCCAACAGCATCATTACCCTCCGCTTTCTCTTTCAGCCCATCATCATATTTTTCTCCAAGTGATTTTCTATCTTGTCAGCACATTCTACGTACGCTGTCATTTGGCTTTATAGTTCACAGATCTGGGCAGGTAACAGCGTCTCCTAAACACAGGGGGTAGGTGGATCTACCAGGTTGTAAGTTCTATAGAAAAGGGCTTTCAATAACCAAAGTTATTTGAACAGTTTTGGGTGGAGGAGAATGTTGTGGTGTAGAGGTAAAATGGTGATCATGGTAATACGGCCGGAATACACCACCGATAAAGCAGCCACAGCCGGTGACTGAGAAGAATCTGTGACTTCTCTGCATTTAGTGGTCACTACTCACCTGGGTAGTCATATGTGGGAATCTCCTCTTTACACCACTCATCCCCCCTCACATATGTCTCTGTAGTATTAATATGGGTCAGATCTTCACCCTGAAACAAATATTATAAAAGTCACCGATAGATGGAGAAGTCACATCTATGATCAGCTCTAATCCTGCCATCTCCACCGCTCTCATTACACAGGTATAAAACATATAATACTGGTGGATAAAACAAGACTGAGCACAAGACCTTCACCGGCGTCTACACATCATAGGGGAGATCTCCTGACACCTTCTCTCCATCTACCTGATGATCCTGAGGAGCATTGGGATCTTCTTGGTTGCAGTCCTGTGGAAGAAAAGGACGGGGACATCTCTCTGGTGTTGTCTTCTTACTGGATAGATCTGGAGGAAACACATACAGGGAGTGAATTCATTCTTTACATACAGATAATTATAGGCCGTGTGTATTTAGTCCTGTCTATTACCTGGAGATGTGAGGGGCTGGGGAACCTCCATTATGACCTTCTTGTACAGATCTCTGTGTCCTTCTAAATACTCCCACTCCTCCATGGAGAAATAGACAGCGACATCCTGACACCTTATAGGAACCTGACACATACAATGATACCGTCATCCCTCGATCCCTTCATAGTGTTACTGTATAATGTCCCAGCATTCCCAGCAGTGTCACCTCTCCAGTCAGCAGCTCAATCATCTTGTAGATGAGTTCTAGGATCTTCTGGTCATTGATGTTCTCATGGATCAGGGGGTGAGGTGGAGGCCCCGTGATTGGGCTCAGGGGTCTTCCCCATCCCTCAGACACAGGGTCCTGACAGCGATCACTAGAGGTCTTCTTCACCACTGTGTAATCCTGGTAATGGAGAGACACATTAATAAATCTCACTACAGACATTTCCAGAGTCCTCACCTCTCCAGTTCTGTCCATCTGTTATTTCCAGAGATAAGAATGATGTAGTGTGACGTCATCAGAATCTCTCACCTCTCCAGTAAGCCGGAAGAGGATCTCTAGGGTGAGGTGTAATATCCTCTCCGCCATCTTGTCTCTGTCCATATCCATCTTTGATGGGTGAATGAGGACAATTTTCTTTTGTAGAAGATCTTCACTGAGAGGATCTGATATTGTAGAGACCTGAATGAGAAGATGATATAACATCAGAAGAACCTGTGTAATAATACAATTACCTGTTCTGGAGATAATAAGGGAAACATATGAGGAGATTTATTATTGAATGGTATAAGTTGCATGGTGTGGGTCAGATCTGACTTCAGTCAGATGTGACATAATTTCAAGTGACATATTTTAAGTGTATCATCTGAAATATACCACAATGATAACCCATGGTATATTCTTCTTCATGCTGTCATGTCCATCTGCTTTCATTCACAGGTACGTCTGATCTCCTACTTTGAAATAGCCACTGCACCCCTGAATCCCATGTACTTCTCTCCCTCTTTCCTAACTGCTGACCTGCTCTCTAACCTCAGACCTCTACCACCAAAATATAATATAAGCCAATCACTCTCCTTCACCCACCTGCTTCTTTCTCTGCTTATTCTCACTGCTGGCGACACATCCCCCAACCCTGCCCCTTTCCCCCCGCCCCATATTTATCACTAATCCTCACCCCTATCCTTCTCACACTATGAGAAACTATCGCAACCCCTCACACTTAAAATCTGTGCCACTGACCCCCACCCCCCTGCTTCCTCTCTCTGGGGCACTTTGGAATACCCGCTCTATATGCAACAAGCTCCATGTGATCCACAATCTCTTTACTTCCCGAAACCTTTCCTTCCTGGCCCTCACTGAGACCTGGCTGACACCCCCTGACACGGCCTCGCCTGCAGCACTGAGCTACAGTGGCCTCCAATTTACCCACACTCCTCGCTCTGGCAACAGACATGGTGGAGGAGTGGGTATCCTTCTTTCTAAAAACTGTTCCTTCAACCCTATCCAACCGCCATCCTCCTTTATCCTCCCTTCTTTCGAGGTTCACTCTGTCCATATCTACTCTCCCTCCAATCTCCAAATGGCTGTCATATACCGACCACCGGGCTCAGCCACTGCCTTCATCGACCAATTCTCCACCTGGCTCCTTCACTTTCTCTCTGCTGACATCCCCACCATCATCATGGGTGACTTTAATATACCTACTGACACCCACCAGCCAGCAGCCTCCAAGCTACTGGCCCTTACTTCATCCTTTGGTCTCACTCAGTGGTCCTCCACAGCCACCCACACAGACGGACATACACTAGACCTCATCTTCACCCACCTCTGTTCCTTATCTAATCTCACAACCTCTCCCTTCCCCCTATCTGACCACCATCTACTCACCTTCTCATCCTTGTCCTCCTCACCTGCCCCCCATGTCCAGCCATTACCACATCCTTGCAGAAACCTCGCACATCTAGACATTCACAGACTCTCAGACTTTCTCCTACCCCTGTCCTCCATATCTTCTCTCCTCGACACAGACAGCGCCACCGCTTTCTATAACTCCACCCTCTCATCAGCCATAGACTCAGTCGCCCCTCTCATGCATGGCACAGTGCGACGAACCAATAGGCAACCTTGGCATAACAATCTCACAAAAAAACTTCGACAAGTATACAGGGTTGCGGAGCAGCGTTGGAAGAAAACACGACTGCCATATGACATCACTGCTTTCAAACAAGCTACATTTGACTTCAAATTAGCCTTCACCTCCGCTAAACAGACTTATTTCACTAACCTTGTATCTTCACTATCCTACAACCCAAAAAAACTATTCAGCACATTTACCTCCCTCCTCCGCCCACCACTGCCACCTCCAACTCCCCTCATCTCTTCTGAGGACTTTGCCACGTACTTCAAAAACAAGATCGACCAAACAAGGCAAACCTTTACTGTTCCATCACCCCAACCACTCCATATACCAGACCTCTGCCCTTCCCTAATAATCTCCCTCTCCAACATCACTGAAGGAGAGCTTAATCGCCTCTTTTCCAAATCGCACCTCACCACCTGTGCACTTGACCCCATCCCCTCCCACCTGCTCCCCAACCTTACTAACATGCTCATTCCAGCCCTTACCCATCTCTTCAACCTATCGCTATATTCTGGTACCTTCCCCTCGGCCTGTAAACATGCCACCATCACACCCATCCTCAAAAAAACTAACCTTGACCCAACTGCTATGCCCAGCTACCGCCCCATATCACTGCTCCCGTTTGCTTCAAAACTCCTTGAGCAGCATGTCCATGCTCAAATTTCCTCCCACCTCTCATCTAACTTTCTCCTTAACAACCTCCAATCTGGCTTCCGCCCCCACCACTCCACCGAAACTGCCCTGACAAAAATTACTAATGACTTACAGCCAAAGCTAACAGACAGTTCTCCATCCTCCTCCTTCTTGACCTGTCCTCTGCTTTCGACAGTCGATCATTGCCTACTGCTACAGATTTTTTCTTCCCTTAGCATCAAAGACCTTGCCCTGTCCTGGATTGCCTCATACCTTTCCGACTGCACATTTGGCGTTTCCCACTCCTACTCCACCTCCTCATCCCGCCCTCTCTCTGTTGGAGTCCCTCCAGGCTCTGTCCTAGGGCCCCTGCTTTTTTCCCCATCTATACTCTTGGCCTAGGACAACTCTTAAAGTCCCACGGCTTCCAGTACCTCCCGTATGCGGCGACACTCAGATCTGCCTCTCTGGCCCAGATGTCACCTCTCTGCTGTCCAGAATCCCGAAGTGTCTGTCAGCCATATCCTCCTCCTTCACCTCTCGCTTCCTAAAACTCAATGTAGGTAAAACCGAGCTCATCATCTTTCCCCCATCTCACGTATCCCCCCTACCTAACCTATCTATTATGGTAAACGGCATCACGCTCTCTCCCGCACCTGAAATCCGCTGCCTCGGGGTAACTCTCGACTCTGCCCTGTTCTTTAAACCGCACGTCCAAACTCTTGCCACCTCCTGTCGTCTCCAACTCAAAAATATTGCCAGAATCCATTCCTTCCTCAGCCCACAATCTCCCAAATCTCTTGTGCATGCCCTCATCATCTCCCACCTCGACTACTGCAACACCCTCCTCTGTGGCTTCCCCGCTAACTCTCTTGCACCACTCCAGTCTGTTCTCAACTCTGCTGCCCGGCTAATCCACCTCTCTCCTCGCTACTCCCCTGCTTCTCCCCTCTGCAAATCCCTCCACTGGCTCCCAGTTCCCCAACGAATCCTGTTCAAACTACTAACACTGACCTACAAAGCCATCCACAACCTGTCCCCTCCCTATATCTCTGAACTAATCTCCCAATATCTTCCCTCACGTAATCTCCGATCCTCCCAAGACCTCCTACTCTCCTCCACACTTATTCGTTCCTCACACAACCGCCTCCAAGATTTCTCCCGAATATCTCCCATCCTCTGGAATTCCACGCCTCAACACGTCCGATTATCCACCACCCTCGGCTCCTTCAGACGGAACCTGAAAACCCATCTCTTCAAGAAAGCCTACAGCCTGCAATAACCATTCTGCTGCCTCACCATCGCCAGAGCCGCTGCCTCGCCCCTACCTTCTGCCTTTTCCCCACTATCCCATAGAATGTAAGTCCGCAAGGACAGGGTCCTCTCCCCTATGTACCAGCCTGTCACTGTAAATTTGTCTACTGTAAACGATATCTATAACTCTCTATGTAACCCCTTTCTCATGTACAACACCATGGAATTAATAGTGCTATATAAATAAATAATAATAAAAATAATAATATTTTACAGTATTTAGTTTCCTTCTTTACATCTACTAATAAATCCTATATAAACACAGGAGAACCACAGGAGTATATAGGAAAATATAAATTTTATTGTAGGGAAAAAAGACACCAATAGAAAACACTGGGAAAACCCAGACAAAAATAACATCAATTCATATAGTATATATATGGCATTAAATATAACAGTTGTGCCATGTTATTATAAATTGATGTAGACAAAAGAAGATCCGTGGCGCCCACACCACCTCACAACAGGACAATAACGTCAGATCCACCCGTATTAATAGTACGTGTCCCTGAAACTAGGATAGCTATGTTGCTCCAGATCAGACTATCATGAACCATAGTGAGGCTGAGATGTGAGAAATGTCTCAGGAGAGAATAGTAGTAAATAGCCAGCCGGCATAAAAGTCTCCCTCCAGACACAGAACATACCCGGATCTTACCATGTAATAGGGGTCCCTTGATTGAGCGCAACCCCCGACGTGCGTTTCGCCGCTCCTATACTTGGCTTTATCAAGGGGAGTGCCTTGTTTCTACAGCCAGGACCTTATATCATCACTTCCTGGGTCACATGATGGTCATTTGACCGCATGCGGTGTAGCGATGTGTATAGCGGCGCATGCGCCAGTGGCCCATCCCCACGCCACCCCCCAAGCCCAGCTCACGTCAGCGGACAGGTGAGTGGGTGCATGGAAACCATAGCAACCCAGTCACCCGCCGCTCACGCACACCGGCCGGACCCAGAAGGCACAGAGGGGCGGAGCAAACCGGCGCACGCGCACCACAGCTAGTTTTGACAACAGCACGCAGCTTCTAAACACAGCATAATAGCAAGGGAAGATGAAACCCAATAGGCACATGGATTAAGAACGACAGTTATAAGAGGGTAGCAATATCTAACGTTGTGGCACACAAAAAGAATAACAGCCGTTATAACGTAATATATACAATAATAGTGGTCCACGGCAATTCAATAGTGTGGCAGTATCCCAACGTTCTTTTGCCCCATTCTTGGATCCACCTCAGGAAAAGGAAGGATAATAGGTCCAATTATGATGCACACTAAATTAAAAAAATACAAAGAAAATAAATTATAAAAAGAAACAAAACAACATACATAGAGGAGAACTCCACAAAAAAGGAGGGGCCATGTAAAAATATTACTATCTAAAACATCTTATAGGAATGGGGCAAAGTTCAAGGCCTCATTGCCGTGGATCACTATTATTGTATATATTACGTTATGCGGGAGCACAGGCGTGCTGGTGCAGTGTGTGTCCCGCATGACCACTGCGCCACCAATACCTCCCAGTTGTCACGGTCAGGATAGCGTTCCCCTGGCTTGCTGCAAACCCCTTCTGGATCATCCACCAAACTGGATATATGTCTTCAATTTGAAAAATTCCAAAAACGGTGCCAATATCCTCTCGTTGACCTCAAAGGCGACTATATGATAAAAGCCGGGGTTCGGCCGAAACGTCAACTGTCGCTTCACCTATCACCGTAAACAAAATTCATTCACTTGAAAGCATACCTTTCTACTGAGTGCAGTGATTCTATATTTGATTCAGTTTTCCCACTCCACAACACCTCAGCAGACACTGACCGGGTGGGAGAAATCTCGCATCCCTGGGAACATAAGCTCCAGCCATTTTCTGCCCCCCAGAAAGGAGCAGAGAGCACATGACAGAAATGAATCCCCCCTCCTCTATTATTGCCGTGCTCTATTGTTACCGGCATAGAAAATTGCATCATCAGCGGCCGCACACAGAGCCGCACTGCCAGGTTACATAACAGCACATCTCCAGGAACTCCCTGCTCAGCGCCACCCTCCTAGGGACGATGGAATGCAGGATGTGTGTGATGGGTATATGGGCATGGGACTATGGGATGGAGGATGTGTGATGGGTATATGGGCACGGGACTTGTTGTGAATTCTGTTATCGAACTCCCTCCTGTGGTCATGAATGGTACTTCGGCGAGTTCTGTCCATGGACTCCCTCTGGTGGCTGTGAGTGGAGCTGCTGCTTCTGAGGTTCCTTCCACAGGTGACATAGTTTATTCTTTGGATGGCTGCTCTATTTAACTTCACTCAGATCGTTACTCCATGCCAGCTGTCAATGTTCTTGTACTGTTCTAGCACTGCAGTGTGCTGCCTTATTTAATGGCGACTCTAGGTTCAGCACCTGTTCACACTGAGTCTATGTTTGGATGTGCCCGTCAGGTTTTTGAAATGTTCTTGTACTGGTTCAGTTCGCTCTTGGATCTTACGGATGACCTCTCTACTCCAGCAGAAGCTAAGTCCCTGCTAGTTTATTATTTGTTCTTTGTTTTCTTGTCCAGCTTGCTATCATGATTTTGCCGTGCTAGCTGGAAGCTCTGGGATGCAGAGTGGCACCTCCGCACCGTGAGTCGGTGCGGAGGTCTTTTTGCACACTCTGCGTGGTTTTTTTGTAGTTTTTTGTGCTGACCGCAAAGATACCTTTCCTATCCTCAGTCTGTTTAGTTAGTCTGGCCTCCCTTTGCTGAAACTTGTTTCATTCCTGTGTTTGTGACTTTCATCTTAACTCACAGTCAATATATGTGGGGGGCTGCCTTTTCCTTTGGGGAATTTCTCTGAGGCAAGGTACGCTTTATTTTCTTTCTCTAGGGCTAGTTAGCTCTTAGGCTGTGAAGAGGCGTCTAGGCCTGTTAGGTACGCTCCACGGCTATTTCTAGTGTGTGTGATAGGATTAGGGGTTGTGGTCAGCAGAGCTCCCACATCCCAGAGCTTGTTCTGTGTCAGTTTAACCATCAGGTCGTTCCAGGTGCTCCTAACCACCATGTCCATAACAGTACAGCTGGCCCAAAGTATTAAAGCATCTCAATAGAGGGATAAGAGAAGTTCTGAGACCATTTTTTTTTCTCTGCAGTGTGTTTTGTCTTTCTTTTCCCCTTAACCTCTGGGTGGTTCAGGACACAGGTGTAGATATGGACATTCAAGGTCTGTCCTCTTGTGTGGATCATCTCACTGCAAGGGTACAAAACATTCAAGATTTTTGTGGTTCAGAATCCTATGTTAGAGCCTAGAATTCCAATTCCTGATTTGTTTTCTGGGGATAGATCTAAGTTCCTGAATTTCAAAAATAATTGTAAACTGTTTCTTGCTTTGAAACCCCGCTCCTCTGGTGACCCCGTTCAACAAGTAAAAATCATTATTTCTTTGTTGCGTGGTGACCCTCAAGACTGGGCATTTTCCCTTGCGCCAGGAGATCCTGCATAACGTGATGTAGATGCGTTTTTTCTGGCGCTTGGATTGCTTTATGATGAACCAAATTCAGTGGATCAGGCAGAGAAAATCTTGCTGGCTTTGTGTCAGGGTCAGGATGAAGCAGAGGTATATTGTCAGAAGTTTAGAAAGTGGTCTGTGCTTACTCAGTGGAATGAGTGTGCCCTGGCGGCAATTTTCAGAAAGGGTCTTTCTGAAGCCCTTAAGGATGTCATGGTGGGATTTCCCACGCCTGCTGGTCTGAATGAGTCTATGTCCTTGGCCATTCAGATCGATCGGCGCTTGCGGGAGCGCAAAGCTGTGCACCATTTGGCGGTATTCTCTGAGCATAGGCCTGAGCCTATGCAATGTGATAGGACTTTGACCAGAGCTGAACGGCAAGAACACAGACGTCGGAATGGGCTGTGTTTTTACTGTGGTGATTCCACTCATGCTATCTCCGAGTGTCCTAAGCGCACTAAGCGGTTCGCTAGGTCTGCCACCATTGGTACGGTACAGTCTAAATTTCTTTTGTCTGTTACTCTGATTTGCTCTTTGTCGTCCTATTCTGTTATGGCATTTGTGGATTCAGGCGCTGCCCTGAATTTGATGGACTTGGAGTTTGCCAGGCGCTGTGGTTTTTTCTTGGAGCCCTTGCAGTATCCTATTCCATTGAGAGGAATTGATGCTACACCTTTGGCCAAGAATAAGCCTCAGTACTGGACTCAATTGACCATGTGCATGGCTCCTGCACATCAGGAGGATATTCGCTTTTTGGTGTTGCATAATCTGCATGATGTGGTCGTTTTGGGGTTGCCATGGCTACAGGTCCATAATCCAGTATTGGATTGGAAATCTATGTCTGTGTCCAGCTGGGGTTGTCAAGGGGTACATGGTGATGTTCCATTGCTGTCAATTTCGCCTTCCACTCCTTCTGAAGTCCCTGAATTTTTGTCGGATTACCGGGATGTATTTGATGAGCCCAAATCCAGTGCCCTACCTCCTCATAGGGATTGCGATTGTGCTATTAATTTGATTCCTGGTAGTAAGTTTCCTAAGGGCCGACTGTTCAATTTATCTGTGCCAGAGCACGCCGCTATGTGGAGTTATATAAAGGAATCCTTGGAGAAAGGTCATATTCGCCCGTCGTCATCACCGTTGGGAGCAGGGTTCTTTTTTGTGGCCAAGAAGGATGGTTCTTTGAGACCTTGTATTGATTACCGCCTTCTTAATAAGATCAAAGTCAAATTTCAGTACCCTTTGCCGCTGCTGTCTGATTTGTTTGCTCGGATTAAGGGGGCTAGTTGGTTCACCAAGATAGATCTTCGAGGAGCGTATAATCTTGTGCGAATTAAACAGGGCGATGAATGGAAAACAGCATTTAATACGCCCGAGGGCCATTTTGAGTACCTGGTTATGCCATTTGGGCTTTCTAATGCTCCATCTGTATTTCAGTCCTTTATGCATGACATCTTCCGAGAGTACCTGGATAGATTCATGATTGTATATTTGGATGATATTTTGGTCTTTTCGGATGATTGGGAGTCTCATGTAAAGCAGGTCAGAATGGTGTTCCAGGTCCTTCGTGCGAATTCCTTGTTTGTGAAGGGGTCAAAGTGTCTCTTTGGAGTTCAGAAGGTTTCATTTTGGGGTTTCATTTTTTCCCCTTCTACTATCGAGATGGACCCTGTTAAAGTTCAGGCCATTTATGATTGGACTCAGCCAACATCTCTGAAGAGCCTGCAGATTCCTGGGCTTTGCTAATTTTTACCGTCGCTTCATCGCTAATTTTTCTAGTGTGGCTAAACCGTTGACTGATTTGACCAAGAAAGGTGCTGATGTGGTCAATTGGTCCTCTGCGGCTGTAGAGGCTCTTCAGGAGTTGAAGTGTCGTTTTTCTTCTGCCCCTGTGTTATGCCAGCCAGATGTTTCGCTCCCGTTTCAGGTCAAGGTTGATGCTTCTGAGATTGGAGCAGGGGCTGTTTTGTCGCAAAGAAGTTCTGATGGCTCGGTGATGAAACCGTGTGCCTTCTTTTCTAGGAAGTTCTCGCCTGCTGAGCGCAATTATGCTGTTGGCAATCGAGAGTTGTTGCCTATGAAGTGGGCATTCGAGGAGTGGCGACATTGGCTTGAAGGAGCCAAGCATCGCGTGGTGGTTTTGATGGATCACAAGAATTTGACTTATCTCGAGTCTGCCAAACGGTTGAATCCTGGACAGGCTCGATGGTCGCTGTTTTTCTCCCATTTTGATTTTGTGGTTTCGTACCTTCCGGGCTCTAAGAATGTGAAGGCTGATGCCCTGTCAAGGAGTTTTGTACCTGACTCTCCGGGTGTTCCTGAGCCGGCGGGTATTCTCAAAGAGGGAGTAATTTTGTCTGCCATCTCTCCTGATTTGCGGCGGGTGCTGCAGAAGTTTCAGGCTGATAGACCTGACCGTTGTCCAGCGGAGAAACTGTTTGTCCCTGATAGATGGACTAGTAGAGTTATCTCTGAGGTTCATTGTTCGGTGTTGGCTGGTCATCCTGGAATCTTTGGTACCAGAGATTTGGTGGCTAGATCCTTTTGGTGGCCTTCTTTGTCACGGGATATGCGTTCTTTTGTGCAGTCCTGTGGGACTTGTGCTCGGGCTAAGCCCTGCTGTTCTCGTGCCAGTGGGTTGCTTTTGCTCTTGCCGGTCCCGAAGAGGCCCTGGATGCATATTTCCATGGATTTTATTTCAGATCTCCCTGTCTCTATGGATGTCGGTCATTTGGGTGGTTTGTGATCGCTTCTCTAAGATGGTCCATTTGGTACCCTTGTCTAAATTGCCTTCCTTCTCTGATTTGGTGCCATTGTTTTTCCAGCATGTGGTTCGTTTGCATGGCATTCCGGAGAACATCGTCTCGGACAGAGGTTCCCAGTTTGTTTCGAGGTTTTGGCGGTCCTTTTGTGCTAAGATGGGCATTGATTTGTCTTTTTCTTCGGCTTTCCATCCTCAGACAAATGGCCAAACCGAACGAACTAATCAGACTTTGGAAACATATCTGAGATGCTTTGTTCCTGCTGATCAGGATGATTGGGTGTCCTTCTTGCCTTTGGCTGAGTTCGCCCTTAATAATCGGGCCAGCTCGGCTACTTTGGTTTCGCCGTTTTTCTGTAATTCTGGTTTTCATCCTCGTTTCTCTTCAGGGCAGGTTGAGCCTTCGGACTGTCCTGGTGTGGATACTGTGGTGGACAGGTTGCAGCAGATTTGGACTCATGTAGTGGACAATTTGACCTTGTCCCAGGAGAAGGCTCAACGTTTCGCTAATCGCAGACGCCATGTGGGTCCCCGACTTCGTGTTGGGGATCTGGTTTGGTTATCTTCTCGTCATATTCCTATGAAGGTTTCCTCTCCTAAGTTTAAACCTCGTTTCATTGGTCCGTATAGGATTTCTGAGGTTCTTAATCCTGTGTCTTTTCGTCTGACCCTCCCAGATTCTTTTTCCATACATAACGTATTTCATAGGTCATTGTTGCGGAGATACGTGGCACCTATGGTTCCATCTGTTGACCCTCCTGCCCCGGTTTTGGTGGAGGGGGAATTGGAGTATATTGTGGAGAAGATTTTGGATTCTCGTGTTTCAAGACGGAAACTCCAGTATGTGGTTAAATGGAAGGGTTATGCTCAGGAAGATAATTCCTGGGTTTTTGCCTCTGATGTCCATGCTCCCGATCTTGTTCGTGCCTTTCATGTGGCTCATCCTGGTCGGCCTGGGAGCTCTGGTGAGGGTTCGGTGACCCCTCCTCAAGGGGGGGGGGGTACTGTTGTGAATTCTGTGGCAGAGTTCACTCCTGTGGTCACAAGTGGTACTTCGGCTGATTCTCTCTGGGAGCTTCCGTTTGTGGAGGAAAGTGGTACTGCGGCTTCTGAGTTTCCTCCCTCAGGTGATCTGGTGAGGTCGTTAGGTGCTTCTCTACTTAACTCCACCTAATGCTTTGATCCATGCTTCCTGTCAATGTTCCAGTGTTGGACTTGTTTTTCCCTGGATCATTCCTGTGGCCTGCTGCTCTGCATAGCTAAGTTCCTCTTTGCTATTTGTTTGCTATTTTTTCTGTCCAGCTTGTCTATTCGTTTTGTTTTGCTGGAAGCTCTGGGACGCAAAGGGTGTACCTCCGTGCCGTTAGTTCGGTACGGAGGGTCTTTTTGCCCCCTTTGCGTGGTTTTCTTTAGGGTTTTGTGTGGACCGCAAAGTTATCTTTCCTATCCTCGCTCTGTTAAGAAAGTCGGGCCTCACTTTGCTGAATCTATTTCATCTCTACGTTTGTCTTTTCATCTTAACTCACAGTCATTATATGTGGGGGGCTGCCTTTTCCTTTGGGGAATTTCTCTGAGGCAAGGTAGGCTTATTTTTCTATCTTCAGGCTAGTTAGTTTCTCAGGCTGTGCCGAGTTGCATAGGCAGAGTTAGGCGCAATCCACGGCTGCCTCTAGTGTTGTTTGGAGAGGATTAGGGATTGCGGTCTGCAGAGTTCCCACGTCTCAGAGCTCGTTCTATTATTTTGGGTTACTGTCAGATCACTGTATGTGCTCTGATCGCTATGTCCATTGTGATACTGAATTACCTATCATAACAGTACATACATTACATTACTGATCCTGAGTTACATCCTGTATTATACCCCAGAGCTGCACTCACTATTCTGCTGGTGCAGTCACTGTGTACATACATTACTGATCCTGAGTTACATCCTGTATTATATTCCAGAGCTGCACTCACTATTCTGCTGGTGCAGTCACTATGTACATACATTACATTACTGATCCTGAGTTACATCCATTACAGACGGAGTCTCAGACTCAGAAGTGAAGGCTGAATGGTGGATCAGGAGCTTTCGACTCCCTGATTCAATAATCTATTCAGCGGTATCACCGTCATGGGAATATGGATATCGCTGAAATTGTGATGATGGGAAGGAGAGGGTCACCAATACCACACCCCACCGAGCCCTGTCAATTCATAGGCATCATAGCAACCGAGTGGGCTACCTTTATGGATGATACATTCCTGCCTATCCAACTATCTTGTGGGAAATATCTCATAGATCCTGGGTTAATTAGTATTTGCACCAAGAATGAGGCTAAGTGACTATTTTATTAATTGTCGGTGGTTGGAGGTAGTCAGTGAGGTGGATGTTACCATATTGTGCATGTAGGGGGCAGTACAGTCATGGACAAAAATTTTGAGAATGAGACAAATATTAATTTTTCCAAAGTCTACTGCTTCATTTTTTCTAATGGCAATTTGCATATACTCCTGAATGTCAGAGTGATCAGATTAACAGCAATTACTGACTGCAAAGTCAATATTTGCCCAGAAAATGAACTTTAACCCCCAAAACACATTTCAACATCATTGCAGTCCTGCCTTAAAAGGAGTAGCTAACATCGTTTTAGTGATTGATCCATTAACACAGGTGTGGGTGTTGATGAGGACAGGGCTGGCGATCAATCAGTCATGATTAAGTAAGAATGACATCACTGGACACTTTAAAAGGAGGCTGGTGCTTGGTATCATTGTTTCTCTTCAGTTAACCATGGTTATCTCTAAAGAAACACGTGCAGCCATCATTGCACTGCACAAAAATGGCCTAACAGGGAAGAGTATCGCAGCTACAAAGATTGCACCTCAGTCAACAATCTATCGCCTCATCAAGAACTTCAAGCAGAGAGCTTCCATTGTTGTCAAAATGGCTCCAGGGTGCCCAAGAAAGACCAGCAAGCGCCAGGACCATATCTTAAAACTGTTTCAGCTGTGGGATCGGACTACCAGTAGTGTCGAGCTTGCTCAGGAATGGCAGCAGGCTGGTGTGAGCGCTTCTGCATGCACTGCGAGGCGGAGACTCTTTGAGCAAGGCCTGGTTTCAAGGAGGGCAGCAAAGAAGCCACTTCTCTCCAGAAAAACCATCAGGGACCGACTGATATTCTGCAAAAGGTACAGGGAGTGGACTGCTGAGGACTGGGGCAAAGTCATTTTCTCTGATGAATCCCCTTTTCGATTGTTTGGGACATCTGGAAAACAGCTTATTCGGAGAAGAAGAGGTGAGCGCTACCACCAGTCTTGTCTCATGCCAACTGTAAAGCATCCTGAAACCATTCATGTGTGGGGTTGCTTCTCAGCCAAGGGAATCGGCTCACTCACAGTCTTTGCCTAAAAACACAGCCATGAATAAAGAATGGTACCAGAATGTCCTCCAAGAGCAACTTCTCCCAACCGTCCAAGAGCAGTTTGGCGCCCAACAATGCCTTTTCCAGCATGATGGAGCACCTTGCCATAAAGCAAAGGTGATAACTAAATGGCTCATGGAACAAAACATAGAGATTTTGGGTCCATGGCCTGGAAACTCCCCAGATCTTAATCCCATTGATAACGTGTGGTCAATCATCAAGAGACGGGTGGACAAACAAAAACCAACAAATTCTGGCAAAATGCAAGCATTGATTATGCAAGAATGGACTGCTATCAGTCAGGATTTGGTCCAGAAGTTGATTGAGAGCATGCCAGGGAGAATTGCAGAGGTCTTGAAGAAGAAGGGTCAACACTGCAAATATTGACTTGCTGCATTAACTCGTTCTAACTGTCAATATAACCTATTGGTACTCATAATATGATTGCAATTATATTTCTGTATGTGATATAAACATCAGACAAACACTAATAAAAACCAGAGGGCAGCAGATCATGTGAAAATAGAATTTTGGTGTCATTCTCAAAACTTCTGGCCATGACTGTATATATTTGGCAGAGTCATATCTCCCGACTCTGCAGATTGCATGCTGTCGTTGTATTCCCAGACCGGATGGTATGGAGATAAATGAGGGAGACCAAAGTTCAAAAATAGACTTTCCTTATCTTAATAAGAGCTTGATGAGAAGTATATACATCAGATAGCAGGCACAACACTTTATGAATGCTTCTTCTGCATTGTGCAGAGTCAGAAACTTTCCGGTTACATGTGGCGGTACATAACTTTAGTTATAAGCCACAATAGTGCAGCAAACTGGAGCTAATGACCTCTTCCTGCTCTTTGTCTCCGCTATGCTCCCTGCCTGGAATCCGAATTCTTACTGCCATTATATCTTTGCTTACCTTCAGGACGTACCATCTGAGGTCTCCCTCCTGGCACACAACACCGTATCAATTCAGGAGGACTGCAATCATATAGACCAAAGGTCTGTACTTCTCACTTTCTATCTGACTCATCACAAGGAAGTTGTTCTCCTGTCTGCCCATGTAGCTCAGTATGAGGTCTCCACACAGTATGACGGCCCCACAGCCCCTCACACAGAATTATGGCTAGAGATGAGAGAATATTTCAATGTCCGGTTCGACTCACGTTTAATCGTTAATTAAATCGCCAAATATAGCAGAACATGCACAGCACAAAAGCCGCTGTTTCCCAAGCTGTGTGACATTGTATTAATCACCGGCGTAGCGCTTCTGATTGGTGGTAAAATCATCTCCGCCGTTCAGAGAGCCGCGGTTCCCACCCTGTCAGAAGACAGCGTGACCGCTCATCTGTGATCGGAGGTAAAAAGTTTACATCAGGTCACTGGTGTCAGCTGATGGGACTACAGCTCCCATCATCCGACACCTACAGCCGCTAATAACAGAGAGAGCCGGAGCGGCTGATGGGTGAATTCATCATATGCTACTGCGCTGTAAATAAATAATAAAAAAAAGAAACTGCGTGGGTTCTCCTGTATTTTTGATAACCAGCCAGGCAAAACTCACAGCTGGGGGCTGCAACCCTCAGCCGTCAGCTTCAGCAAGGCTGGTTATCAAGAATAGAGTGCTCCCCTCAAAAGCCGGCAATTCATGTGCCGCTTCAATAAAATCACATAGAGGAGGTTAGAATAGATAGATAGAACAGATATATACACATAGAATATATAGATGTCAGTGACACACACACATATATATATGCATGCACACACACACACACACACACACAGTATACTTAACAAAAAAGTATGAAACAACTGAAAATATGTCTAGAATATGTCTAAATATTCTAGGTTACTCAAAGTAGCCACCTTTTGCTTTGATAACTGCTTTGCACACTCTTGATGATTCGTGGGTGTTAGACTTAGGGTGGAGACCTCCATGCATTGTGAGGAGCTTTCATGTTTTCACATCTGCAGCTTCCATCTCTTCTTTTGGCCACCACACTATGCCAGCAGGGTATCTGATAACTGGCAAGGCATACATATTGATGGCACGGATTTTATTCTTCCCATTGAGCTGGTTCTTCAGGACCTGCAGAGGCGTAGCTAGGGTTTCAACTTAGGGGGGGGGGGGGGGACATCTGAGTGGCCCCTAACCAGCTAACCCTGATTACAGCTATGGTTGCACACTCTAATTGTGAATATTGTGGAACCTCAGAATATGACCGCGCTGTTATTGAAAATAAATCTATATACAAAAACGAACATTGACATTACCGCCATATTGTGTCGATATGCAACTTTGACGGTCACAATACTCTGAGTGCCCCTATAACAATGATGCATAAGTGCCCACTTAACATTTAATAATGTCCCCTAAGTTCCCCCATGTACTGCTCCATTATACACAGTATGGTGAGCTTAAAGCTTCCATATACACAGTATAAGGCCCCCACAGCTCCCCTATACAAATTATGATGATTCTACAACTCCCCGATACACCGTATGATGTTCCCACTGCTCCCCTTTACACAGTATGATCCCACTGCTCCCCTATACATAGTATAAGCCCAATGCTCCCCTATACACAGAATAATGCTGACAGAACTCCACTATAGAAAGTATAATGCCCCCCAGAGCTCCCCTATATAGTGTAATGGGCCAACAGCTCCCATATGCACAATATGCCTTCACAGTTCCCTATACATAGTATGATGTCCCCCACAGTTCCCTATACACAGTATAATGGGCCCACAGCTTCCATATACACAGTATGATGTGTGCACAGCTCCCTTATACACAGTATGATGGACTCACAACTCCCTTATACACAGTATGATGGGCCCGCAGCTCCCTTATACACAGTATGATGGACTCACAGCTCCCTTATACACAGTATGATGGACCCGCAGCTCCTGTATACACAGTGTGATGGGCCCACAGCTCCCGTATACACAGTATGATGGGCCCGCAGCTCCCTTATACACAGTATGATGGACCCGCAGCCACCGTATACACAGTATGATTGGCCTGCAGCTCCCTTATACACAGTGTGATGGGCCCGCAGCTCCCATATACACAGTATGATGGGCCCACAGCTCCCTTATACACAGTATGATGGGCCCGCAGCTTCCTTATACACAGTATGATGGACTCACATCTCCCTTATACACAGTATGATGGGCCCGCAGCTTCCTTATACACAGTATGATGGGCCCACAGCTCCCTTATACACAGTGTGATGGGCCTGCAGCTCCCATATACACAGTATGATGGGCCCACAGCCCGCAGCTTCCTTATACACAGTATGATGGGCCCACAGCTGCCTTATACACAGTGTGATGGGCCCGCAGCTCCCGTATACACAGTATGATGAGCCCGCAGCTCCCGTATACATAGTGTGATGGACCCACAGCTCCCGTATACACAGTGTGATGGGCCCGCAGCTCCCTTATACACAGTGTGATGGATTCACAGCCTCCTGTCATGATTTGGATGTCCCGGTCATTTACTCATCCTCCAGCGTATTCACTATTTTTTGTGGCACTGCTGCAATGCCGCTGCTCAAACTTGTGAGCACAGCTTCTGACTGGCCAGAAGTTAGAAGTTATGTCACAAGCGCTCAATGTAAGACTATGAGGCTATGTGCACTTGTTGCGGATTTGTGTGCGGAATTACCATGGATTTCCTGTGTTTTTTGTGCAGATTTCACCCGCGTTTTACCACCTGCGGATTCCTATACAGTAGCAGGTGTAAAACGCTACGGAATCTACACAAAGAATTGACATGCTACGGAAAATACAACGCAGCGTTTCCGCGCTGTATTTTCCGCACCATGTGCACTGCGGATTTGGTTTTCCATAGGTTTACATGGCACTGTAAACCAGACAGAAAACTGCTGCGAATCCTCAGCGGCCAATCCGCAACGTGTGCACATAACCTGAGCGTGAGAAAGGGGCCAGAACGAGGCTCCCATAGACTCACACTGATTAGTTACCTCTGCGCTGCTCCATGAAACACTGGAGCCGCGGACAGGCCACAAACTGCAGGAGACGGAGCCGAGCGGAGACAAAACCAGATGAAAAACGTCAGAAGGTGAGTATCAGACAGAGGGCAGGGGACTTGGATTTTCAGCACCGCTCCAGCAATGAAATAAAATAACGCTGGAGTGGTGCTGTAAATGTGATGCAGCTCTTGGTTACTGTATGCGGGCTCCTTATACTAATACTCATAAAAGACCCAGGTGGTACGTATCAAACCCCCCATCTCCAGCCAGCAAATATTACATGTGATGGAGCACATATAATATAACAAAACATTATAATATTCAGCCCCCAGTGACCTGTCCCCCCTCCCCCACCTCAGCCCCAATGCCCCCATCATCTCACATCCACCCCTCAGTGCCCTGTCCCACTTCACCCACCTTCTGCCCTCACAACCCCCAAATGGTCTCACATTCACCCCCCAGTGCCCTGACTCCCCTCCCCCACAATACCCCCATGGTCTCACAATCACCCCCCAGTACCCTGTCCCCCTCACTCACTTTCAGCCCCCACAATACCCCAACGGTCTCACAGTGACATACCTGAATTTAATAAATCTAATAAGTTCCATCTCCACTTACTGAGAAAGTTTGCACTGCAGGCAGGACCAGGAAGTGAGTGAAATGAAAGGTGGGCACTAGGACCCAGCGTGCACAGAGTGAAGAAACTGCAGCCAGGAAAAGCTTCAGGATCAGGTCAGACACTGACAGGCGAAACCATTCACTGCAGCCGGCCACTGTGCTAGCAGCGTGCAGACATTATACTGCTGAGTGCTCTGCTCCTATGCGGTGTTCTGCCTCCTCACAGAAGTGGCCCTGCCCTGCCTCTCAGTGGGCCCCTTCATGTGAGCGGTCCCGGGGCGATGGCCCCCTCTGCCCCCCCAGTAGCTACGCTACTGAGGACCTGTCTTACCCAATGATGGTATTTGGATGTTGCTGCTTTCCTTGCCTCCTCATCATGGTTACCATATCCCTGTGGGATGCTGAGGTACTTGTAGCATGTCTGTACATCTGCTATGTGCCCTGCTGGTAATTCCACTCCATCAGTCTGCAGTCCACGGAGTCTCAGACTCAGAAGCGAAGGCTGAATGGTGGATCAAGAGCTTTCCACTCCCTGATTCACTAATCTATTCAGCAGTATCACCGTCATGGGAATGTGGATATCGCTGAAATTGTGATGATGGGAAGGAGAGGGTGACCAATACCGCACCCCACCGAGCCCTGTCACTTCATAGGCATCATAGCAACCGAGTGGGCTACTTTTATGGATGATACATTCCTGCCTATCCAACCATCGTATGGTAAATATCTCATAGATCCTGGGTTCATTAGTATTTGCACCAAGAATGAGGCTAAGTGAGTATTTATTAATTGTCGGTGGTCGGAGGTAGTCAGTGAGGTGGATGGTACCATATTGTGCATGTAGGGGGCAGTACTGTGGGGACATTAGAAAGTGGGGGGATGGCAGTACTGTGGGGACATTATACTGTGTGTGAGGGGGATGGAGGTACTATGAGAAGATTATACTGTGTGTGGGGGTATGGCGATACTATGAGATTATACTGTGTGTGGGGGTATGGCGGTACTATGAGAACATTATACTGTGTGAGGGTATAGCAGTACTGTGGGAACATTATACTGTGTGGGGGTATGGCGGTACTATGAGAACATTATACTGGGTGTGGGGCAGAACCCTGCTTACAGGGCATAATGGGGGCATTACACTGTGTGGGGCCAAGAAAGGGGCCCTGTACTAGGAGAACAATCCGCTCCCTCACTTCCTGTCCTCCATAGTTGGCTCGTATGTATCTATTACAGGAAACAGAACAACAACGTTATGATTCTTATAAAGAGTCTCCGTGCAGAAGGGGTTAATGTCCCCGTGCTCAGTAATGGGGAATCTCCACATACCTCCACCTGCAGAGCCGCACTCCACATATATGGCTGCTCTGTGCGCACAGGACCTGTGATGAGGTCACAGGGGGGAGGAGTCAGGGGTCACGTGATCCGCAGTGAAGACGCTACATGGAGACTTCTCCTCAGTCAGTGACATTTCCGCCATTATTCGCCCTCACTACTGGCACAATTACCTCGCGCCGCCTTTTCTACACAATGTTATGTGTGGAATGTAACGTGTGATTTCTCTGGAGACAAATAGACCCCACACATGAGGGAATTATTACCGGTTACCGGACGTCTAGTATATGGCGGCATATGATTGTGCTATCACCTCCACACCAGGAGCTAAAATGCCGAAATCTCACTTATTTAAGGGTTGTGTCCACGTTCAGGATTGCATCAGGATTTGGTCACGATTTTATACAGGTAAAATCCTGACGAAATCTGCACCTGAGGTCACTGGCAGGTCACCTGCGCTGTCCTTGCGTTGTTTCTGCAATGTAAGGACATGCTGCATTCTTAAAAGACGTGCCGCATGTGCGTTTTCGCGGGTATGCCGCATGCGTCTTTTAATGCATAGTGCAGACGGGAATTCATGAAATCCCCTCCACTATGCTGTAACATCTGGACGCAGCATTTCCTGAACGAGGAAACATACCCTAACCCCTTCCAGTGTCTGGCTAAGGGTCATATACCATACCTCCCAACTTTTGAAGATGGGAAAGAGGGATAAAGTTTGGCAAATTTTAGGCCACACCTCTAACCACACCAATTCATAACTAGTCACACCCATTTTCACGTCCCAACCACACCCATTTAGCACTGCTGATCACACTGTTTCATAAAGAATAATTATAAACAAAAAAATATGGCCACACATGATGCTCCATACTGTATGACTGCACATGATGCTCCATACTGTATAATGGCCACACATGATGCTCCATACTGTATAATGGCCACACATGATGCTCCATACTGTATAATGGCCACACATGATGCTCCATACTGTATAATGGCCACACATGATGCTCCATACTGTATAATGACTGCACATGATGCTCCATACTGTATAATGACCGCACATGATGCTCCATACTGTATAATGGCCACACATGATGCTCTATACTGTATAATGGCCGCACATGATGCTCCATACTGTATAATGACTGCACATGATGCTCCATACTGTATAATGACCGCACATGATGCTCCATACTGTATAATGACCGCACATGATGCTCCATACTGTATAATGGCCACACATGATGCTCCATACTGTATAATGACCGCACATGATGCTCCATACTGTATAATGACCACACATGATGCTCCATACTGTATAATGGCCACACATGATGCTCCATACTGTATAATGGCCACACATGATGCTCCATACTGTATATTGGCCACACATGATACTGCGTACCGTATAATGACCGCACATGATGCTCCATACTGTATATTGGCCGCACATGATACTGCGTACCGTATAATGGCCACACATAGCTACTCCTACACACGCGGCTGCGCTCTGTACACTTTGCACACACGGCTCCGATCCGTACACATGCGCTCTGCTCCATACACCTTATACACACACGGCTCCACTCTGTACACCTCGTACACATGCAGCTCTGCTCCGTACACCTCGTACACATTCAGCTCCGCTCCATACACCTCATACACATTCAGCTCCGCTCCATACACCTCATACACACACGGCTCCGCTCCATACACCTCGTACACACGCAGCTCCGTTCCGTACACCTTGCATACATTCAGCTCCGCTCCATACACGTCATACACACACGGCTCTGCTACTGTTATGATCCGGTGACCTTGAAGCAGCATAAGAACCTACACTGGAGTAAGTGGTAACTATACTGACCGCAAATCCTGAACTTAACACAGCAACTAGAAGTAGCCGTGGGATGTACCTAACAAAACCTAGACACCTCGTCACAGCCGGAGGACTAAATACCCCTAAAGATAGAAATAGGAATACTATCTTGCCTCAGAGCAGAACCCCAAAGTATAGGCAGCCCCCCACAAATATTGGCTGTGAGTAGGAGAGTGTCATGATCCCAATGGCAGGGAATCACAAAAGGACAAGCACAAACGAGCTCTAGGGTGATGGAACCTGAGCTGACCGCGACCCTAAACCTAAACACACAAATAATAATAGCCGGGGAACGTGCCTACGTTGATCCTAGACGTCTCGCACCAGCCGAAGATCTAACTTCCCCTATTAGAAGAAACACAGACCTCTCTTGCCTCCAGAGAAATACCCCACAGAAATAGCAGCCCCCCACATATAATGACGGTGAAATGAGAGGAAGGCACATACGCAGTATGAAAACAGATTCAGCAAAATGAGGCCCGCTAAAACTAGATAGCAGAGGATACAAAAGTAAACTGCGCGGTCAGCAAAAAACCCTTCAAAAAGCCATCCTGAAATTACTTGAACTCATGTTCCAACTCAAGGAACATGAGGAGCAATTACAGCCCACTAGAGCAACCAGCAGCAAAGAAACACGTATCTGCAAGCTGGACAAGACAAAAATAAAGCAAAACGAGAAACAAGAAAAATCAAAACTTAGCTTGTCCTGAAGATTACTGAAGCCAGAAGCTGAGGTAACAAAAAACACTCGGATAACCTTGATAGCCGGCCAGGAAATGACAAGAAAGCCCGGTTAAATAGGAAACTCCCATATCCTGATAGAACAGGTGGACACCAGAGACAGCAGAACACAAATCACCCAGTACCATCAGTAACCACCAGAGGGAGCCCAAAAACAGAACTCACAACAGTACCCCCCCCCTTGAGGAGGGGTCACCGAACCCTCACGAGAACCACCAGGGCGACCAGGATGAGCACTATGAAAAGCGCAGACCAAATCATCAGCATGAACATCAGAGGCAACCACCCAAGAATTATCCTCCTGACCATAACCCTTCCACTTGACCAAATATTGGAGTTTCCGTCTGGAAACACGAGAATCCAAGATCTTCTCCACAACATACTCCAATTCTCCCTCCACCAGCACCGGAGCAGGAGGCTCAAGGGAAGGAACAACAGGTACCTCATACCTCCGCAACAACGACCGATGGAACACATTATGAATAGCAAACGATGCCGGGAGATCCAAACGAAACGACACAGGGTTAAGAATTTCCAAGATCCTATAAGGACCGATGAACCGAGGCTTGAACTTAGGAGAAGAGACCTTCATAGGAACAAAACGAGAAGACAACCACACCAAGTACCCAACACGAAGTCGAGGACCCACGCGGCGACGGCAATTAGCAAACTGCTGAGCCTTCTCCTGGGACAACTTCAAATTGTCCACCACATGACTCCAAATCTGATGCAACCTATCCACCACCATGTCCACTCCAGGACAATCAGAAGGCTCCACCTGACCAGAGGAAAAACGAGGATGAAACCCCGAATTACAAAAGAAAGGAGAAACCAAGGTAGCAGAACTAGCCCGATTATTAAGGGCAAACTCGGCCAGCGGCAAAAAGGTAACCCAGTCATCCTGATAAGCAGAAACAAAACACCTCAAATAAGTTTCCAAGGTCTGATTAGTTCGCTCCGTCTGGCCATTCGTCTGAGGGTGGAATGCAGACGAAAAGGACAAATCAATGCCCATCTTAGCACAGAACGTCCGCCAAAATCTAGACACAAACTGGGATCCCCTGTCAGAAACGATGCTCTCTGGAATCCCATGCAAACGAACCACGTTCTGGAAAAACAGAGGGACCAACTCAGAGGAGGAAGGTAACTTAGGCAAGGGTACCAGATGAACCATTTTAGAAAAGCGGTCACACACAACCCAGATGACGGACATTTTTTGAGAGACAGGGAGATCCGAAATAAAGTCCATGGAAATGTGCGTCCAAGGCCTCTTCGGGATAGGCAAAGGTGACAACAATCCACTGGCTCGAGAACAGCAAGGCTTAGCCCGAGCACAAACCTCACAAGACTGCACAAAAGAACGCACATCCCTCGACAAGGAAGGCCACCAAAAAGACCTGGCCACCAAGTCTCTAGTACCAAATATTCCAGGATGACCTGCCAACGCAGAAGAATGGACCTCGGAGATGACTCTACTGGTCCAACTATCCGGAACAAACAGTCTCTCAGGCGGACAACGATCAGGTTTACCCGCCTGAAACTCCTGCAAAGCACGTCGCAAGTCTGGGAAGACGGCCGACAAAATCACCCCATCCCTAAGGATACCAGTGGGCTCAGAATTTCCAGGGGAGTCAGGCACAAAACTCCTAGAAAGAGCATCCGCCTTCACATTCTTTGAACCTGGCAGGTATGAAACCACAAAATTGAAACGAGAGAAAAACAGTGACCAACGAGCCTGTCTAGGATTCAGACGCCTGGCAGACTCAAGGTAAATCAGATTTTTGTGATCAGTCAAGACCACCACACGATGTCTAGCACCCTCCAGCCAATGACGCCACTCCTCAAATGCCCACTTCATGGCCAAAAGTTCCCGATTACCAACATCATAATTCCGCTCAGCGGGCGAAAATTTTCTAGAAAAGAACGCACATGGCTTCATCACCGAGCAATCGAAGCTTCTCTGTGACAAAACCGCCCCCGCTCCAATCTCAGAAGCATCAACCTCAACCTGGAAAGGAAGCGAAACATCTGGCTGACGCAACACAGGAGCAGAAGAAAACCGGCGTTTAAGTTCCTTAAAGGCCTCCACAGCCGCAGGAGACCAATCAGCAACATCAGCACCCTTCTTAGTCAAATCCGTCAAAGGCTTAACAACACTAGAAAAATTAGTTATGAAACGACGATAGAAATTAGCAAAGCCCAAGAACTTCTGTAGACTCTTAAGAGATGTAGGCTGCGTCCAGTCACAAATAGCCTGAACCTTGACGGGATCCATCTCAATAGTAGAAGGGGAAAAAATATACCCCAAGAAAGAAATCTTCTGGACTCCAAAGAGACACTTTGAGCCCTTTACAAACAAGGAATTGGCCCGCAGGACCTGAAACACCTTCCTGACCTGCTGAACATGAGACTCCCAGTCATCAGAAAAAAACAAAATATCATCCAAATACACAATCATAAATTTATCCAGATATTCACGGAAAATATCGTGCATAAAGGACTGGAAGACTGAAGGAGCATTAGAAAGTCCGAAAGGCATTACCAAATACTCAAAATGGCCCTCAGGCGTATTAAATGCGGTTTTCCACTCATCACCTTGCTTTATTCGTATAAGATTATACGCACCCCGAAGATCAATCTTAGTGAACCATTTAGCCCCCTTAATGCGAGCAAACAAATCAGTCAACAATGGCAAAGGATACTGATATTTTACGGTAATCTTATTCAAAAGACGATAATCTATACAAGGCCTCAAGGAACCATCTTTTTTGGCCACGAAAAAAAAACCTGCTCCCAAAGGGGACGAAGATGGACGGATATGTCCCTTTTCCAAGGACTCCCTAACATAATCCCGCATAGCAGTATGCTCTGGCACTGACAGATTGAACAAACGACCTTTAGGAAATTTACTACCAGGAATTAAATCTATAGCACAATCGCAATCCCTGTGAGGAGGAAGCGAACTGAGCTTAGGCTCCTCAAAAACATCCCGATAATCAGACAAAAATACAGGAATCTCAGAAGGAGTAGATGAAGCGATAGAAATCGGAGGTGCATCATCATGAACCCCCTGACATCCCCAGCTTAACACAGACATTGTTTTCCAGTCAAGGACTGGATTATGAGTTTGTAACCATGGCAGACCAAGTACTAGAACATCATGTAAATTATACAATACCAGGAAGCGAATCACCTCCTGATGAACGGGAGTCATACGCATGGTCACTTGTGTCCAGTACTGAGGTTTATTCATAGCTAAAGGTGTAGAGTCAATTCCCTTCAAAGGAATAGGGACTTCCAGAGGCTCAAGACTAAACCCACAGCGCTTGGCAAATGACCAATCCATAAGACTCAGGGCAGCGCCTGAATCTACATAGGCATCGACGGAAATGGATGATAATGAACAAATCAGAGTCACAGACAGAATGAACTTAGACTGTAACGTACTAATGGCAACAGACTTATCAACCTTTTTTGTGCGTTTAGAGCATGCTGATATAACATGAGCTGAATCACCACAATAAAAGCACAACCCATTTTTCCGCCTATAGTTTTGCCGTTCACTTCTGGACTGAACTCTATCACATTGCATTGTCTCAAGTGCCTGTTCAGAAGACACCGCCAAATGGTGCACAGGTTTGCGCTCCCGTAAGCGCCGATCAATCTGAATAGCCATAGTCATAGACTCATTCAGACCTGTAGGCGCAGGGAACCCCACCATAACATCTTTAATGGCCTCAGAAAGGCCATCTCTGAACTTTGCAGCCAGGGCGCACTCATTCCACTGAGTAAGCACTGACCACTTCCGAAATTTCTGACAATATATTTCTGCTTCATCTTGCCCCTGAGAGAGAGCTAATAAAGCTTTTTCAGCCTGAATCTCTTGGTTAGGTTCCTCATAGAGCAAACCCAATGCCAGAAAAAACGCATCCACATTAAGCAACGCAGGATCCCCTGGTGCCAATGCAAATGCCCAATTTTGAGGGTCACCCCGCAGGAAAGATATAATAATCTTAACCTGCTGAGCAGGGTCTCCAGAAGAGTGAGATTTCAAAGAAAGGAACAACTTGCAATTGTTCCTAAAATTCAGAAAACTAGATCTATCTCCAGCAAAGAACTCTGGGATAGGAATTCTAGGTTCAGACATAGGAGCATGTACAACAAAATCTTGTATATTTTGAACCTTAGCAGCAAGATTATTCAGGCTCGAAGCTAAACTCTGGACGTCCATGATAAACAGCTAAGGTCAGAGCCATTCAAGGATTAAGAGGAGGAAAAAATCAGCCAGGCTGCAATTAAGGCTAGGCAGCAACCTCAGAGGAGTGGAAAAAAAAAAAAAAAAAAAACGTCCTCAGACTACTCTTCCTCCTACTTCAGCCAAAACTTTCGGGCCGGCTATACTGTCATGATCCCAATGGCAGGGAATCACAAAAGGACAAGCACAAACGAGCTCTAGGGTGATGGAACCTGAGCTGACCGCGACCCTAAACCTAAACACACAAATAATAATAGCCGGGGAACGTGCCTACGTTGATCCTAGACGTCTCGCACCAGCCGAAGATCTAACTTCCCCTATTAGAAGAAACACAGACCTCTCTTGCCTCCAGAGAAATACCCCACAGAAATAGCAGCCCCCCACATATAATGACGGTGAAATGAGAGGAAGGCACATACGCAGTATGAAAACAGATTCAGCAAAATGAGGCCCGCTAAAACTAGATAGCAGAGGATACAAAAGTAAACTGCGCGGTCAGCAAAAAACCCTTCAAAAAGCCATCCTGAAATTACTTGAACTCATGTTCCAACTCATGGAACATGAGGAGCAATTACAGCCCACTAGAGCAACCAGCAGCAAAGAAACACGTATCTGCAAGCTGGACAAGACAAAAATAAAGCAAAACGAGAAACAAGAAAAATCAAAACTTAGCTTGTCCTGAAGATTACTGAAGCCAGAAGCTGAGGTAACAAAACACTCTGATAACCTTGATAGCCGGCCAGGAAATGACAAGAAAGCCCGGTTAAATAGGAAACTCCCATATCCTGATAGAACAGGTGGACACCAGAGACAGCAGAACACAAATCACCCAGTACCATCAGTAACCACCAGAGGGAGCCCAAAAACAGAACTCACAACAGGAGAGGAAAAGACGCACACAGGCAGAAAAACAGGATTAGCGCAAGAGGCCCTTCTAGCTAAAATAGGAAAGGATAGGACAGAGTTCTGTGCGGTCACTATTAACCCCTTCCCGACCCATGACGCCACGTAGGCGTCATGAAAGTCGGTGCCAATCCGACCCATGACGCCTATGTGGCGTCATGGAAAGATCGCGTCCCTGCAGATCGGGTGAAAGGGTTAATTCCCATTTCACCCGATCTGCAGGGACAGGGGGAGTGGTAGTTTAGCCCAGGGGGGGGTGGCTTCACCCCCTCGTGGCTACGATCGCTCTGATTGGCTGTTGAAAGTGAAACTGCCAATCAGAGCGATTTGTAATATTTCACCGATTATAACTGGTGAAATATTACAATCCAGCCATGGCCGATGCTGCAATATCATCGGCCATGGCTGGAAATACTAATGTGCCCCCACCCCACCGATCGCCCCTCCAGCCCCCCGATCTGGCCGGTACACTGCTCCGGCTCCCCTCCGCCCTGTGCTCCGCTCCCCCCCGTGCTCGTGTCCGCTCCCCCCGTGCTCCAATCACCCCCCCGTGCTCCAATCACCCCCCCCTGCACTCCGATCCACCACCCCCGTGCTCCGTTACACCCCCCCGTGCTCCGTTCCAGCCCCCCGTGCTCCGTGCCACGCCCCCCGTGCTCCGTTCCACGCCTGCCGCGCTCCGATTCCCCCCCCCGTGCTCCGATCCCCCCCCCCGTGGTCCCCCCCACCCCATCATACTTACCGATCCTGCCGGGGTCCCGTCCGTCTTCTCCCTGGGCGCCGCCATCTTCCAAAATGGCGGGCGCATGCGCAGTGCGCCCGCCGAATCTGCCGGCCGGCAGATTCGTTCCAAAGTGCATTTTGATCACTGAGATAGATTATATCTCAGTGATCAAAATAAAAAAAATAATAAATGACCCCCCCCCCTTTGTCACCCCCATAGGTAGGGACAATAAAAAAATAAAGAATTTTTTTTTTCCACTAATGTTAGAATAGGGTTAGGGTTAGGGGTAGGGTTAGGGTTAGGGTTAGGGGTAGGGTTAGGGGTAGGGTTAGGGGTAGGGCTAGGGTTAGGGGTAGGGTTAGGGGTAGAGTTAGGGTTAGGGTTAGGGTTTCGGTATGTGCACACGTATTCTGGTCCTCTGCGGATTTTTCCGCTGCGGATTTGATAAATCCGCAGTGCTAAACCGCTGCGGATTTATGGCGGATTTACCGCGTTTTTTTCTGCGCATTTCACTGCGGTTTTACAATTGCGATTTTCTATTGGAGCAGTTGTAAAACCGCTGCGGAATCCGCACAAAGAAGTGACATGCTGCAGAATGTAAACCGCTGCGTTTCCGTGCAGTTTTTCCGCAGCATGTGTACAGCGATTTTTGTTTTCCGTAGGTTTACATTGAACTGTAAGCTCATGAGAAACTGCTGCGGATCCGCAGCGTTTTCTGCAGCGTGTGCACATACCTTTAGAATTAGGCTATGTGCACACGGTGCGGATTTGGCTGCGGATTGGCCGCTGCGGATTCGCAGCAGTGTTCCATCAGGTTTACAGTACCATGTAAACATATGAAAAACCAAATCCGCTGTGCCCATGGTGCGGAAAATACCGCGCGGAAACGCTGTCAATTCTTTGTGCGGATTCCTCAGCGTTTTACACCTGTTCCTCAATAGGAATCCGCAGGTGAAATCCGCACAAAAAACACTGGAAATCCGCGGAAAATCCGCAGGTAAAACGCAGTGCCTTTTACCCGCGGATTTTTCAAAAATGGTGCGGAAATATCTCACACGAATCCGCAACGTGGGCACATAGCCTTAGGGTTAGGGTTGGAATTAGGGTTGTGGTTAGGGTTGTGATTAGGGGTGTGTCGGGGTTAGGGTTGTGATTAGGGTTATGGCTACAGTTGGGATTAGGGTTAGGGGTGTGTTGGGGTTAGTGTTGGAGGTAGAATTGAGGGGTTTCCACTGTTTAGGCACATCAGGGGTCTCCAAACGCAACATGGCGCCACCATTGATTCCAGCCAATCTCGTATTCAAAAAGTCAAATGGTGCTCCCTCACTTCCGAGCCCTGACGTGTGCCCAAACAGTGGTTTACCCCCACATATGGGGTACCAGCATACTCAGGATAAACTGCGCAACAATTACTGGGGTCCAATTTCTCCTGTTACCCTTGTGAATCTAAAAAAATGCTTGCTAAAACATAATTTTTGAGGAAAGAAAAATGATTTTTTATTTTCACGGCTCTGCGTTGTAAACGTCTGTGAAGCACTTGGGGGTTCAAAGTACTCACCACATATCTAGATAAGTTTCTTGGGAGGTCTAGTTTCTAAAATGGGGTCACTTGTGGGGGGTTTCTACTGTTTAGGCACACCAGGGGCTCTGCAAACGCAATGTGACGCCCGCAGACCATTCCATCAAAGTCTGCATTTCAAAAGTCACTACTTCCCTTCTGAGCCCCGACGTGTGCCCAAACAGTGGTTTACCCCCACACATGGGGTATCAGCGTACTCAGGAGAAACTGAAAAACAACTTTTGGGGTCTAATTTCTCCTGTAACCCTTGGGAAAATAAAAAATTCTGGGCTAAATAATTATTTTTGAGGAAAGAAAACGTATTTATTATTTTCACGGCTCTGCATTATAAACTTCTATGAAGCACTTGGGGGTTCAAAGTGCTCACCACACATCTAGATAAGTTCCTTTCGGGGTCTAGTTTCCAAAATGGGGTCACTTGTTGGGGGTTTCTACTGTTTAGGCACATCAGGGGCTCTGCAAACGCAACGTGACGCCCGCAGAGCATTCCATCAAAGTCTGCATTTCAAAACGTCACTACTTCACTTCCGAGCCCCGGCATGTGCCCAAACAGTGATTTACCCCCACATATGGGGTATCAGCGTACTCAGGAGAAACTGGACAACAACTTTTGGGGTCAAATTTCTCCTGTTACCCTTGGGAAAATAAAAAATTGCAGGCTAAAAGATCATTTTTGAGAAAAAAAATTTTTTTATTTTCATGGCTCTGCGTTATAAACTTCTGTGAAGCACTTGGGGGTTCAAAGTCCTCACCACACATCTAGATTAGTTCCTTTGGGGTCTAGTTTCCAAAATGGGGTCATTTCTGGGGGATCTCCAATGTTTAGGCACACAGGGGCTCTCCAAACGCGACATGGTGTCCGCTAACAATTGGAGCTAATTTTCCATTCAAAAAGTCAAATGGCGCGCCTTCCCTTCCGAGCCCTGCCGAGTGCCCAAACAGTGGTTTACCCCCACATATGAGGTATCGGCGTACTCGGGAGAAATTGCCCAACAAATTTTATGATCCATTTTATCCTACTGCCCATGTGAAAATGAAAAAATTGAGGCAAAAAGAATTTTTTTGTGAAAAAAAAGTACTTTTTCATTTTTACAGATCAATTTGTGAAGCACCTGAGGGTTTAAAGTGCTCACTAGGCATCTAAATTAGTTCCTTGGGGGGTCTAGTTTCCAAAATGGGGTCACTTGTGGGGGAGCGCCAATGTTTAGGCACACAGGAGCTATCCAAACGCGACATGGTGTCCGCTAACGATGAAAATAATTTTTCATTCAAAAAGTCAAATGGCGCTCCTTCCTTTCCGAGCCTTACCATGTGCCCAAACAGTGGTTTACCCCCACATGTGAGGTATTGGTGTACTCAGGAGAAATTGCCCAACACATTTCAGGATCCATTTTATCCTTTTGCCCATGTGAAAATGAAAAAATTGAGGCTAAAAGAATTTTTTTGTGAAAAAAAAAGTACTTTTTCATTTTTACGGATCAATTTGTGAAGCACCTGGGGGTTCAAAGTGCTCACTATGCATCTAGATAAGTTCCTTGTGGCGTCTAGTTTCCAAAATGGGGTCACTTGTGGGGGAGCTCCAATTTTTAGGCACACGGGGGCTCTCCAAACGTGACATGGTGTCCGCTAAAGAGTGGAGCCAATTTTTGATTCAAAAAGTCAAATGGCGCTCCTTCCCTTCCAAGCCCTGCCGTGCACCCAAACAGTGGTTTACCCCCACATATGAGGTATCAGCGTACTCAGGACAAATTGGACAACAACTTTCGTGGTTCAGTTTCTCCTTTTACCATTGGGAAAATAAAAAAATTGTTGCTAAAAGATAATTTTTGTGACTAAAAAGTTAAATGTTCATTTTTTCCTTCCATGTTGCTTCTGCTGCTGTGAAGCACCTGAAGGGTTAATAAACTTCTTGAATGTGGTTTTGAGTACCTTGAGGGGTGCAGTTTTTAGAATGGTGTCACTTTTGGGTATTTTCAGCCATATAGACCCCTTAAACTGACTTCAAATGTGAGGTGGTCCCTAAAAAAATGGTTTTGTAAATTTCGTTGTAAAAATGACAAATCGCTGGTCAAATTTTAACCCTTATAACTTCCTAACAAAAAAAAATTTTGTTTCCAAAATTGTGCTGATGTAAAGTATACATGTGGGAAATGTTATTTATTAACTATTTTGTGTCACATATCTTTCTGGTTTAACAGAATAAAAATTCAAAATGTGAAAATTGCGAAATTTTCGCCAAATTTCCGTTTTTATCACAAATAAACGCATAATTTATTGACCTAAATTTACTACTATCATGAAGCCCAATATGTCACGAAAAAAAAATCTCAGAACCGCTAGGATCCGTTTAAGCGTTCCTGAGTTATTACCTCATAAAGGGACACTGGTCAGAATTGCAAAAAACGGCAAGGTCTTTAAGGTCAAAATAGGCTGGGTCATGAAGGGGTTAAAACCCTTCAAAAATATCCACAACAGATAATACAAAAAACCCACCATCCAACTAAAGACGTGGGTCGTATATCTGCAACTCCAGAGAAAAATACACTCAAAGCAAGAATGCAATCAAAAAACAAGCACACAACTTGTGTGCCATGGAAAAAGAAACAGACACTTATCTTAGCTGAATTGGCAGCAAGGCAGGAGAAGCCAGACAGGGATCCAACACTTCACAAGAAACATTGACAACTGGCAAGGACTAATGAGTCCAGGAAACCTAAATATCTCAGTCAGAATTGCAATTAGCAGATACACCTGTCCAGGACTGCAGCCCAGGCACAACTGCATTACCACCTGCCACCACATGAGGGAGCCCAGAAGCAGAATTCACAACAGTTCCCCCCGTTGAGGAGGGGTCACCGAACCCTCACCAGAGCCCCCAGGCCAATCAGGATGAGCCAGATGAAAGGCACGAACCAAATCAGCGGCATGGACATCAGAGGCAAAAACCCAAGAATTATCCTCCTGCCATAACCCTTTCATTTCACAAGGTACTGAAGCTTCTGCCTAGAAAAACGGGAATCCAAAATCTTCTCAACAACATATTCCAACTCCCCATCATCCAACACAGTGGCCGGAGGATCAACAGAGGGAACAACGGGCTCCACATATTTCCGCAATAAAGATCTGTGGAAGACATTATGGATATCAAAAGAGGCCGGAACTGCCAGTCGAAAGGACACCGGATTAATAATCTCAGAAATCCTATAAGGACCAATAAACCGAGGCTTAAACTTAGGAGAAGAATCCTTCATAGGAATATGACGGGAAGACAACCAGACCAGATCCCCAACCCGAAGCTGGGAACCAACACACCGACGACAGTTAGCAAAACGTTGAGCCTCCTCCTGAGACAACACCAAGTTGTCCACCACATGAGCCCAAATCTGCTGCAACCTGTCAACCACAGAATCCACACCAGGACAGTCAGAAGGTTCAACCTGCCCAGAAGAAAAACGAGGATGAAAACCAAAATTACAAAAGAAAGGCGAAACCAAAGTAGCCGAACTAGCCCGATTATTAAGGGCAAACTCGGCCAATGGCAAAAAAACCACGCAATCATCCTGATCAGCAGACACAAAGCATCTCAAATAAGTCTCCAAAGTCTGATTAGTTCGCTCGGTCTGACCATTTGTCTGAGGATGAAACGCAGAAGAAAAAGACAAATCAATGCCCAGCCTGGCACAAAAGGCCCGCCAAAACCTAGAAACAAACTGGGAACCTCTGTCAGACACAATATTCTCCGGAATACCATGCAAACGGACCACATGCTGAAAAAACAACGGAACCAAATCCGAAGAGGAAGGCAATTTGGGCAAAGGCACCAAATGAACCATCTTAGAGAACCGGTCACAAACAACCCAGATAAGAGACATCCTCTGGGAGACCGGAAGATCGGAAATAAAATCCATAGAAATATGTGTCCAGGGGCTCTCAGAGACCGGCAATGGCAAAAGCAACCCACTAGCACAGGAACAACAAGGCTTGGCCCGCGCACAAGTTCCACAGGACTGCACAAAAGAACGCAAATCACGCGACAAAGAAGGCCACCAAAAGGACCTACCAACCAAGTCTCTGGTACCAAAAATGCCAGGATGACCAGCCAACACAGAACAGTGAACCTCAGAGATCACTCTACTAGTCCATCTGTCAGGATCAAACAGCTTCCCCACAGGACAGCGGTCAGGTCTGTCAGCCTGAAATTCCTGAAGAACCCATCGTGAATCAGGGAAATGGCAGAAAGGACCACCCCTTTCAGAATACCGTCCAGTTCCAAGACCTCAGGAGAATCAGGCAAAAAACTCCTAGAGAGGGCATCAGCCTTAATGTTCTTAGAACCCGGAAGGTACGAGACCACAAAATCAAAACGGGAAAAAAACAAGGACCATCGAGCCTGTCTAGGATTCAGCCGTTTGGCAGACTCGAGGTAAATCAAATTCTTATGATCGGTCAAGACCACAATACAGCATGGGTTTATGAGAAAAGCATGGGTTTATGAGAAAAGCATGGGTTTATGAGAAATCGCTCCTGTCAAACCAATCTAATCAGTTTTTATGAAGAGGTAAGCTATAGACTGGACCACGGTGAGTCATTGGACGTGGTATATCTCGATTTTTCCAAAGCGTTTGATACCGTGCCGCACAAGAGGTTGGTACACAAAATGAGAATGCTTGGTCTGGGGGAAAATGTGTGTAAATGGGTTAGTAACTGGCTTAGTGATAGAAAGCAGAGAGTGGTTATAAATGGTATAGTCTCTAACTGGGTCGCTGTGACCAGTGGGGTACCGCAGGGGTCAGTATTGGGACCTGTTCTCTTCAACATATTCATTAATGATCTGGTAGAAGGTTTACACAGTAAAATATCGATATTTGCAGATGATACAAAACTATGTAAAGCAGTTAATACAAGAGAAGATAGTATTCTGCTACAGATGGATCTGGATAAGTTGGAAACTTGGGCTGAAAGGTGGCAGATGAGGTTTAACAATGATAAATGTAAGGTTATACACATGGGAAGAGGGAATCAATATCACCATTACACACTGAACGGGAAACCACTGGGTAAATCTGACAGGGAGAAGGACTTGGGGATCCTAGTTAATGATAAACTTACCTGGAGCAGCCAGTGCCAGGCAGCAGCTGCCAAGGCAAACAGGATCATGGGGTGCATTAAAAGAGGTCTGGATACACATGATGAGAGCATTATACTGCCTCTGTACAAATCCCTAGTTAGACCGCACATGGAGTACTGTGTCCAGTTTTGGGCACCGGTGCTCAGGAAGGATATAATGGAACTAGAGAGAGTACAAAGGAGGGCAACAAAATTAATAAAGGGGATGGGAGAACTACAATACCCAGATAGATTAGCACAATTAGGATTATTTAGTCTAGAAAAAAGACGACTGAGGGGCGATCTAATAACCATGTATAAGTATATAAGGGGACAATACAAATATCTCGCTGAGGATCTGTTTATACCAAGGAAGGTGACGGGCACAAGGGGGCATTCTTTGCGTCTGGAGGAGAGAAGGTTTTTCCACCAACATAGAAGAGGATTCTTTACTGTTAGGGCAGTGAGAATCTGGAATTGCTTGCCTGAGGAGGTGGTGATGGCGAACTCAGTCGAGGGGTTCAAGAGAGGCCTGGATGTCTTCCTGGAGCAGAACAATATTGTATCATACAATTATTAGGTTCTGTAGAAGGACGTAGATCTGGGTATTTATTATGATGGAATATAGGCTGAACTGGATGGACAAATGTCTTTTTTCGGCCTTACTAACTATGTTACTATGTTACTATGTTACTAATACGGTGCTTAGCTCCCTCAAGCCAATGTCGCCACTCCTCAAACGCCCACTTCATTGCCAACAACTCCTGATTGCCGACATCATAATTGCGTTCAGCAGGCGACAATTTACGGGAAAAGAAAGCACACGGTTTCATTAAGGAACCAACAGGATCCCTTTGAGACAAAACGGCCCCTCCCCAATCTCAGAAGCGTCAACCTCAACCTGAAACGGAAGAGAAACATCCGGCTGGCGCAACACCGGAGCAGAAGTAAATCGACGTTTAAGCTCCTGAAAGGCAGAGACAGCCGCAGAGGACCAATTCGCCACATCAGCGCCTTTCTTCGTCAAATCAGTCAAGGGTTTAGCCACGCTGGAAAAATTAGCAATGAAACGGCGATAAAAATTTGCAAAACCCAAACATTTCTGAAGGCTCTTCACGGATGTGGGCTGAATCCAATCATGAATGGCCTGAACCTTAACCGGATCCATCTCTATAGACGAGGGAGAAAAAATAAAGCCCAAAAAAGAGTCCTTCTGCTCCCCAAAGAGACACTTAGACCCTTTCACAAACAGGGCATTGCCACGAAGGATCTGAAATACCATCCTGACCTGTTTCACATGAGACTCCCAATCATCGGAAAAAATCAAAATATCGTCCAAATATACAATCAAGAACTTATCAATATAAGTCCGGAAAATATCATGCATGAAGGACTGAAAAACAGATGGAGCATTAGTGAGCCCGAATGGCATCACAAGATATTCAAAATGGCCTTCGGGTGTGTTAAACGCAGTTTTCCATTCGTCACCCTGCTTAATACGAACAAGATTATATGCCCCTCGAAGGTCAATCTTCGTAAACCAACTAGCTCCCTTAACCCCTTTCTGCCATTAGACGTACTATTCCGTCCATGTGGGGTGGGCTTTACTTCCCAAGGACGGAATAGTACGTCATAGGCGATTGGCCGCGCTCACGGGGGGAGCGCGGCCGATCGCGGCCGGGTGTCAGCTGCTTATCGCAGCTGACATCCGGCACTATGTGCCAGGAGCGGTCACGGACCGCCCCCGGCACATTAACCCCTGGCACACCGCGATCAAACATGATCGCGATGTGCCGGCGGTGCAGGGAAGCATCGCGCAGGGAGGGGGCTCCCTGCGTGCTTCCCTGAGACCCCCGCAGCAACGCGATGTGATCGCGTTGCTCCGGGGGTCTCTTACCTCCTCCCTGCAGAAAGTCCCGGATCCAAGATGGCCGCGGATCCGGGTCCTGCAGGGAGGGAGGTGGCTTACCAAGTGCCTGCTCAGAGCAGGCACTTGGTAACGCTGCAGCGCTGTTTGACAGATCGGTGATCTGTCAGAGTGCTGTGCAAACTGGCAGATCACCGATCTGTATTTCCCCCCCCTGGGACAAAGTAAAAAAAAAATTTTGCAAGTGTGTAAAAAAAAAAAAAAAAAAAAAAATCCTAAATAATGAAAAAAAATATATATATTATTCCCATAAATACATTTCTTTATCTAAATAAAAAAAACAAAACAATAAAAGTACACATATTTAGTATCGCCGCGTCCGTAACGACCCGACCTATAAAACTGGCCCACTAGTTAACCCCTTCAGTAAACACCGTAAGAAAAAAAAAACGAGGCAAAAAACAACGCTTTATTATCATACCGCCAAACATAAAGTGGAATAACACGCGAACAAAAAGACAGATATAAATAACCATGGTACCGCTGAAAGCGTCATCTTGTCCCGCAAAAAACGAGCTGCCATACAGCAACATCAGCAAAAAAATAAAAAATTTATAGTCCTGAGAATAAAGCGATGCAAAAATAATTATTTTTTCTATAAAATAGTTTTTATCGTATAAAAGCGCCAAAACATAAAAAAAGATATAAATGAGATGTCACTGTAATCGTACTGACCCGAAGAATAAAACTGCTTTATCAATTTTACCAAACGCGGAACGGTATAAACGCCTCCCCCAAAAGAAATTCATGAATAGCTGGTTTTTGCTAATTCTGCCTCACAAAAATCGGAATAAAAAGCGATCAAAAAATGTCACGTGCCCGAAAGTGTTACCAATAAAAACGTCAACTCGTCCCGCAAAAAACAAGACCTCACATGACTCTGTGGACTCAAATATGGAAAAATTATAGCTCTCAAAATGTGGTAACGCAAAAAATATTTTTTACAATAAAAAGCGTCTTTCAGTGAGTGACGGTTGCCAATCATAAAAATCCGCTAAAAAAACCCGCTATAAAAGTAAATCAAACCACCCTTCATTACCCCCTTAGTTAGGGAAAAATAAAAAAAAAATCAAAAAATGTATTTATTTCCATTTTCCCATTAGGGTTAGGGCTAGGGCTAGGGTTAGGGTTAGGGCTAGGGTTAGGGTTAGGGCTAGGGTTAGGGCTAGGGTTAGGGTTAGGGCTAGGGTTAAGGCTACAGTTAGGGTAAAGGCTACAGTTAGGGTTAAGGCTACAGTTAGGGTTAAGGCTACAGTTAGGGTTAAGGCTACAGTTAGGGTTGGGGCTAAAGTTAGGGTTAGGGTTTGGATTACATTTGCGGTTGGGAATAGGGTTGGGATTAGGGTTAGGGGTGTGTCTGGGTTAGAGGTGTGGTTAGGGTTACCGTTGGGATTAGGGTTAGGGGTGTGTTTGTATTAGGGTTTCAGTTATAATTGGGGGGTTTCCACTGTTTAGACACATCAGGGGCTCTCCAAACGCGACATGGCGTCCGATCTCAATTCCAGCCAATTCTGCGTTGAAAAAGTAAAACAGTGCTCCTTCCCTTCCGAGCTCTCCCGTGTGCCCAAACAGGAGTTTACCCCAACATATGTGGTATCAGCATACTCAGGACAAATTGGACAACAACTTTTGGGGTGAAATTTCTCCTGTTACCCTTGGGAAAATACAAAACTGGGGGCTAAAAAATAAGTTTTGTGGGAAAAAAAGATTTTTTCATTTTCACGGCTCTGCGTTATAAACTGTAGTGAAACACTTGGGGGCTCAAAGTTCTCACAACACATCTAGATAAGTTCGTGGGGGGGTCTAGTTTCCAATATGGGGTCACTTGTGGGGGGTTTCTACTGTTTAGGTACATTCTGCAAACGCAATGTGACGCCTGCAGACCATTCCATCTAAGTCTGTATTTCAAATGGCGCTCCTTCCCTTCCGAGCCTTCCCATGCGCCCAAACGGTGGTTCCCCCCCCCACATATGGGGTATCAGCGCACTCTGGACAAATTGCACAACAAATTTTGGGGTCCAATTTCTCCTGTTACCCTCGGGAAAATACAAAACTGGGGGCTAAAAAATATTTGTGGGAAAAAATTTTTGTTTTATTTTTACGGCTCTGCATTATAAACTTCTGTGAAGCTCTTAATGCGTCAAAGTGCTCACCACACATCTAGATAAGTTCCTTAGGGGGTCTACTTTCCAAAATGGTGTCACTTGTGGGGGGTTTCAATATTTAGGCACATCAGTGGCTCTCCAAACGCAACATGGCGTCTCATCTCAATTCCTGTGAATTTTGCATTGAAAAGTCAAACGGCGCTCCTTCCCTTCCAAGCTCTCCCATGCGCCCAAACAGTGGTTTACCCCCACATATGGGGTATCAGCGTACTCAGGACAAATTGTACAACTTTTTGGTTCCAATTTCTTCTCTTACCATTGGGAAAATAAAAAATTGGGGGCGAAAAGATCATTTTTTTTCACAAAAATTATTTTTTATTTTTACGGTTCTGCATTATAAACTTCTGTGAAGCAATTGGTGGGTCAAAGTGCTCACCACACCTCTAGATTAGTTCCTTAGGGGGTCTACTTTCCAAAATGGTGTCACTTGTGGGGGGTTTCAATGTTTAGGCACATCAGTGGCTCTCCAAACGCAACATGGCGTCCCATCTCAATTCCAGTCAATTTTGCATTAAAAAGTCAAATGGCGCTCCTTCCCTTCCGAGCTCTTCCATGCACCCAAACTGTGGTTTACCTCCACTTATGGGGTATCGTCGTACTCAGGACAAATTGTACAACAAGGTTTGGGGTCCATTTTCTCCTGTAACTCTTGGCAAAATAAAACAAATTGGAGCTGAAGTAAATTTTTTGTGAAAAAAAGTTAAATGTTAATTTTTATTTAAACATTCCAAAAATTCCTGTGAAACACCTGAAGGGTTAATAAACTTCTTGAATGTGGTTTTGAGAACCTTGAGGGGTGCAGCTTTTAGAATTGTGTCACACTTGGGTATTTTCTATCATATAGACCCCTCAAAATGACTTCAAATGAGATGTGGTCCCTAAAATAAAATGGTGTTGTAAAAATGAGAAATTGCTGGTCAACTTTTAACCCTTATAACTCCCTAACAAAAAATGATGTAAAGTAGACATGTGGGAAATGTTACTTATTAAGTATTTTGTGTGACATATCTCTGTGATTTAATTGCATAAAAATTCAAATTTGGAAAATTGCGAAATTTTAAAAATTTTCGCCATGTTTCCGTTTTTTTCACAAATAAACGCAGGTAATATCAAAGAAATTTTAGCACTATCATGAAGTACAATATGTCACGAGAAAACAATATCAGAATCACTGGGATCCGTTGAAGCGTTCCAGAGTTATAACCTCATAAAGGGACAGTGGTCAGAATTGTAAAAATTGGCCCGGTCCATAACGTGCAAACCACCCTTGGGGGTAAAGGGGTTAATCCTAGCAAACAAATTGGAAAGCAAAGGTAAAGGGTATTGAAACTTGACCGTGATTTTATTCAAGAGGCGATAATCTATACAGGGTCTCAAGGAACCATCTTTTTTAGCAACAACGGTGAAGAAGATGGTCGAATATGCCCTCTCTCCAAAGACTCCTTAATATAGCTCCGCATGACGGTATGTTCAGGCACAGACAGGTTGAAAAGTCGACCCTTAGGAAACTTACAGCCTGGAATCAAGTCAATAGCACAATCGCAGTCCCTGTGCGGTGGAAGGAAACTGGACTTGGGCTCATCGAATACATCCTGAAAATCAGACAAAAACTCTGGAATTTCAGAAGAGGAAGAAGAGGAGATTGACATCAAAGGAACATCATTATGAACCCCCTGACAACCCCAACTAGTCACAGACATGGACTTCCAATCCAACACAGGATTATGTACCTGCAACCACGGAAAACCCAGCACGATAGCATCATGCAAGTTATTCAACACCAGAAATCGACAATCTTCCTGATGGGCTGGCGCCATGCGCATGGTCACCTGTGTCCAAAACTGGGGCTTATTTTTAGTTAAGGGTGTAGCATCAATGCCCCTTAAAGGAATAGGGTTCTGCAAAGGCTGCAAGGGAAAACCACAACGCTTGGCAAACTCAAAGTCCATTAAATTCAAGGCGGCGCCTGAATCCACAAACGCCATGACAGAAAATGATGACAATGAGCAGATCAAGGACACAGATAACAAAAATTTAGGTTGTACAGTACTGATGGTAATTGAACTGGCGATCCTCTTTGTCCGCTTGGGACAGACAGAAATGACATGAGAAGCTTCGCCACAATAATAACACAACCTATTTTGACGTCTGAAACTTTGTCGTTTCGTTCTAGACAGAATTCTATCACACTGCATAGGCTCAGTTATTTGCTCTGAGGATAACGCCACAGCGCACACAGTTCTGCGCTCCCGCAAGCGTCGGTCAATCTGAATGACCAGAGACATAAAATCACTCAGACCGGAAGGCGTGGGAAACCCAACCATGACATCTTTCATGGACTCAGAAAGACCCTTTCTGAAAATTGCTGCCAAAGCATCATTATTTCATTTAGTCAACACAGACCATATTCTGAATTTATGACAATACAATTCAGCCGCCTCTTGACCGTGAGACAGGGCCAACAAGGTCTTCTCAGCTTGAGCCACAGAATTAGATTCATCATACAATAATCCCAAAGCCTGAAAAAAGGAGTCAATATTACACAAAGCCGGATTTCCCGATTCCAGGGAAAACGCCCAATCCTGCGGGTCGCCACGCAGCAGGGAGATTACGATTTTTACCTGCTGAATGGAACCACCAGAGGATCGAGGTCTCAGAGCAAGGAACAGTTTACAGTTGTTTTTAAAACTCAAAAATTTGGACCCGTCACCAGAAAACAAATCAGGAGTAGGAATCTTCGGTGTTATGAAAGGCAATTCAGTATCACAATGGACATGGAGGTCAGAGCACATACAGTGATCTGACAATAACCCAAAATAATAGAACGAGCTCTGAGACGAGGGAACTCTGCAGACCGCAATCCCTGATCCTCTCCAAACACAACTAGAGGCAGCCGTGGATTGCGCCTAATGCTCCCTATGCAACTCGGCACAGCCTGAGAAACTAACTAGCCTGAAGATAGAAAAATAAGCCTACCTTGCCTCAGAGAAATACCCCAAAGGAAAAGGCAGCCCCCCACATATAATGACTGTGAGTAAGATGAAAAGACAAACGTAGGGATGAAAAAGATTCAGCAAAGTGAGGCCCGATATTCTAGACAGAACGAGGATAGGAAAGATAACTTTGCGGTCTACACAAAACCCTAAAGAAAACCACGCAAAGGGGGCAAAAAGACCCTCCGTACCGAACTAACGGCACGGAGGTACACCCTTTGCGTCCCAGAGCTTCCAGCAAAACAAATAGACAAGCTGGACAGAAAAAATAGCAAACAAATAGCAAAGAAGCACTTAGCTATGCAGAGCAGCAGGCCACAGGAATGATCCAGAGAAAAAACAAGTCCAACACTGGAACATTGACAGGAAGCATGAATCAAAGCATTAGGTGGGGTTAAGTAGAGAAGCACCTAACGACCTCACCAGATCACCTGAGGGAGGAAACTCAGAAGCAGCAGTACCAGTTTCCTCCACAAACGGAAGCTCCCAGAGAGAATCAGCCGAAGTACCACTTGTGACCACAGGAGGGAGCTCTGCCACAGAATTCACAACAGTACCCCCCCCCCCCCTTGAGGAGGGGTCACCGAACCCTCACCAGAGCCCCCAGGCCGATCAGGATGAGCCACATGAAAGGCACGAACAAGATCGGGAGCATGGACATCAGAGGCAAAAACCCAGGAATTATCCTCCTGAGCATAACCCTTCCATTTAACCAGATACTGGAGTTTCCGTCTTGAAACACGACAATCCAAAATCTTCTCCACAATATACTCCAATTCCCCCTCCACCAAAACCGGGGCAGGAGGGTCAACAGATGGAACCATAGGTGCCACGTATCTCCGCAACAATGACCTATGGAAGACGTTATGTATGGAAAAAGAATCTGGGAGGGTCAGACGAAATGACACAGGATTAATAACCTCAGAAATCCTATAAGGACCAATGAAACGAGGTTTAAACTTAGGAGAGGAAACCTTCATAGGAATATGACGAGAAGATAACCAAACCAGATCCCCAACACGAAGTCGGGGACCCACACGGCGTCTGCGATTAGCGAAACGTTGAGCCTTCTCCTGGGACAAGGTCAAATTGTCCACTACATGAGTCCAAATCTGCTGCAACCTGTCCACCACAGTATCCACACCAGGACAGTCCGAAGACTCAACCTGCCCTGAAGAGAAACGAGGATGGAACCCAGAGTTGCAGAAAAACGGTGAAACTAAGGTAGCCGAGCTGGCCCGATTATTAAGGGCGAACTCAGCCAAAGGCAAAAAGGACACCCAGTCATCCTGATCAGCAGAAACAAAGCATCTCAGATATGTTTCCAAGGTCTGATTGGTTCGTTCGGTCTGGCCATTAGTCTGAGGATGAAAAGCCGAGGAAAAAGACAAGTCAATGCCCATCCTACCACAAAAGGCTCGCCAAAACCTCGAAACAAACTGGGAACCTCTGTCAGAAACGATATTCTCTGGAATGCCATGCAAACGAACCACATACTGGAAGAACAATGGCACCAAATCAGAGGAGGAAGGCAATTTGGACAAGGGTACCAGATGGACAATCTTAGAAAAGCGATCACAGACCACCCAAATGACTGACATCTTTTGAGAGACGGGAAGATCTGAAATAAAATCCATAGAGATATGTGTCCAAGGTCTCTTTGGGACCGGCAAGGGCAAAAGCAACCCACTGTCACGAGAACAGCAGGGCTTAGCCCGAGCACAAATCCCACAGGACTGCACAAAAGTACGCACATCCCGCGACAGAGATGGCCACCAAAAGGATCTAGCCACTAACTCTCTGGTACCAAAGATTCCAGGATGACCAGCCAACACCGAACAATGAACCTCAGAGATCACTTTATTTGTCCACCTATCCGGGACAAACAGTTTCTCCACTGGACAACGATCAGGTTTATTAGCCTGAAATTTTTGAAGCACCCACCGCAAATCAGGGGAGATGGCAGACACAATTACTCCTTCCTTGAGGATACCCGCCGGCTCAGATAAACCCGGAGAGTCGGGCACAAAACTCCTAGACAGAGCATCCGCCTTCACATTTTTAGAGCCCGGAAGGTACGAAATCACAAAGTCAAAACGGGCGAAAAACAGCGACCAACGAGCCTGTCTAGGATTCAAACGCTTAGCAGACTTGAGATAGTCAAGTTCTTATGATTAGTCAATACCACCACGCGATGCTTAGCTCCTTCAAGCCAATGACGCCACTCCTCGAATGCCCACTTCATGGCCAGCAACTCTCGGTTGCCCACATCATAATTCCGCTCAGCAGGCGAAAACTTCCTGGAAAAAAAAGCGCATGGTTTCATCACTGAACAATCAGAACCTCTCTGCGACAAAACAGCCCCTGCTCCAATCTCAGAAGCATCAACCTCGACCTGGAACAGAAGAGAAACATCTGGTTGACACAACACAGGGGCAGAAGAAAAATGACGCTTCAACTCTTGAAAAGCTTCCACAGCAGCAGAAGACCAATTGACCAAATCAGCACCCTTCTTGGTCAAATCGGTCAATGGTTTGGCAATACTAGAAAAATTGCAGATGAAGCAACGATAAAAATTAGCAAAGCCCAGGAACTTTTGCAGACTTTTCAGAGATGTCGGCTGAGTCCAATCATGGATGGCTTGGACCTTAACAGGATCCATCTCGATAGTAGAAGGGGAAAAGATGAACCCCAAAAATGAAACCTTCTGCACACCAAAGAGACACTTTGATCCCTTCACAAACAAAGAATTAGCACGCAGGACCTGAAAAACCATTCTGACCTGTTTCACATGAGACTCCCAATCATCCGAGAAGATCAAAATGTCATCCAAGTACACAATCAGGAATTTATCCAGGTACTCTCGGAAGATGTCATGCATAAAGGACTGAAACACTGATGGAGCATTGGCAAGTCCGAATGGCATCACTAGATACTCAAAATGACCCTCGGGCGTATTAAATGCAGTTTTCCATTCATCGCCTCGCTTAATACGCACCAGATTATACGCACCACGAAGATCAATCTTGGTGAACCAACTAGCCCCCTTAATCCGAGCAAACAAATCAGATAACAAAGGCAAGGGGTACTGAAATTTAACAGTGATCTTATTAAGAAGGCGATAATCTATACAAGGTCTCAGCGAACCATCCTTTTTGGCTACAAAAAAGAACCCTGCTCCTAATGGCGACGATGACGGGTGAATATGCCCCTTCTCCAGGGATTCCTTCACATAACTGCGCATAGCGGTGTGCTCAGGCACGGATAAATTAAACAGTCGACCTTTTGGGAATTTACTACCAGGAATCAAATTGATAGCACAATCACAATCCCTATGCGGAGGTAGGGCATCGGACTTGGGCTCATCAAATACATCCCGGTAATCAGACAAGAACTCTGGAACCTCAGAAGGGGTGGATGACGAAATTGACAAAAATGGAACATCACCATGTACCCCCTGACAACCCCAGCTGGACACCGACATGGATTTCCAATCCAATACTGGATTATGGGCTTGTAGCCATGGCAACCCCAACACGACCACATCATGCAGATTATGCAACACCAGAAAGCGAATAACCTCCTGATGTGCAGGAGCCATGCACATGGTCAGCTGGGTCCAGTATTGAGGCTTATTCTTGGCCAAAGGCGTAGCATCAATTCCTCTCAATGGAATAGGACACTGCAAGGGCTCCAAGAAAAACCCACAACGCTTAGCATATTCCAAGTCCATCAAATTCAGGGCAGCACCTGAATCCACAAACGCCATGACAGAATACGATGAGAAAGAGCAGATCAAGGTAACGGACAGAAGAAATTTTGACTGTACCGTACCAATGGTGGCAGACCTAGCGAACCGCTTAGTGCGCTTAGGACAATCAGAGATAGCATGGGTGGAATCACCACAGTAGAAACACAGCCCATTCAGACGTCTGTGTTCTTGCCGTTCAACTCTGGTCAAAGTCCTATCGCACTGCATAAGCTCAGGTTTAAGCTCAGGTAATACCGCCAAATGGTGCACAGATTTTTGCTCACGCAAGCGTCGACCGATCTGAATAGCCAAAGACATAGACTCATTCAAACCAGCAGGCATAGGAAATCCCACCGTGACATCCTTAAGGGCTTCAGAGAGACCCTTTCTGAACATAGCTGCCAGCGCAGATTCATTCCATTGAGTGAGCACTGACCATTTTCTAAATTTCTGGCAATATACCTCTATCTCATCCTGACCCTGACAAAGAGCCAGCAAATTCTTTTCTGCCTGATCCACTGAATTAGGCTCATCGTACAGCAATCCGAGGGCCAGGAAAAACGCATTGATATTACTTAATGCAGGATCTCCTGGCGCAAGAGAAAATGCCCAGTCCTGAGGGTCGCCGCGCAAAAAAGAAATAATAATCAAAACCTGTTGAACTGGATCACCAGAGGAACGAGGTTTCAAGGCCAGAAATAACTTACAATTATTTTTGAAACTCAGAAACTTAGTTCTATCTCCAAAAAACAAATCAGGAATAGGAATTCTTGGTTCTAACATAGATTTCTGATCAATAGTGTCTTGAATCTTTTGTACTCTTGCCGAGAGCTGATCCACAAATGAAGACAGACTTCTAATGTCCATCGCTACACCTGTGTACTGAACCACCCAAATGTCTAGGGGAAAAAAAAAGACAACACACAATGCCAAGAAAAAAAAATGGTCTCAGAACTTCGTTTTTCCCTCTATTGAGAATCATTAGTACTTTTGGCTTCCTGTACTGTTATGAAAGGCAATTCAGTATCACAATGGACATGGAGGTCAGAGCACATACAGTGATCTGACAATAACCCAAAATAATAGAACGAGCTCTGAGACGAGGGAACTCTGCAGACCGCAATCCCTGATCCTCTCCAAACACAACTAGAGGCAGCCGTGGATTGCGCCTAACGCTCCCTATGCAACTCGGCACAGCCTGAGAAACTAACTAGCCTGAAGATAGAAAAATAAGCCTACCTTGCCTCAGAGAAATACCCCAAAGGAAAAGGCAGCCCCCCACATATAATGACTGTGAGTAAGATGAAAAGACAAACGTAGGGATGAAAAAGATTCAGCAAAGTGAGGCCCGATATTCTAGACAGAACGAGGATAGGAAAGATAACTTTGCGGTCTACACAAAACCCTAAAGAAAACCACGCAAAGGGGGCAAAAAGACCCTCCGTACCGAACTAACGGCACGGAGGTACACCCTTTGCGTCCCAGAGCTTCCAGCAAAACAAATAGACAAGCTGGACAGAAAAAATAGCAAACAAATAGCAAAGAAGCACTTAGCTATGCAGAGCAGCAGGCCACAGGAATGATCCAGAGAAAAAACAAGTACAACACTGGAACATTGACACGAAGCATGAATCAAAGCATTAGGTGGGGTTAAGTAGAGAAGCACCTAACGACCTCACCAGATCACCCGAGGGAGGAAACTCAGAAGCAGCAGTACCAGTTTCATCCACAAACGGAAGCTCCCAGAGAGAATCAGCCGAAGTACCACTTGTGACCACAGGAGGGAGCTCTGCCACAGAATTCACAACACTTCGGTTCTAAAGCAGGATTCTGAACAATATAATCAGAAATACCCTGCACCCTAGCAGCAAGCTGGTCTACACGAGAAGCTAATTCCTGAACATTCATGCTTGCACCAGGCTCCTCAGCCACCCAGATATTAAGAGGGAGGAGAACACAAAAGAGACTGGAGAAAAAAAAATGGCTCAAGAGCTTTCTTCCCTTCTTTTGAGATGCATTTAACTTTTTATGGGCCAGTTGTACTGTTATGATCCGGTGACCTTGGAGCAGCATGAGAACTTTCACTGGAGAAGGTAGCCACTATACTGACCGCAATCCTGAACTTAACACCGCAACTAGAAGTAGCCGTGGAGTGTACCTAAAACACCTAGACACCTCGTCACAGCCGGAGGACTAAATACCCCTAAGGATGGAAATATGAATACTATCTTGCCTCAGAGAAAATCCCCAAAGGATAGACAGCCCCCCACAAATATTGGCGGTGAGTCGGAGAGGAAAAAACATACACAGGCAGAAAAACAGGATTTAGCACAGGAGGCCTCTCTAGCTAGATAGGACAGGATAGGACAGTATTAAAACCCTTCAAAAATATCCACAGCAGAATATACAAAAACTTCCTACATCTAACTAAAGATGTAGGAGCGTATATCTGCAACTCCAGTGAATCCTACAATCAGAGCAGGAATACAAACAAAAACAAGCACACAGCAGTGTGCTACAGGAATGAAAACCAAACACTTATCTTTGCTGAATTTGGCAGCACGCAGGAGAAGCCAGAAAGTAATCCAACACTGCACAAGGAACATTGACAACTGGCAAGGGCTAAAGACTCCAGCACACCTAAATCTCCCAGTCAGAATTGTAATCAGTAGAGACACCTGGCCAAGACTGCCACTCAGAGACAACTGCATTCCCATCTACAACCACTGGAGGGAACCCAAGAGCAGAATTCACAACACTCCACACTGATGAGGGGCAAATACCCCGAAACAGCTGTCTGTGGATGGATACATAGGTGGTTTTCCTTTTTGGATGCTGCCTTTCCCGTGGTTGTTCCTTCCCGGTGAAATATTTATTGCTTGCGTTGAGAAACATGTGACGGTGTCTCCGCGGCTTTTCTACATGCAGTTTTGTACTTTGTCCAAATATCAGGAGGATTTAAAATGCTACAGGTTGTTAGAATAATAGCAAAGAGGTGTCTTAGTCGCTTTGGGGTTTGTCTGGCTGCTGCTTCACTGAGAGTAATGTCCCAGTGTCCATCATTTTCCAGAATGACAACATGAAGTAACATGCGCAGGTAGAAGCACTCTGCATTTCACGGATGAACAACAGTGTAGATGCGACCAAGAGTATCAGTTGCTTTCACCCCTGGATAGCCTTCAATATCAAGCCGCCGTTTCCTCCGTTCCAGTGTTTCTCTGGAGGCATTCCAAGTGTATTACTTTGGTAAAACACAGTAGAGAATTGTTTTTGAAAAAGGGTCTTGTTGACACCGCTAAAAAAAATGCCAAGAGGGTGGTCTTAGGTGGTGTTAGGAGCTGCTGCTGCAAGTTTGCTGGGTTAAAGTAAATTCTCTGTCCATTTTCCAAGTGCACACTCAGATGCACAGCTGGTGGGTAGCGCTCATGAATGGAGAATCCTAGTATTCCCCAAACAGCTTAATTGCTGCTTATGTACCTGCTCATCTAGAATGCCTCCACTTCATCAATAATAGGTCCATTTTTCTGGAGTTCAAAAACTGCTTGATCACTTCCTTTGTGGACATATTTGCAGATATACTTGATGGATTTCACAGAGTGGCAAGATTCGACATTTATGTGTTCCTGGAAGATTTTTGAGAGCAAAAGGTTGTATGGCACTACCCACATGTTGTCAATTTCTATCTTTTGGAGTGATGATCCAACACTCATTTTGAGCTTTGCTGTGAAACCACCATCCCCTGGCTTTCTTCTTCGGTAGACTGGATATCCATCTTGTCCTGTTTGGGTTTCTTGGACCAGGGATCGTGGGTAATGCTTTCAACACCTGCCATCAATCATACAGGGAGAATTTTTGATGAGACTCCCACACGGACCATGGATTATGTTTTTTGTGATGGTGTCAAACAGCAATGGGTCAATTTGAAGGTCTGGCAATTCGGCACTGATGATATTGTCAATTTCGGTAGGCTGTATTTTTTGCTTCAGCGAGATCAAGATGTGGGCGTGAGGAAGGCCTCTTTCTTGCCATTCAACTGAATACATCCAGCACTGCGTCTCACCACAAATATGTGATTTTGTGATGAGATTAGTAATTTTTGAAAGTTTCTGTTTGAAAACTCAAGCAATACGGTCATGGCGATTCACTGTTCTTTGGCCCGGCAACAGGTCACCTCCAATTTCCTCCCAGGCAGGATTGCAAGTAAAGGTGATGAAAATATCTGTATGGCCATACTTTCTCACATAAGTCATTGTATCTTGTGTGTATTCATGCATGTGTTGTGGGCTTCCAGTGAGAGTTGATGGAAGAATAACCATGTTCCCCAACTCTTTTGGATCAGCATCATTTGCAACAGCATCTCTAAGGTGAATATATTCCTCTGCCCTGAGCTTCTTTTGATTTAGTTGGATATATAAAAGACATTCACTCTCAATCTTTGCATGCATGTCAACAATAAATTGGTGGAAGAGGTGTTTGCATTTCAAGATGTGATTATCCTCTGCAAATCTTGTCATGATCCTATATGCAAAGAAGTCAATGGCAGACACTTTTTTTCCTGAAGGGTTGCCTGTTGTAGGATCTGTCTGAGGTATTCCAAAGTGATAGCCATCCTGTCCCTGCCAAAAGATGTTTGGATATTGCAGACCATCATAGGACCTGGGAGTTTCTGCTACTCGTTGCAAACTATTGTTCCTTTTCTGAAGCACAATGTCACGGCTTTGAAAATCATTACCTACAATCGAGATGGCTACCTCATCAAATGTGGGAGCATTGAAACATTGCTGATGTTCACCTTGTGGTGATTTGTCAGCTCGAGTGACAACCTTGTAATCGTCATTTGGCATGGATTCAAGTTCAAGTCTTGAAAAGTTGAACATGTGGATTGTTGGAGTGAAGGAACTGCTGCAAAATAGTGACAATAACAAGGTGAGTGTTAGGAATTAAAGAGCATCTCCGCTGAATCTCTGCTTCTGCATTTCCCATGAAAGAGTTGAATAAGTAGAGGGTCTTCTCTTTGTAATTGAAGCAGTGAGCCAATTGAGTGGTAAACCTGTCCTTGAACTTTAAATGTCGGCATAAATCCTGTTGTAAACATTTCTTTTGTTGCACCAAATGATGTAATTTGGAAGCAGGAGTTGTACTTCCTGATGTCTAAGAAATGCTTTGATATTGTACTGGTACCTGTCATCAGAGACTTTAGGGGATCTGGTGGTGACAGGAGAGGTGGAAGTTTTATCTTGCCATTTGCACAGCATAAACCTGGTGGTTCATCTTTCCATTTCAGGGCACTGCAGTACATGCAGACCACATCAATTTTTCCTATCTGAACTTTAGGATTATCCTGATAGTTTATGTCTAACTGGTAACAAAAGGCAGCATGTTTCAAATCTCCAATCATTTCCTGTGCCCTGGTGGAAGAAATAGCAATTCTCTTAGTGGCAAGTCGGCCTTCTCTCTGCTGAGATGACTCATTGGCCCTTGAGGAAGCAGCTCTTCTCTTATCTGCAAACCTCACTTCCCTCTACTCAGAAAGTTCATTGGCTCTTGAGGAAGCAGTTCTTGTTCTCTTGTCTGCAAGCTTCGCTTCCCTCTCAGAAAGTTCATTGGCCCTTGAGGAAGCAGCTCTTGTTTTCATGTTTGCAAGCCTCACTTACCTCTCCTCAGAAAGTTCATTGGCTCTTGAGGAAGCAGCTGTAGTTTTCATGTCTGCAAGCCTCACTTCCCTCTCCTCAGAAAGTTCATTGGCACTTGAGGAAGCAGCTCTTTTTTTCATGTCTGCAAGCCTCACTTCCCTCTCCTCAGAAAGTTCATTGGCTCTTAAGGAAGCAGTTCTCGTTTTCTTGTCTGCAAGCCTCGCTTCCCTCTCCTCAGACAGTTCATTGGCACTTGAGGAAGCAACTCTTGTTTTCATGTCTGAAAGCCTCGCTTCCCTCTCCTCAGAAAGTTCATTGGCCCTTGAGGAAGCAGCTCTTTTTTTCATGTCTGCAAGCCTCACTTCCCTCTGCTCAGAAAGTTCATTGGCTCTTGAGGAAGCAGCTGCTGTTCTCACGTGTGTCAGCCTTTTTTCTCGATCTTCACGTTTTTCATTGGCCCGTAATGCAGCTTTTCTTTTCGCATCAGCTAATATTCATGCCATGGAATTCCTTTTCTTATGAGGCATTATTGTGGTAAAAATAGTCTGTAACTGGCAGTTTCTATATCCTCCCACATAGAGGTAATGTGACTGACATCAGCCTTTCCACCAACAAACCCTAACTGACATGCTATTACCTCACACAAGCTTTGTTATACTGAGAATGTCCTTTGTTGCCTATATTAACCAATCAGAGCTTAGAATAATTAACTGTAGCAAAATAGAAGCTGAACTGTGATTGGTTGCTATTGGCAATTGCTATTGATCCCCCACCAACAGGAAGCCCTCCCCCTGGCAGTATATATTAGCTCACACATACACATAATAGACAGGTCATGTGACTGACAGCTGCTGTATTTCCTATATGGTACATTTGGGTGGCATGGTGGTGCAGTGGTTAGCACAGCAGCCTTGCAGCGCTGGAGTCCTGGGTTCAAACCCCACCAAGGACAACATCTGCAAAGAGTTTGCATGTTCTCTCCGTTTTGCGTGGGTTTCTGTTGTGAATTCTGTGGCTGAATTCACTCCTGTGGTCACAAGTGGTACTGCAGCTTCTGAGCTTCCTCCCTCAGGTGTTCTGGTGAGCTCGTTGGCTGCTTTGTTATTTAACTCCGCCTGATTCTGTCTTCCTTGCTCCTTGTCAATGTTCCAGTGTTGGATCTGAGCTTCTGGATCTTTCCTGTGGCCTGCTGCTCTGCTTAGATAAGTGCTTCTTTGCTTTTGTTGCTACTTTTTCTGTCCAGCTTGTCAATTCGTTTTGCTGGAAGCTCTGAGACGCAAAGGGTGTACCGCCGTGCCGTTAGTTCGGCACGGTGGGTCTTTTTGCCCCCTTTGCGTGGTTTTTTGCTTTAGGGTTTTTTGTAGACTGCAAAGTTCTCTTTGCTATCCTCGCTCTATCTAGAATATCGGGCCTCACTTTGCTGAATCTACTTCATCCCTACGTTTGTCTTTTCATCTTGCTAACAGTCATTATATGTGGGGGGCTGCCTTTTCCTTTGGGGTATTTCTCTGAGGCAAGTCAGGCTTGTTTTTCTATCTTCAGGCTAGTCAGCTCCTCAGGCTGTGCCGAGTTGCATAGGTAGTGTCAGGCGCAATCCACAGCTGCCTTTAGTTGTGTTTAGGATAGGTTCAGGTATTGCGGTCTACAGAGATTCCACGTCTCAGAGCTCGTTCTATTGTTTTTGGGTTATTGTCAGATCACTGTATGTGCTCTGATTGCTGGCACACTGTGTCACTGGATTGCCTACATAACAGTACAAGGAGCCAACCTAATGATTCTCAATAGAGGGAAAAAAGAAGTTCTGACATCATTTTTTTTCTCAGCTCTGTGTTCAGTCTTTTTTTTCCCCTAGACATTTGGGTGTTTCAGGACACAGGTGTGGACATGGATATTCAGGGTCTGTGCTCTTCAATGGATAATCTCGTTACAAATGTACAAAGGATTCAAGATACTATTGATCAGAAATCTATGTTAGAACCAAGAATTCCTATTCCTGATTTGTTTTTTTGGTGATAGAACTAAGTTTCTTAATTTCAAAAATAATTGTAAGCTATTTCTGGCCTTGAAACCTCATTCTTCTGGTAATCCTATTCAACAGGTTTTGATTATTATTTCTTTTTTGCGCGGCGACCCTCAGGACTGGGCATTTTCTCTTGCGCCAGACCCTGCATTGAGTAATGTCAATGCGTTTTTCCTGGCGCTCGGATTACTTTACGATGAGCCTAATTCAGTGGATCAGGCTGAGAAAAATTTGCTGGCTTTGTGCCAGGGTCAGGATGATATAGAAGTATATTGTCAGAAATTTAATAAGTGGTCAGTACTCACTCTGTGGAATGAATCTGCACTGGCAGCTTTGTTCAGAAAGGGTCTCTCTGAGGCTCTTAAGGATGTCATGGTGGGTTTTCCTATGCCTGCTGGTTTGAATGAGTCTATGTCTTTGGCCATTCAGATCGGTCGACGCTTGCGCGAGCGTAAATCTGTGCACCATTTGGCGGTATTGTCTAAGATTAAACCTGAGCCTATGCAGTGCGATAGGACTATGACCAGAGTTGAACGGCAAGAACACAGACGTCTGAATGGTCTGTGTTTCTACTGTGGAGATTCCACTCATGCTATTTCTGATTGTCCTAAGCGCACTAAGCGGTTCGATAGGTCTGCCGCCATTGGTACTGTACAATCCAAATTCCTTCTGTCCATTACCTTGATATGCTCTTTGTCATCGTATTCTGTCATGGCGTTTGTGGATTCAGGCGCTGCCCTGAATCTGATGGATTTGGATTATGCTAAACGTTGTGGGTTTTTCTTGGAGCCTTTGCGGTGTCCTATTCCGTTGAGAGGAATTGATGCTACACCTTTGGCCAAGAATAAACCTCAGTACTGGACCCAGCTGACCATGTGCATGGCTCCTGCACATCAGGAAGTTATTCGCTTTCTGGTGCTACATAATCTGCATGATGTGGTCGTGTTGGGGTTGCCATGGCTGCAAACCCATAATCCAGTATTGGATTGGAACTCTATGTCGGTATCCAGCTGGGGTTGTCAGGGGGTACATGGTGATGTTCCATTTTTGTCTATTTCGTCATCCACTCCTTCTGAGGTCCCAGAGTTCTTGTCTGATTATCAGGATGTATTTGAAGAGCCCAAGTCCGATGCCCTACCTCCGCATAGGGATTGTGATTGTGCTATCAATTTGATTCCTGGTAGTAAATTCCCTAAAGGTTGATTATTTAATTTATCCGTGCCTGAACACGCCGCTATGCGCAGTTATGTGAAGGAATCCCTGGAGAAGGGACATATTCGCCCATCGTCATCACCACTGGGAGCAGGGTTCTTTTTTGTAGCCAAGAAGGATGGTTCGCTGAGACCGTGTATTGATTACCGCCTTCTTAATAAGATCACTGTTAAATTTCAGTATCCCTTGCCATTGTTATCTGACTTGTTTGCTCGGATTAAGGGGGCTAGTTGGTTCACTAAGATAGATCTTCGTGGTGCGTATAATCTGGTGAGAATCAGGCAAGGAGATGAATGGAAAACTGCATTTAATACGCCCGAGGGTCATTTTGAGTATCTAGTGATGCCGTTCGGACTTGCCAATGCTCCATCTGTGTTTCAGTCTTTTATGCATGACATCTTCCGTGAGTATCTGGATAAATTCCTGATTGTTTACTTGGATGACATTTTGATCTTCTCAGATGATTGGGACTCTCATGTGAAGCAGGTCAGAATGGTTTTCCAGGTCCTGCGTGCTAATTCTTTGTTTGTGAAGGGATCAAAGTGTCTCTTCGGTGTGCAGAAAGTTTCATTTTTGGGCTTCATCTTTTCCCCTTCTACTATCGAGATGGATCCGGTTAAGGTCCAAGCCATCCAGGATTGGACTCAGCCGACATCTCTGAAAAGTCTGCAAAAATTCCTGGGCTTTGCTAATTTTTATCGTCGCTTCATCTGTAATTTTTGTAGCATTGCCAAACCATTGACCGATTTGACCAAGAAGGGTGCTGATTTGGTTAATTGGTCTTCTGCTGCTGTGGAAGCTTTTCAGGAGTTGAAGCATCGTTTTTGTTCTGCCTCTGTGTTGTGTCAACCAGATGTTTCTCTTCCGTTGCAGGTCGAGGTTGATGCTTCTGAGATTGGAGCAGGGGCGGTTTTGTCACAGAGAGGTTCTGGTTGCACAGTGTTGAAACCATGTGCTTTCTTTTCCAGGAAGTTTTCGGCTGCTGAGCGTAATTATGATGTGGGCAACCGAGAGTTGCTGGCCATGAAGTGGGCATTCGAGGAATGGCGTCATTGGCTTGAAGGAGCTAAGCATCGCGTGGTGGTATTGACTGATCATAAGAACCTTACTTATCTCGAGTCTGCCAAGCGCTTGAATCCTAGACAGGCCCGTTGGTCGTTATTTTTTGCCCGCTTCGATTTTGTGATTTCGTACCTTCCGGGCTCTAAACATGTGAAGGCGGATGCTCTGTCTAGGAGTTTTGTGCCCGACTCTCCGGGTTCATCTGAGCCGGCGAGTATCCTCAAGGAAGGAGTCATTGTGTCTGCCATCTCCCCTGATTTGCGGCGAGTGTTGCAAAAATTTCAGGCGAATAAACCTGATCGTTGTCCGGCGGAGAGACTGTTCGTCCCTGATAGGTGGACTAGTAAAGTTATCTCTGAACTTCATTGTTCGGTGTTGGCTGGTCATCCTGGAATCTTTGGTACCAGAGAGTTAGTGGCTAGATCCTTCTGGTGGCCATCTCTGTCACGGGATGTACGTACTTTTTAGCAGTCCTGTGGGATTTGTGCTAGGGCTAAGCCCTGCTGTTCACGTGCCAGTGGGTTGCTTTTGCCCTTGCCGGTCCCAAAGAGGCCTTGGACACATATTTCGATGGATTTCATTTCTGACCTTCCCGTTTCTCAAAAGATGTCAGTCATTTGGGTGGTCTGTGATCGCTTTTCTAAAATGGTCCATCTGGTGCCCTTGGTTAAATTGCCTTCCTCCTCTGATTTGGTGCCTTTGTTCTTCCAGCATGTGGTTCGTTTGCATGGCATTCCTGAGAATATTGTTTCTGACAGAGGTTCCCAGTTTGTTTCAAGATTTTGGCGAGCCTTTTGTGGTAGGATGGGCATTGACCTATCTTTTTCCTCGGCTTTCCATCCTCACACTAATGGCCAGACCGAACGAACCAATCAAACCTTGGAAACATATCTGAGATGTTTTGTTTCTGCAGACCAGGATGATTGGGTGTCCTTTTTGCCTTTGGCTGAGTTCGCCCTTAATAATCGGGCCAGCTCGGCTACCTTGGTCTCTCCATTTTTCTGCAATTCTGGGTTCCATCCTCGTTTCTCTTCAGGACAGGTTGAGTCTTCGGACTGTCCTGGTGTGGATTCTGTGGTGGACAGGTTGCAGCAGATCTGGACTCAGGTAGTGGACAATTTGACCTTGTCCCAGGAGAAGGCTCAACTTTTCGCTAATCGCAGACGCCATGTGGGTCCCCGACTTCGTGTTGGGGATCTGGTTTGGTTATCTTCTCGTCATATTCCTATGAAGGTTTCCTCTCCTAAATTTAAACCTCGTTTTATTGGTCCGTATAGGATTTCTGAGATTCTCAATCCTGTGTCTTTTCGTCTGACCCTCCCAGACTCCTTTTCCATACATAATGTATTCCATAGGTCGTTGTTGCGGAGATACGTGGCACCTATGGTTCCATCTGTTGAGCCTCCTGCCCTGGTTTTGGTGGAGGGGGAATTGGAGTATATTGTGGAGAAAATTTTGGATTCTTGTGTTTCTAGACGGAAACTCCAGTATCTGGTTAAATGGAAGGGTTATGCTCAGGAAGATAATTCCTGGGTTTTTGCCTCTGATGTCCATGCTCCAGATCTTGTTCGTGCCTTTCATGTGGCTCATCCTGGTCGGCCTGGGGGCTCTGGTGAGGGTTCGGTGACCCCTCCTCAAGGGGGGGGTACTGTTGTGAATTCTGTGGCTGAATTCACTCCTGTGGTCACAAGTGGTACTGCAGCTTCTGAGCTTCCTCCCTCAGGTGTTCTGGTGAGCTCGTTGGCTGCTTTGTTATTTAACTCCGCCTGATTCTGTCTTCCTTGCTTCTTGTCAATGTTCCAGTGTTGGATCTGAGCTTCTGGATCTTTCCTGTGGCCTGCTGCTCTGCTTAGATAAGTGCTTCTTTGCTTTTGTTGCTACTTTTTCTGTCCAGCTTGTCAATTCGTTTTGCTGGAAGCTCTGAGACGCAAAGGGTGTACCGCCATGCCGTTAGTTCGGCACGGTGGGTCTTTTTGCCCCCTTTGCGTGGTTTTTTGCTTTAGGGTTTTTTGTAGACTGCAAAGTTCTCTTTGCTATCCTCGCTTTATCTAGAATATCGGGCCTCACTTTACTGAATCTATTTCATCCCTACGTTTGTCTTTTCATCTTGCTAACAGTCATTATATGTGGGGGGCTGCCTTTTCCTTTGGGGTATTTCTCTGAGGCAAGTCAGGCTTGTTTTTCTATCTTCAGGCTAGTCAGCTCCTCAGGCTGTGCCGAGTTGCATAGGTAGTGTCAGGCGCAATCCACAGCTGCCTTTAGTTGTGTTTAGGATAGGTTCAGGTATTGCGGTCTACAGAGATTCCACGTCTCAGAGCTCGTTCTATTGTTTTTGGGTTATTGTCAGATCACTGTATGTGCTCTGATTGCTGGCACACTCTGTCACTGGATTGCCTACATAACAGGTTTCCTCCGGGTACTCCGGTTTCCTTCCACATTCCAAAGACATACTGATAGGGAATTTAGATTGTGAGCCCCATCGGGGACAGTGATGATAATGTGTGCAAAATGTAAAGCGCTGCGGAATGTGTTAGCGCTACATAAAAATAAAGATTATTATTATTTGTTGCTCTTGTAGTTTGCTTATTAATCAGATTTTTATTTTTGAAGGATAATACCAGACTTGTGTGTGTTTTAGGGCGAGTTTCATGTGTCAAGTTGTGTGTATTGAGTTGCGTGTGGCGACATGCATGTAGCAACTTTTATGAGATGAGTTTTGTGTGGTGACATGAGTGTTGCAACTTTTTGTGTGTCAAGTTGCATGTAACAGGTTAGTGTAGCAAGTTGTGTGCAGCAAGTTTTGCGCATGGCGAGTTTTGTGCGTGGTGCATTTTTCGGTATGTGCAAGTTTTGTGTGGGGCAACTTTTGCATGTGTTGCAACTTTTGTGCATGTAGAAATTTTTCCGCGTGTGCAAGTTTTGCGTGTGGCGAGTTTTCCATGAGGTGAGTTTTGCACATGTGGCGAGTTTTGCGTGAGCTGAGTTTTGCATGTGGCGAATTTCTGGCGTAGCGAGTTTTGAGTGACTACTTTTGTATTTCGACTTTTATGTGGCGAGGTTGGTGTATGTGTGGTGAAATGTGTGCTGAGGGTGGTATGTGTTCAAGCACGTGGTAGTGTGTGGCGCATTTTGTGTGTGTGTTTATATCCCCGTGTGTGGTGAGTATCCCATGTCGGGGCCCCACCTTAGCAACTGTACGGTATATACTCTTTGGCGCCATCACTCTCATTCTTTAAGTCCCCCTTGTTCACATCTGGCAGCTGTCAATTTGCCTCCAACACTTTTCCTTTCACCTTTTCCCCATTATATAGATTGGGGCAAAATTGTTTGGTGAATTGGAACGCACAGGGTTAAAATTTCACCTCACAACATAGCCTATGACGCTCTCGGGATCCAGACCTGTGACTGTGCAAAATTTTGTGGCTGTAGCTGCGACAGTGCAGATCCCAATCCCGGACATACACACACACACACACACACACACACACACACACACACATTCAGCTTTACGTATATATTAGATAAACCATTGGGTTATGTATTTGTCTTCTGGTTCAATGGATTCTTTTACAATATTCCTATTTTTTCAGTCCAATGCTGATCCATCAAGTTCACTAGTGGTGCCCAGCTTTACACCACTATACCTGTGACCTCAGAAACTTCCAGAACACCAGGTCACATCTCATATAGGAAACTACTGACACAACTAAATAGCACCATTTATAAATGATTTATTTAATGGCAAGAACTTTCTCATTCATATCACATACATGTTTATTCATTCTTTCAGGTGACCTCACTTAATTCATAAGTACTTTTTAATATAATTAATGTATGTAAATGTTTTTTGTTTTTTCATGAACCATAATTTATCTTTGTTTTACGGACCTTCTCATTAACTTTGACATATCGTGCTTTGTTTGGCTTTTTTTTTCCAAAAAAACTGCATATAAAACGTTACAAGCTTGACATGTTCATCCGCTATCAGTTTTTGTCCTGATGAAGAGGTCCTGCGTGACTCTGAAACGCGTTGTTAGGGTTGGCGGAATGCACCAAGTACAGGGTGGAGCGCGGTAATTTGCTGATTTGGGAATGAAATAAAAAAATTATGATCATTAGAAAAATTTATTTTATATTTTAATTATACTGAACAGTAATGGAATTTTTAAATTACATGGTTTTAAATAGTGTATCTGGCAAATGTCGACCTTCGCTATCCACACACTGCTGCATACGTTTTCTGAAGTTTTCATGAACTCTAACAAGCATGTCCACTGGTATTCTGCCAATTTCAGCTTCAATATTGTTCCTTAGGTCTTCCAAGGTGTTGGGACGGTTGATATACACCTTAGACTTCAGGTAACCCCAAAGGAAAAAATCGCATGGGGCTAAATCTGGTGAGCGTGCTGGCCAGTTCACATCTCCCCTCAAAGAGATAAGCCGTCCAGGAAACATTTGCCTCAAACAATTCATGGTAACCCTCGCTGTGTGTGCAGTGGCACCATCCTGTTGGAACCATGTATCCTCTAGTTCCATTGCCTCAAGAGCCGGCTGAAAATAATCCTGTATCATAGACAAGTACCGTTCGGAGTTCACAGTTATGGCACGGGTGAAAATTCAGTTCATCATGAAGAATCCGGTGGAGAGAACGTCTTGAAATGCCAAGAGCAAATGATTGCTTCCGAGCAGAGCGTTTCAGAGATTGCAGTACTGCTGCTCTAACTCTCTCGATGTTTTGTGGTGTTGTAATCCTTCTCTCAGGTCCCCTTCGTACACATGACACATTCCCTGCTGTTCTGAATGCATTCACCCAATTTACAATTGATTGCCGTCCAGGAACACGTCCGCGTGGAGGAACAGCGAATTGTAAACGAAAAGCACGCTGCACTGCAATGATCGAGTGGGCATTTGAAAAATACGCTTCAACACAAAATGACCTCTCCTCACGTGTCCACTGCATGATGGCAACTGAAAGGCAGAGGAATACAAATCTCCCATCAGCCACTGTAAGCCACACCCAATCTCCCCTCTCTTCGACCGACAGTGCCGCCACAGCATGCAGTGCAAAAAAGCAAATTACCGCGCTCCACCCTGTATATATTTATGAAATGGAAGATGTGTTCGCAACCCGGGGTCCACCGTGCAGGAGAGAACCTGCTGCTAGTGATAGGCGGCACTATATGGCGGTATAAGCGAAGTCTGTTACTTCACGGATTCGCAAAGAAAGGAAAACTCTGTACCTTGTTATCCTCATAGAGGTACACAGCTTCCTAGTAGAGCAAACAGTGGTCATGCAGTCAGAATAACACAAGCAACTTCTCTCCGGTGGAGCCGGAATTCTAGTGTCTATACGCCAGCCCTGAATCCACTTACACAAAAATTCTAGTGGCTTATTTCAGCCAAACCCTGACCACATACACACATGACCACAATGACGCTGAGCTCCTGATACAAGTTGATACTAGTGCATGGCCACGGAGATGGTAGACCACAGCGGAGATGGTAGACCACAGCGGAGATGGTTCGAGATTCCCCCTGTGCAGAGGCAGAAACTCGACACCTAACATTACCCCCCTCCTAGGGCTCCCCCACCTTGGACCTCGCTACGCTTGAAGGCAGCAATGAGCTGCGGAGCTCGAATGTACTCAGCAGAGTCCCAAGACCTGTCTGTTCTGTCTTCATACACGTTGATACAGTGTGTGATCCAACATACAGCATAAACCACTTCTGTCTTCCAAATAAGCAGACTGTTCTCCGTAGTCTAACTTGTTTATTGGTAACAGGTATTGAAATGCGGTAAAACTAAAGGAATACAAATGACATATATAAGTATTGGGCTAAACAGTATTGGGCTAAACAATCACACAGCTGATACTTTACAACTGACAAAGAAAGTATACAGTATGATGCAACCTATGTGCATAACTACATATAGTAAGTCCCTGGTAATCACATTTCCTGTGTACTGTGTAGGGATTTCAGTCACTCAGGTGCAACGGCTGACACTCAGGAGACACGTTCCTTTAAAAGTTCACAGGGTTTATTACTTCATAAACCACATGGCAAAATAACAGCAAACAAATAGCCTTTAGCTCAGGAAAAGAAAACAAAGTGTCCAGTCCATCAGGCTCAATCCTGGAGCCATAACACACTCAGGAGGGTTTTACCTCCACACATATCTGCTGTATTAAGCATTAGCCTGTCTTATATAGAGCTAACCACACCCAGTAACCCATCACATGATTAGACATGTGGTCTGACATCACCACAAGTCCTGAAACACATATATATACATGGTTATGTACAACAAAGAAATACTCCAGGCTACATTACAGCAACAAGGCACTTATGTGGCACATACCTCCCATAGACTACACACCCTTTAGCCACCATGCTACAACTGACTGCTATACAGTTAATCACATTCTGTACAACACTACTTTGCAAGAACAGGGAAAATGATCTTACCGGATAAACTTAACCAGGATGGCAAGTAAGTGAGGTATTTCCAACACAGCAGAAGAACACGTATGTCCAGGAAGAACACAGGGAGAAAATGGAGGTTCCTCATCCCAAAATGCCTTGGTGCAATCCCACAATGCAACACTCTAATTATTACTAAAAAACACAGATAGTACATTTAACCACCACTGGGTGGTGCTATAACACAGCAAAAAACCAACACTATTAATAGTGAACTTTTAATGCATAATTGGAATCCTACTGTCCTTTGAATGGACAGAACACTGTCCTCTGGACCATAACCCTTCCAGTCCACCAAATAAAATTTTTTGCCATGTACCACCTTGCACCCTAAAATAGCGTTCACCTCATAATCGTCCGTAGACGAACCCGACGTCTCGGCAGATGACTCGGAAAACCGGGACATGTATATGGGCTTCAAGAGGGACACATGAAAGGTGTAAGTGATACCCAGGCGTGGAGGAAGGGCCAGACAGTAGACCACAGGGTTAACCTGTTCAAGGACCTTGAAGGGACCCAAGTAGCGAGGTGCAAGCTTAGTGGACTCAACTCGCAGCCTGATGTTACGGGCGGAGAGCCACACTAAGTCGCCAGGAGCAAAGGTCGGAGCGGGGCGCCAATGTGCATCGGCGGAAGATCTCATTCTCTCCTTGGAGGCCCAAATGGCATCCTGAGCGCGGTCCCAAATGTCCCGTGCCTCCACAGCCCAGTCTGCCACCTTAGAGTCGGCGGAAGACACGGGCATGGGCACAGGGACACGCGGAAGCTGGCCATAATTAAGGAGGAATGGGGTCTAACCGGTGGAGTCGGCTACGGCATTGATAAGTGCAAACTTCGCCCACGGTAGCAAGGATGCCCAGTCATCCTGCCTGGCAGAAACAAAATGTCATAGATATGTGACCAGGGTCTGATTGGCCCTCTCTACCAACCCATTCGTCTCGGGATGATATGCTGAGGAGAGATTCAACTCAATACTGAGTAGACGACAAAGCTCTCTCCAGAATCGAGATGCAAACTGGGGATCCCGGTCACTGACAATTTTTTCCGGCATACCGTGTAGACAAAAGATATGTTTGCTAAACAATGCCAGAGCCCATGCAGAAGGTAACCGTGGAACAGACATCAAGTGCACCATTTTGGAAAAATGTTTGGTGATCACCCAAATAATGGTGCAGCTACGAGACTTGGGTAAGCCCACCACAACATCCATCCTGACCATCTCCCAGGGCCTGTCTGCCACCAACGGGGTAAAGCAACCCAGCTGGCCATTGACGAGCAACTTGTTCTTGGCGCAGGAGACACACGCCCGAACATAGTTTGTGACATCACGGGCCATATGCGGCCACCAGTATGTCCTCGCCAGTAACTCATGTCCTTTTGGACCCAAAATGTCCATCCACCCTGGACGAGTGAGCCCAAGAGAGAACCTCAGGATGCAGTCTGTATGGTACAAAAGTCTTGCCCGGGGGCACAGACTCTAGCGAAACCGGGGCCACAGTTCTCAGGCTCTCGGTGGAGACAATAAGCCAAGGTTCCTCTTCCTCCTCAGATGATACAAGGGAGCAAGAGAGCATCAGCACGAATGTTCTTCTCCCCAGATAGAAAATGGAGGGTGAACTGCAACCGGGAGAAGAACAAGGACCATCTGGCCTGGCGAGAATTTAACCGCTGGGCTGTCTGCAAGTAGACCAAATTCTTGTGGTCTGTGAATACTTGGAAGGGAAAGCGAGCCCCCTCCAAAAGATGTCTCCACTCTGAGAAGGCCAACTTCATTGCTAGCAACTCCCTGTCCCTGATGGAATAATTCCTCTCCGCTGGTGAGAAGGTGTTGGAAAAGAAGAAGCAAGGATGCTTCCGACCTTAAGCATCCTTTGGAAGAGGACTGCTCCAGCACCAACGGATGAGGCATCCACTTCCAATATAAACGGCTTATCTACATCGGGGCAATGTAGGATGGAAGTGCTGGCAAAACGAGACTTAATAGAGGTGAAGGCCTTGGGGACCTCTTCAGACCACAATTTGGGATATGCTCCCTTCTTGGTGAGGGCTACCAAAGTTGAGAAATGAGGAATGAACTGGCGATAATAGTTAATGAACCCCATAAAGCGCTGCACTGCTTTAAGAGAATGGGGTTCTTGCCAGTCCATCACAGCCTGGAGTTTGGCAGGATCCAAAGCCAATTACTAGGCAGAGATGATACAGGAAAGGTAAGGACTCCTTCTCAAGCACACATTTCTCCAACTTGGCATAGAGGGAATTTGCTCCTAAGAGGTCGAAGACTTTGCAAACATCTCTTCAGTGGGAGTCAATATCTGAAGAGTAGATGAGAATATCATCCAGATAGACTACGACCGAAGAGGAAATCATATCCCAGAAGATTTCATTTACACAGTCTTGGAAAACGGCTATGGCATTACAGAGCCCAAAGGGCATCACTAGATATTCATAGTGCCCATCCCTGGTGTTAAAAGCCGTCTTCAATTCGTCCCCCTCACGGATGCGAATCAGGTTGTAAGCACCCCGCATTTCTAGTTTAGTAAATACCCTTGCTCCCCGAAGCCTATCAAAGAGCTCAGATATCAGGGGCAGAGGACACTTATTCTTAACGGTGATGGCGTCAAGACCCCTGTAGTCTATGCATTGACATAGTTTTCCGTTCTTCTGCACGAAGAAGAACCCAGCCCCTGCTGGTGACACTGACTTCCTAATGAATACCCTTGCCAGATTTTCCTGGATGTACTGTGACATTCCCTCCATCTCCGGTAGAGATAACGGATGGACTTGACCCCGGGGAGGCTCAGCACCAGGCAAGAGGTCAATAGGACAGTCATAGGCTCTTCGCAGCCCTTTTGGAGAACATGTCCGCATAGGGCCAATATTGCTTGGGGAGAGAGGATAGATCTGCGGGTACCTCAGTAGTAGCAACCTGAACGCATTCTCTCTGACACCTACCCCCACAAGACTCACCCCATCCCAGAATTCTGCCTGTGGACTACTCAATATGAGGAGAGTGGTACCGTAGCCAAGGTATCCCTAACAGGACCTCATCAATTCCCTCAGGAAAGACAAGCAGAGATATAATCTCCTGATAAGATGGTGACATGGACAGAGTAAAAGGGATGGTCTGGTGTGTTATCTGTGAGGGCAGTGTCGACCCATTCACCACTCGTACGGTTACTGGTTGAGCTAGCATTACCAGGGGTATTGCGTGACGTTGGGAGAAGACAGAAGACATAAAATTGCCCTCCGCCCCAGAATCCACGCACAGCTCTACCAAGTGGGTGAATGAGCCTATAGTAATTGTCCCCTTAAAGGACAATTTGGAGGCAAACGTCGCCGTGTCTAGTGTACCTCCACCTACTACCACTAGACACTGATGTTTCCTCGACCGCTGGGGACATCTGGTGGCAAGGTGTCCTGGCTGCTGGCAAACATAGAACCTTGAGTGCACAAGCGGTCCAGGACTTAGATCCAGCTTGTGACATTTCCATGGCCTCATGTGACTCAGGGACCAGGACTCGCTCTAACCTCCGCTCGTTAAAACGGATGTCAATACGAGTAGACACAGCTCCAGTATGGTGTGAATCTCCCTAGTGGCCAGAGCGTCCTTCACGTGGTCCGCCAGCCTCTCCAAAATATAGGGATAAGGGCTTTATCAGACCAGTCCAGCTCAGATGCTAGGGTGGGGAAGTTGACAGCAAAATGGCTGACCAAGGACGAGCCCTGAGTCCATGCCAACAGTTGGAGCGCCATATCATGGGTGACTCGAGGTCCTAAATAGACCTGTTTCAGAGTGCTCAGGAACAGTGGAGCACTCTGCACCACATGATCGCCACACTCCCACAGCGGCGTAGCCCATTCCAACGCCCTGCCCAACAAGAGAGACACAATAAATCCCACCTTTGCCCGCTCTGTGGGGAAACGTGCGGCAAGGAGCTCGAGGTGTATAGAGCACTGACTCACGAAACCCCTACAAGATTTACTGTCACCAGCAAATTTTTCTGGTAGCAGGAGGCGAGATAGAGTCGGAACAGAGGTGGCAGTGGACAAGGTTGCTGCAGCCACGCTAGCATCCTGTACAGCAACTGTGGTTACATCCACAGCTGAGGTTGTGCGCTCGAGAGCCGCCAACCTACCCTCCAGCTGCTGGATGTACCGCAAGGATTGCTGTTCATCCACCATTTACTAGCCAGACCCTGGCGCTAGTATACTGTTATGTTTGGCATAACACACCGTGTATATATTTATGAAATGGAAGGTGCATTCGCAACCCGGGGTCCACCGTGCAGGAGAAAACCTGCTGCTAGTGATAGATGGCACTATATGGCGGTATAAGCGAAGTCTGTTACTACACAGATTCGCAGAGAAAGGAAAACTTTGTGCCTTGTTATCCTCACAGAGGTACACAGCTTCCTAGTAGAGCAAACAGTGGTCATGCCGTCAGAATCACACAAGCAACTCCTCTCCGGTGGATCCAGAATTCTAGTGTCTATACGCCAGCCCTGAATCCACTTACACAAAACTCACCGGAGGTGCCGGTATTCTAGGGGCTTATTTCAATCAAACCCTGACCACATACACAAATGACCACAATGACGCTGAGCTCATGATAAAAGTTGATACTAGCGTATGGCCATGCAAGCCCTTTATAGGTTTAGCACTCAAGGACCATCCTAGCAGTCCAATAGGACCCGCTTCAGGACCTGCGCATGTGACCCCTGAGCTCCAATGGGAGGTCGTCCCGTGGGCATGCCCAGTATGGGAAAAGCAGGACTTAGTCCCAGAAAGGTCTGCTCGCTGCTGATCAGCGCTGGCTGCAAAGGAAGAGCCTGGAAGAACAGTAGTAACCAGTTGCCGAGTATCAGCCTGAAATAGATGCTGGGACCAATGTCTCTGCTGAGCAGGCTCCACTGTGGCTGGAGAAGAATGGGAGACTGCAGCAGAGATGGTTCAAGATTCCCCTTGTGCAGAGGCAGGAACTCGACACCTAACACGCGTTGACTTTGAAAACCTATTTGAATAAACGTTTTTAAGGAAATCTCCATATCTGTTAGTCTTCATCAGCAGTGCAGGTACAGACACATTATACCCGGATCAACTATTCTGCTCGGTCTTTGGACCCATGTCCTGCAGCAGCTGATTTATGCATTGAACATGTTGCTAAGGTGCCACTGTATCAGGTGAGTGTAATACTCCTCTATTTTCATTATATCTTGTTATCAGATAAGACCCTATTTTTCACTTGTTTGTTCCTCAGTATCTCGACTACAAGAAATCTCTAACGCTTTCAGGTTACTTGGTTAGAAGCAATCAAGGACTGCTTGGACCTTAACGGGGTCCATCTGAAACCCCAATGCAGGAGCCAAATGTCCTGAGAACTGGACCTGCTGTACCACAAATTGCCATTTCTCCAAGTTAGCAGATAAATAGTTGTCACGTAGAACCTGGAGAACCTGTCTGACATGCTCACCATGCTCCTCCAGAGTACGTGAGGAACTCAATATATCATCCAGGAAAATTACCAAAAATCTACCAATCAGTGAGAAAAAAATATAATTAATGACATTTTCAAAGACTGCCGAAGCATTGGTTACCCCGAATGGCAGCATCAAATGTTCAATCTGCCCCTCAGGTGTATTGTGTGCGATCTTCCATCCATCACCATGGCGATACGTATAAGGTTATATGCCCCTCTCACGTTTAGTCTGTAAAACCATTTATCTCCAGGTAATTGGCTAAACAGGTCAGGTATAAGGGGTAAAGGATAGGGAAGGTGAGCTGTGATTTTATTAATCTCTCTGAAGTCCAAGCATGGACGCCTTCCATCCTATTAACAAAACCCCCACAGCAACTGGAGAGGTACATGGCCGTATATGACCCTTAGGCCGGGATCACACATGCGAGAAACACGTCCGTGTCTCGCATGTGAAATCCAAGCTCTGGCGCCGGCACTCCAGAGCAGAGCGTGCGGCTCCATGTGTTGCTATGCGGCCGCACGCTCCGCTCCGAAGTGCCGGCATCAGAGCTTGGATTTCACATGCGTGACACAGACGTGTTTCTCGCATGTGTGATCCCGGCCTTAGCCGGACACTGGAAGGGGGTAAATAAGCGAGATTTCGGCATTTTAGCTCCTGGTGTGGAGGCGATAGCACAATCATATGCCGCCATATACTAGACGTCCGGTAACCGGTAATAATTCCCTCATGTGTGGGGTCTATTTGTCTCCAGAGAAATCACACGTTACATTCCACACAGAACATTGTGCAGAAAAGGCGGCGCGAGGTGATTGTGCCAGTAGTGAGGGCGAATAATGGCAGAAATGTCACTGACTGAGAAGTCTCCATGTAGCGTCTTCACTGCGGATCACGTGACCCCTGACTCCTCCCTCCTGTGACCTCATCACAGGTCCTGTGCGCACAGAGCAGCCATATATGTGGAGTGCGGCTCTGCAGGTGGAGGTATGTGGAGATTCCCCATTACTGAGCGCGGGGACATTAACCCCTTCTGCACGGAGACTCTTTATAAGAATCATAACGTTGTTCTGTTTCCTGTAATAGATACATACGAGCCAACTATGGAGGACAGGAAGTGAGGGAGCGGATTGTTCTCCTAGTACAGGGCCCCTTTCTTGGCCCCACACAGTGTAATGCCCCCATTATGCCCTGTAAGCAGGGTTCTGCCCCACACCCAGCTGCCTCGGGCACTTTACCATGAGCTGGTACCTCAGATTCTTCCCCGCACCCCTTTCCTTTGCTTGGCGCCAAATCTGTTCTGCCTTTGGGGCTCCAGCCTTTATAATATCAGTAACTGCGTCATCAAGGTCACCTGACCAGGTGCACCATCTAGACTCTTCCCTCCGGAAACCCTCCCTCTTCCCATTGGTGTCACATGGTCTCGTTTGGGCGGCAGATAGCAGTCTTTTTGTACAAATACAGCACAGCCCTGAGGAGTCTTTTTATGACTCTCCTTTTTACACCCCTTATGCAATATATATGATGCCGCTCACACAGTATAATGTTTCCTCAGTACTGGCATCTCTCATAAAAAAAGGTATTTTCAAAGTACCGCCATACCCCCACACAGTATAATATTCTTACAGTATTGCCATACCCACCACACACATTATAATGTTCCTACAGTACCTCCATACCACCACACAGAGTATAATGTTCCTACAGTACCGCCATACCCCCACACACAGTATAATATTCCTACAGTACCGCCATACCCCCACACAGTATAATATTCTTACAGTATTGCCATACCCACCACACACATTATAATGTTCCTACAGTACCTCCATACCACCACACAGAGTATAATGTTCCTACAGTACCGCCATACCCCCACACACAGTATAATGTTCTCATAGTACCGCCATCCCACCACACACAGTATAATCTTCTCATAGTACCGCCATACCCCCACACACAGTATACTGTTCTCATAGTACCACCACACCCCCACACACAATATAATGTTCCTACGGTATCTCCATCCCACCACACACAGTATAATATTCTCATAGTACCGCCATACCCCCACACACAGTATAATGTTCTCATAGTACCGCCATCCCACCACACACCGTATAATGTTCTCACAGCACTTCTATACCCCCACACACAGTATAATGTTCTCACAGTACCGCCATACCCGCACACACAACATAATGTTCTCACAGTACCACCATACCCCCACACAGTATAAAGTTCCCCCAGTACCATCATCCCACCACACACAGTATTTTGTTCCCACAATAGTGGCCACAGACACAGGATAATGTTTCCACAGGACTGGCATCCCCCTCACAGACAGTATAATGTCCCCACAGTACTGCCATCCCCCCACTTTCTAATGCTCTCGTAGTACAGTCATGGCCAAAATTTTTGAGAATGACGCCAAAATTATATTTTCACATGATCTGCTGCCCTCTGGTTTTTATTAGTGTTTGTCTGATGTTTGTATCACATGCAGAAATATAATTGCAATCATATTATGAGTACCAATAGGTTATATTGACAGTTAGAATGAGTTAATGCAGCAAGTCAATATTTGCAGTGTTGACCCTTCTTCTTCAAGACCTCTGCAATTCTCCCTGGCATGCTCTCAATCAACTTCTGGACTAAATCCTGACTGATAGCAGTCCATTCTTGCATAATCAATGCTTGCATTTTGCCAGAATTTGTTGGTTTTTGTTTGTCCACCCGTCTCTTGATCACTGACCACAAGTTCTCAATGGGATTAAGATCTGGGGAGTTTCCAGGCCATGGACCCAAAATCTCTATGTTTTGTTCCATGAGCCATTTAGTTATCACCTTTGCTTTATGGCAAGGTGCTCCATCATGCTGGAAAAGGCATTGTTGGGCGCCAAACTGCTCTTGGACGGTTGGGAGAAGTTGCTCTTGGAGGACATTCTGGTACCATTCTTTATTCATGGTTGTGTTTTTAGGCAAGACTGTGAGTGAGCCGATTCCCTTGGTCAGAAGCAACCCCACACATGAATGGTTTCAGGATGCTTTACAGTTGGCATGAGACAAGACTGGTGGTAGCGCTCACCTCTTCTTCTCCGAATAAGCTGTTTTCCAGATGTCCCAAACAATCGAAAAGGGGATTTATCAGAGAAAATGACTTTGCCCCAGTCCTCAGCAGTCCACTCCCTGTACCATTTGCAGAATATCAGTCGGTCCCTGATGTTTTTTCTGGAGAGACGTGGCTTCTTTACTGCCCTCCTTGAAACCAGGCCTTGCTCAAAGAGTCTCCGCCTCACAGTGCGTGCAGAAGCACTCACATCAGCCTGCTGCCATTCCTGAGCAAGCTTGGCACTGCTGGTAGTCCGATCCCGCAGCTGAAACAGTTTTAAGATACTGTCCTGGCGCTTGCTGGTCTTTCTTGGGCGCCCTGGAGCCTTTTTGACAACAATGGAAGCTCTCTCCTTGAAGTTCTTGATGATGCGATAGATTGTTGACTGAGGTGCAATCTTTGTAGCTGCGATACTCTTCCCTGTTAGGCCATTTTTGTGCAGTGCAATGATGGCTGCACGTGTTTCTTTAGAGATAACCATGGTTAACTGAAGAGAAACAATAATACAAAGCACCAGCCTCCTTTTAAAGTGTCCAGTGATGTCATTCTTACTTAATCTGACTGATTGATCGCCAGCCCTGTCCTCATCAACACCCACACCTGTGTTAATGGATCAATCACTAAAACGATGTTAGCTACTCCTTTTAAGGCAGGACTGCAATGATGTTGAAATGTGTTTTGGGGGTTAAAGTTCATTTTCTGGGCAAATATTGACTTTGCAGTTAGTAATTGCTGTTAATCTGATCACTCTGACATTCAGGAGTATATGCAAATTGCCATTAGAAAAAATGAAGCAGTAGACTTTGGAAAAATTAATATTTGTCTCATTCTCAAAATTTTTGTCCATGACTGTACTGCCCCCTACATGCACAATATGGTAACATCCACCTCACTGACTACCTCCAACCACCGACAATTAATAAAATAGTCACTTAGCCTCATTCTTGGTGCAAATACTAATTAACCCAGGATCTATGAGATATTTCCCACAAGATAGTTGGATAGGCAGGAATGTATCATCCATAAAGGTAGCCCACTCGGTTGCTATGATGCCTATGAATTGACAGGGCTCGGTGGGGTGTGGTATTGGTGACCCTCTCCTTCCCATCATCACAATTTCAGCGATATCCATATTCCCATGACGGTGATACCGCTGAATAGATTATTGAATCAGGGAGTCGAAAGCTCCTGATCCACCATTCAGCCTTCACTTCTGAGTCTGAGACTCCGTGCACTGCAGGCACAATGACGTCTCTATATCACACCTGTAGTACGGAGCTTCAGTACTCACACCGCACAGACCAGAGCAGCGCACCTCAGGAACCGAGTTGAGTGAGTAGTGTGTGTGTGTGTGTTTTTTTTCTTTCAATATTAGGAATTGTGGGGGCATCATATTAAGAGAAGAGCTGTTGGGACTCTCATACTGAATGTGAGGCTGGTAGGGGCCATTATACTGGGGTTGTGGTGGACTGTAAATGCCTCCATACTGAGTGGGGTTTTTTATTTTGTGTAGCAGGTTGTGGTGGCTATTATTAGAGATGAGCGAATATGTTTGGAAAACGATTGCCAAACATAAATTCAACACGAATATGGTACATTCAGATTCATGATCAATAGCACGAGCATTTTTCTTAAGATCAGAAAAAGTCGGTAACATTCGGTAAAAGATATAGTAGAAGCCGGCAATACTTGTGCTGCGTTTAGTAAAATCACAGCCACCAATGTGGGAGACTGGGGTTCAAGTCCTGGATCTGCCCTGTTCTACATAATATACCAGTAATGGTCCATAACACTATGGTGCCTACCTCAATAAACATGAGAGTGTCACAAGCAAAGAGAGTCATGCCGCCTCGGACGTCACCTGGATTAACAAGGTCCGAATGGGATGGCGAGGAACCAGGACAATCTGATGGTAAATCGGCTACTGGACCAAACCATACATGGACAAGGCAAAAGAGCCTGGATCTGATGGAATGCTGTTATAACAGGAGAACAAATGAGAGAGAATATATGAAGCGTATGAGGAAACTCTGGATGGATACAAGACCTGCATGTCCACTAACTGAGAAACAACTAATCACCCAACATTTCAATATCATAAAGAGAAAGCTATTGTCACAACTTGAGATGGATCAACTGCACTGCAGATCCACCCCACATGAACACCTGGAAGAACAACATGTGCAACCCCCTGGAGATCCTGATCCAACCCTGCAACTAGAGTGCACTGCAACTTGTCTGAAACAGAAGATCTTAGATAAACTAAATACCATCAATACCAGAGATCGACTGCCAAAGCTCAGCAAAGAAACACTACCAGACAGTATTATTATTATTATTATTTATTTATATAGCACCATTGATTCCATGGTGCTGTACATGAGAAGGGGTTACATGCAAATTGCAGTTATCACAGTAACAAACTAACAAATACAGACTGATAAAGAGGGGAGAGGGCCCTGCCCTTGCGAGTTTACATTCTAAAGGATGGTGGGGAAGGAGACAATAGGTTGAGGGTTGCAGGAGCTCCGGTGTTGGTGAGGCGGTAGCTCCGGTGGTGATAAGGAGGCAGCAGGGTCAGTGCAGGCTGTATGCTTTCCTGAAGAGGTGGGTTTTCAGATTCCGTCTGAAGGATCCGAGTGTGCTTTATAATCGAATGTGTTGGGGCAAATAATTCCAGAGGATGGGGGATATTAGGGAGAAGTCTTGGAGGCGGGTGGGTGAGGAGCGAATAAGTGTGGAGGAGAGAAGGAGGTCTTTTGAGGACCGGAGATTACATAAGTGAAGATGTCGGGAGACTAGTTCAGAGATATATGGAGGAGACAGGTTATGGATGGCTTTGTAGGTCAGTATTAGTAATTTGAACTGGATATGCTGAGGAAATGGGAGCCAGTGAAGAGATTTGCAGAGGGGGGGAAGCGGAGGAGTAGCAAGGAGAGAGATGAATTAGTCGGGCAGCAGAGTTAAGGATGGACTGGAGAGGTGCAAGGGTTTTAGCAGGGAGGTCACAGAAAAGGATGTTGCAGTAGTCGAGGCGGGAGATGATGAGGGCATGCACAAGCATATTAGTAGATTGACGGTTGAGGAAAGGACGGATTCTGGAGATATTTTTGAGCTGGAGGTGACAGGAGGTGGAAAGAGCTTGGATGTGCGGTTTGAAGGACTGGGCAGAGGCAAGGGTTACTCCGAGGCAGTGGACTTCTTGTACGGGGGAAAGCGTGATGTCGTTAATTGCAATAGATATGTCAGGTAAGGAAGGTTTATGAGATGGAGGAAAGATGATGAGTTCAGATTCGTCCACACTGAGTTTGAAGAAGCGAGAGGAGAATAAGGAGGATATCACTGATAGACACTCCGTGATTCTGGACTGCAGAGGGGTGACGTCCGGGCCAGAGAGGTAGATCTGAGTGTCATCAGCATATAGGTGGTACTGGAATTCATGGGATTTTATGAGTTGTCCAAGGCCAAGTGTATTGATTGAGAAGAGTAGCAGTTCTAGAACAGAGCCTTGGGAGACTACAACAGAGAGAGGGTGGGATGAGGAGGTAGTGTGGGCGTTGGAGACTCTGAATGTGCGGTTGGAAAGGTATGAGGGGATCTAGGATAGGGCAAGGTCTTTTTTATGCCAAAGGAAGAGAGGATCTGCAGTATCAGGCAGTGGTCAACTGTGTCAAAAGCAGAGGACAGATCTAGAAGGAGGAGTATAGAGTATTGTCTGTTAGCTTTGTCTGTAAGGCTACGTTCACATTAGCGTTGTGCGGGGCGGCGACGCAATGCACAACGCAGCTTTTTGTGATGCATGGGTTCATTTTTGCATGATTTTTGGCGCAGAAAAGAACTGCACCATGCAGCGTCCTCTGCGCCCTGACAGTTGCGCCAAAATGACGCATGGGTCACAAAACGCAAGACAACGCATGTCCATGCGCCCCCCATGTTAAATATAGGGGCACATGACGCATGCGTCGCCACGGCTGCGTCCGACGCTGCCCCGCACAACGCTAATGTGAACATAGCCTTAGTAGGTCGTTAGTAATTTTGGTCAGGGCTGTCTCAGTTGAGTGATGGGGCAGAAACCAGATTGTAGATTGTCAAAGAGCAAGTTAGATGAGAGGTGAGAGGAAAGTTCACCGTCGACGCGCTGCTCCAGGAGTTTGGAAGCAAATGGGAGCAGCGATATTGGGCAATAGCTGGACATAGCAGATGGATCGAGGGTTGGCTTTTTAAAGATAGGCGTGAATGTGGCATGTTTGAAAGCAGAAGGGAAGGTGCCAGAAGTTAGTGATAGGTTGAAGAGGTGGGTTAGGGATGGCATAAGATTGGCGGTGAGGTTGAGGAGGAGGTTGGATGGTATGGGGTCGGGCGCACAGGTGCGATTTGGAGGGGAGACAATTAAGCTCCCCTTCAGTGATGTTGGGTAGGGAGGTTATGGTGTTTGGGCATTGGTCTGGTATACAAAGGGGTTGCGGTGGTTGAACAATGAAGACTTGTCTTGTTTGGTCGATCTTATTTTTAAAGTGTGTGGCAAAGTCCTCAGCAGAGATGAGGGAGATTGGAGGGGGCAGTGGGGGGCAGAGGAGGGAGTTAAAGGTTTTGAATAACTGTTTGGGGTTGTAGGATAGGGAAGATAGGAGGGTTGTGAAGTAGACCTGTTTAGCAGAGGTGAGAGCAGATTTGAAAGCGAGTGTTGTCTGTTTGAATGCAGTGAAGTCGTCTTGCGAATGTGTTTTCTTCCAATGCTGCTCTTAAACCCTGGACACTTGCCGGAGCTTTTTAGTTGTGTTATTGTGCCAGGGTTGTCTATTGATACGTTGCACTCTGTCATGAACGAGAGCGGCAACCGTGTCAATAGCTGATGCGAGAGTGGCATTGTAGAAAGCAGTGGAACTGTCTGTGTCGTGGAGTGAGGATATGGATGCCAGTGGTAGGATAGAATCAGAGAATGTGTGGGTGTATAGAGTGCTAGAGAATGCCAATAGAGCAGCTCTTGCATCAATACCTACCACCACCATAACTCAAAATAATATTCTGATCTATGCTACTGCCTCAGCAATCATGGAAATGTGTGGCTATACAACTTCCTGAGGGGGCAGACAATGGCTGGGAGCTTATGATCCCAGGGATGCTAGATTTCTCCCACCTGGTCAGTGTCTGCTGAGGTTGAAAAACGATAAAGGTTGCACCATTATTTGTCAAGAATGATTACTCTAGAACATTGAAAATGCATTACTGCCATAGAAAATAGGAGAAAAGCGCTATATAATGTACACATGAAAAATTTATCTGCAAAAATTGCTATGAAAAAAGGAAGGTACTTTGCGCATATATTGGCCAATGTATGTGAGCCCAATTGCCACGTCAAGAAGTCCTTCATAATTGGGTCCCTGTCCTGTTTTGTCACCTCTCTTGGGCAAAAATGTCTACAATTTATGGGTCAGGAGTGGACCAGCTAACTACTTAAAATCACCTGTGGCCATTGGGAATGGGAGTGCACATGTCCAAAAAGGCTTAATACGAATAGAGAACAAGACCAGCACATCCAGGCTAGTGTGAACAGGTGGCAACCAAAAAAACATAGAAGTTAAAAAACGATAAAGGTTGCACCATCGTTTACCAAGAATGATTACTCTAGAACATTGAAAATGCATTACTGCCATAGAAAATAGGAAAAAAGCGCTATATAATGTACACATGAAATATTTATCTGCAAAAATTGCTATGAAAAAAGGAATATTTATTTTGCAGATAAATATTTCATGTGTACATTATATAGCACTTTTTTCCTATTTTCTGTGGCAGTAATGCATTTTCAATGTTCTCGAGTAATCATTCTTGGTAAACGATGGTGCAACCTTTATCGTTTTTTAACTTCTATGTTTTTTTGGTTGGCGCCTATTCACACTAGCTTGGATGTGCTGGTCTTGTTCTCTATTTGTAGTGTCTGCTGAGGTGTTATGGAGTGGGAAAACTGTTGCTCATAGCAACCAATCACAGCTCAGCTTCTTTTAAACAGCTCTGGTGAAATGAAAGATGCTTAGTGATTGGTTGCTATGTGGAATGGGCGTGGCTTGACACATACAGACACACACACACATACATACACACACACATATATACACACACACACATATATACACACACACACACATACACACTCAGCTTTAGATAGATAGATAGATAGATAGATTTTTTTCCTTTACGTTGGAGGGCCCAATTCCAGCTGTTGCTGTCAGACCTGTGATTTCTATCTCCTCCACTGTGTACAGGATAATAGAGTATAATAAAGTAGTTATGGACGAGACTTAACTAACATTGTGCAGTGACTCTGCTTTCCATATAGTGATGGATATTTCTTGTTGGTGAAACTATGATTTTTTTCACGTTAACCCTTTGTTAAACCCCTCTGATCAGTGCAGTCATACAACATACAAGCCTCTGATGACTCCGGTGATGCCCTGTACTACTGTAGTGCCGTGTATCATCACTGCTGTCAGTGTAATACTAACGGCCCCATACACATGAGATAAGAGTTGGCTGAACGGTCATTTGGCAGACGGCCATCTCTCCCGACTCCCCAATACACACAAATATTCCAGCTTTCCTGGGGTCTGTATGAGAGAGTCGCCTCCAGACTCCTCTAGCGGAGGATTATCTACAGGAAGAACAAACGGATTATCCTCTGAAATTCATGATGCCAGGTCCTTATCTGCCCTGACATCATCTGTCGGGAGGCCCCCAAATACATTATATAGTCGCCCAAACCCCCCGAAATCAGTGATTTCATGGAACTTTAGTCTAATGTGTATGGGGGCGGTGAAAGGTAACTTATTGGACGCTGCCTCTGGCCTAATAGACCTTCATACATTGCAGCCCAGACACCATTATTAGGCATGTAAGTATCGTAATAACTAGGCCGCCCCATACTATCCAGTACTTGGGGGCGGGGGGCATTCAGCCAAACTCTGTCACCTTCTTAGATGCCATGTTTGCTTTTCACAGCAGTAAGTGGATAAACTGCCAGGGTTTTTGTTGAAGCCTCATCTGTGCCGTCCCTGCGGTGTACATCTATGTTCTGTGCACAAAAAGATTAATTTCTTTTTAATAAATGTTTAACATGTTAAAAATTATAAAATGGGACTTCCGGGAGGCGGGACACATAGATGGCCGCATCTTAATCAGCTCTCTGCTGGCGGGACCTAAAGTGCACCCTACGGTGCCCACAAACGCCGCATTTGTACCAGACAAATAACCGGAGGCTCACTGCAGGGGCCAGGCATCACCACCTGCCTTCTTCTCCCGGAATCAAGGGCTGCACGAGCCTGAAATTAACCTCCCGGCCGCCGCACGTGCTCTCCCGCCCGCCATCTTGGAGGCCTGGGTGTGGGAGCTTTTCACCCCGCTGCCAGGGGACTCCTACTGAAGACAGGAGCCAGGTAGGAGCGGAACCCCGCAACACAGAGGCCTCCAAACAGTGTGTGCTTCTGCCGGCAAAAGAGACCATACACAGACAGCAGTAGCCAGCGGCACCCGAGAGACTGCATCCCCCGCCCCCCCTCCCCTCCGCCGACATACTTTCATGCTCCATCAACACACCGCTCAGCCCAGTAAGGGGGAAGTTGCTCCTGGGAGACTGCAACTGCTCCAGCGTTTGCAAAGTACTTGGGGAGAGATTATTATCTCCCCAGGTTTCCTTCCACAAAACCCTCGTCAGGAGATTGAATTTTACAGACTGTTAATACAGGCTGCACTTCCAAAATTGACCACCAGAGGGAGCCAACACTCCACCATTTAAAATAACTGCAAGATAATTATACAAAGGAAGGAGAGAGAAAAAGGGGAAAAAAGAAAAATGTAATCTTCCTTATTGCATGACTCCCTAGTTAACACTTCTGCTGCATCCATTTTTACAGACATTCTGATGGAAAAATATCTCACCACACCTAAAACAAATATGGCCAACAAAAATCCTCCCAAAAGAACAACGGGAACAAATAAAGATAAAAATATAAATAAGACCCCTTCGGCACCAAAAATGCAAGCCGGGAAAGGCTCACCTTCTCCGAATAAGTCTGATGACTCAGCTACCCAGGGGGACTTTGATGATACCCAGATGGAGACACTAGCAATAAAAGTCTCTAAGATCCTCATGCCAATGTTTGACTCAAAATTCAACCAACTGCAGACCTCTATTAATTCAGTGCTCACACAAATTACCACGCTGACACAAAAAATAGGGGAACTGGAGAATCGTGTGGTGGACTGCGAGACCTCCACCTCAGATATCCGCTCAATCCTTACACGCCAACAAACCACCATTGACTACTTGAAAGACAAGGTCGATGACTTGGAGAACCGGAGCCGAAGGAGTAACCTGCGGTTCGTGGGCATACCCGAATCGATAAAGGGAGAGGATCTCATCACTTTGTTAACAAAGGACTTACCTAAGGCCCTAGACTTATCTTTCCCACAGAATCCTCCTTTGATCGAAAGAGCACACCGATTGGGAGACCAGATCCCTGATGAGAAAAGGAGACCAAGACCAGCGATCGCTAAATTTCTATACTACACGGCTAAAGAGGCCATTCTTAAAGCATATAGACAGCGGCGTTCACTTATTATCAGAGACTTTCGGGTCTTAATATTTCAGGACTTCTCACCAACAGTGACTGCCAGGAGAAAGTTATTTACCCCAATCTGCAGTCAACTGGTAGAGAAGAACATCAGGTTCCAGTTGCTATTTCCGGCCAAACTCAAGGTGACAGAGAATGGCCGAACAACCGTATATACAGACCCGGATGCAGCGAAAGCGCACTTCCTCCCTCAAAATGATGCTGACTAGGAGAGTCAATTAAGATGATATTGACCCCCTCATTTGTGTTATGGCAGAACGTTACTTTACCTGTCAATTATCCATGTTAATGTTTATATGTTTAAAAGTTTATGTCTCCCATTCTGGGAAAGTTAACTTGTTGCGTTTTTCCCATCAGCTTCAACCTTCCCCCTTCTCCCCGAGGGCACACGGCTTCTTACCATGTCCTGCCTACCTTGAGGGACCTGCTCGCTGGGACAGGACCCGAGAGATCCAGAAGCAAATATTTCCGATAATCAAGATGCCCAGAGCTGGAGTGGGATGAGTACCGCATCCACACAAATTACACCAATACATACACAACCACATACATTCATTTCTTGGAACGTGGCGGGATTGAACTCCCCGGTGAAGCGCAAGCGCGTTTTAACCCATTTGAATAGATTTAAACCCGATGTTGTTTTCCTTCAGGAAACCCATTGGAAACAGGGAGAAGGTAATTCTCTACGAGCTTCTTGGATTCAAGGGTGCTACACGGCCACACATACCACCAAATCGAGGGGCGTGGCCATTTTGCTGGGGACTTCGTTATCTTACACGTTGCTAGAGGAATACTCTGACGCAGAGGGAAGATTTCTATATCTCCTACTCCAGATTGGAGACACTGTTTACACACTGCTTAATATCTACGCTCCAAACAGCCCTAACAGCACTTTTTTCTCTAATCTATATCAATTTTTATTATCTAAACGTATAGACAACCTTATTCTGGGTGGAGATTTCAATGCCGCTCTTTCCCCACATCTGGACAGGTCATCCAACTCGCCTCATGACAATCAGACTGCCCAAATTATTGTAAAAATAATGCAGCACATTGGTTTGTGCGATCCTTGGCGCGTGCTCCACACCACGGAGAAAGACTATACATTCTATTCACGGGTGCATGATGTGCATTCAAGAATAGATTATTTTCTACTTACTGATACCCTGTTTGAAAAGGTGGAAAATACAACAATAGAAACCATCGAGGTGTCGGATCATGCGCCAATTACATTACGGCTCTTTCTGAACCCACCAAGATATCCCTTGAGGCATTGGAGATTTCCATCATATTTGTTTAATTCAGAGGATTTTAGGGGATTTCTTCAGACACACTGGAACAACTTCCTAGATGATAACATGTCATCTTCCTCAGACACGTCCCTATTGTGGCGCACCTCTAAGGCAGTGATGAGAGGCCATATTACTTCCTACCTGATACATCAAAAGAGGGAAAAAAGGGCAAAATACCAACTTTTACACATGGACCTATTGACTGCTCACCAAGCCTATCTGATTGATCCCACAGACACACTTAAAAAACAAAATTATCTAGAAGCCAAACGACTCATCGATACTTTCACTATTGCCCAGGCTACAAGAAGTATAGATTTCACAAAGAACCATTATTATAGGTGGGGCGGAAGGACTGGCAGCTTATTGGCACGTCTAACTAAGCCGTTCCACTCTAGACGCACAATTGTACAGGTGAGACACCCAGAGAACCATCAAGTGGTCACATCAGAAAGGGACAAACAACAGGCCTTCCTAAAATATTACACTGAACTATACAGAGAACGACCATATAGCTCACAGGACACGTGGGATCTTATATCCTCGACCGCACTTCCAAAAATAACGAGAGACCAAAGGGAGCAGTTGTCAGCTCCAATAACTACTGAGGAGGTGCGGTCGACGATTGAGTCCCTACACAATAACAAATCACCAGGACCTGATGGTCTAACTGCTGAGTATTACAAGATGCTGCAGCCAAATATCATCCCCACGATGGTGGACTTACTTAATACCATATACACACAGGGGGAACAAGTGGAAGGCTTTCATGAAGCCCACACAATTCTTCTACCCAAACCAAATAAAGACCCTCTTGAGGTAGGCTCATATCGTCCGATATCCCTACTAAATGTAGACTATAAAATACTCACTAAAATCCTGGCGGATCGCTTGCAAGAGTTTCTGCCAGATTTACTCATACCTTCACAACTGGGTTTTACAAGAGGCCGTCACTCTGCTCTGGGGGTTAGGACGGCTGTAGCCGCAACAGTTCTTGCTAAACAACAAAATTGTCCTCCCACACTGCTACTCAGCCTTGATGCTGAGAAGGCATTTGACTCAATATCATGGAGCTTTCTGAACACGGTTTTAAGGTACAGAGGCTTTGGCGACATCTTTCTTAGACTTTTATACATCATACAACATAACGCAACCACTAAATTATCCATAAATAATTTATTATCTCCTCCAATCACTTTGGAAAGGGGAGCAAGACAGGGATGCCCAATCTCACCGATACTTTTTAATTTGGCATTAGACCCACTATTAAGGTACCTGCAGGAGTGGCCAGGCCTTCAGGGATTACAATTTGGGAACACAGAAATTAAAATGATGGCTTTCGCAGATGATATTTTAATCTTTATGTCAAGACCTCGGGTCAATCTGGGCCCTTTGCTTTCAATAGTAGAGCAAAAGGGAGCACTAGTGGGTTTCTCAATAAATGTGACAAAATCTGAAGCTTTGATGCTCTCGGGACCCGCAAAACCTACGTGGGCTCAAAAGTACCCTATTCAGTGGAAAACCCAATCTATTACATATCTAGGTGTTCAAATTACTAGATCTCCAGTAGAACTACAGCGGACCAACCTGCAGGCATTTATCAGGTCATTGCAAGATGACTTGAATGCATGGAGCAGGTTCACCCTATCTTTTATAGGTCGGGCAAACCTAATAAAAATGATCTCTTTCCCGCGGTTGTTATACCTGTTTAATGTCCTGCCGTTCTATTTAAGACCTGTAGATGAACGCAACATCAATAGACTATTCCGCAATTTCATATGGCAGGGAAGGAGACCTAGAATTGGACTGTACATCCTCCAGCAGCCTAAGACTAATGGGGGAATCAATTTCCCAGATGTTAAATTATATAATCTGGCAGCCAATATGCGGATCCTTAGGGACTGGCTGAACGGTACATCCACGTATTCATCCACTACCGTAGAATCATCTCTGATAGGTAATGGGTCCCTGGTAAGCTTATTACATTCCCCTTATCCCTCATTATCATCAGACCACGAAAATAACCCCTTATTCATGTCAATGTGGAGGACGTGGGTGGTGGTGCGTAGGAGGCTACACTTGTCCAGTGGTGTTTCGCTTGCACAATCATTTTCCAATAATCCTAGTTTTCAGGATGGAAAGGCACACCCCATCTTCTCTAGATGGCAGAGAGGGGGTTTACAGTCCATTAGGGACATAGTTGACACACAGACAAGAACCGTCATTTCATTTGCTCAGGCATGCACTTTGTTCGACTATATACGCGCACACCCTTTTCACTACATGCAGCTGCAAAGCTACGCACATAGTGTCATACATGCTTTCAACGACAATGACTGGCAGGACGAGTTACTGAGCAAGTTAAATACATGCACTCAGAACAAGGGTCTGGTCTCGGGGTACTATACATTCCTTCGTCCTCTGATGCAGTATGATGCCGTAGGGGTGGGAATTACAAAATGGCAGGTGGATGATGTCTCCTTTACACCATCTTTTATCTTGCGGGCATTACAGAAAGCACTCAAATATATACCTTCTGTCTCTTATTGGGAAATGGCGTTACAGATCCTGCACAAAACCTATGTTTCACCAAAACGTAGTTATCTGATGGGGAATCTGGCGAGCCCGGCCTGTTCTAGATGTGGGGAATTTGAAGCGGACCACTATCACTGCTTTTGGGCTTGTCCACAAATTCAATTGTTCTGGCAGCGTATACATACCTTCGTGTTGACGCACACCTCATATAACATCACACTTACTTCAGCCTGGGCTCTCTTTGGTCATATTACAGATAGTGATGTCCATATACCATATCATGGTAAAAAATTCCTTTTTATTATCTCAGCTGCAGCTCGTAAAACAGTTCTGCAAAACTGGTTGGCGCCTAAAGTGCCCACATTGCGACTTTTCCTAGAGAAACTTGCTTTTTTGTTTAGAATGGACTGGATAGAGGCTTCCCTCCAGAAAGAGAGAAGGACTCAGACATTCTTTGACACATGGGAACCATTTATAGCGATTCTTCCGGCTCACACTAAGCAAGGAATCAGAGATTGTTTTGAGATGACTACTTGGTTCTTGGAACAAACAATAGCAGGTCGTCCGCCTCTGTGAGGATGATTCGCGGATTGAGACATATAAACCTGAGGATGTAGGAGTGGAAGCCGTGTGCTCTTCCCCCTTCCCCCTTCCTTCATTTCCCTCATGTGTTCTTCTCCCCCTCCCCCCCCCTTTTTTTTTTTTTTTTTTTTTTTTTTTTTATTTCTTTGTTATGTTTAGGCAAATTATTTTATTTACTTACTGATTGATACAAGAATGTGCAAATTGTATTCCCCTTTTTTTTTTTTTTTTTTTGTGTGTGTTTTATCTAAATTTTATATCTGTATTGTCAAAAAAGTTTAATAAAAGCATTATTGGAAAAAAAAAAAAATTATAAAATGTGTCTTCTGCTTTTTCCATGTTTTTTTCATTTTACAAGAATTGTTCGAGCCAATTTTCTTTAGAAACATTTCAATATCTGTTTTTTATTCTGGTGTTTTTCCTGTAATATCGGAAAGTCTAAGGCCAGAAATAAACCCCATAAATCACTCTACATGGAGACTTTGGGATCAGATCATTTCTGTCCGCGTTGATTGTGGAAAAAAAAAAATCTTTTCTAAAAGCCTCAAACTTCTGTGTGTGAATCAGAGCTGAGATCTAACGTGATAGAAGATTACAGTGCGGGGAAGACTGGAAACCTTCATATAGAGGCCGGTGGTGATGGAGTCAGTGACCGACTCTGGCCAAATCTGTCTCTAGAGCCGCAGTAGAAGATGAAGATGTCGTCCTCATCATGAAGTAGTTATTTCTCATGTCGCGTGTAATGAATATCTCCTGCAGTATTGCTAATGCCGATTCCAGGGTGGTAAATGAGACGAGAATTAGCCTTATGGAAGATGAGTCTATGAGAAACGTATTCAGCTGCCGACTCTGAGGAAGAAACTGCTTGTTGTCTGTGGCCTAAAAATATAGGTTTTATTAGTAGATGTAAAGAAGGAAACTAAATACTGTAAAATAATAAATCTCCTCATATGTTTCCCTTATTATTTCCAGTAATTGTATTATTATAGGATTCTTATGATGTTACATCGGCTCATCTTCTCATTCAGGTCTCTACAATATCGAATCCTCTCAGTGAAGATCTTCTACAAAAGAAAATTTTCCTGATTTACCCATCATAGATGGATATAGACAGAGACAAGATGGCGGAGAGGATATTACACCTCACCCTAGAGATCCTCTTCCGGCTTACTGGAGAGGTGAGAGATTCTCATGACGTCACATTACATCATTCTTATCTATGGGAATAACAGATGGACAGAACTGGAGAGGTGAGGACTCTGGAAATGTCTGTAGTGAGATTTATTAATGTCTCTCCATTACCAGGATTACACAGTGGTGAAGAAGACCTCTAGTGATCGCTGTCAGGACCCTGTGTCTGAGGGATGGGGAAGACCCCTGAGCCCAATCACGGGGCCTCCACCTCACCCCCTGATCCATGAGGACATCAATGACCAGAAGATCCTAGAACTCATCTACAAGATGATTGAGCTGCTGACTGGAGAGGTGACACTGCTGGGAATGCTGGGACATTATACAGTAACACTATGAAGGGATCGGGGGATGATGGTATCATTGTATGTGTCAGGTTCCTATAAGGTGCCAGGATGTCGCTGTCTATTTCTCCATGGAGGAGTGGGAATATTTAGAAGGACACAGAGATCTGTACAAGAACGCCATAATGGAGGTTCCCCAGCCCCTCACATCTCCTGGTAATAGACAGGACTAAATACACACGGCCTATAATTATCTGTATGTAAAGAATGAATTCACTCCCTGTATGTGTTTCCTCCAGATCGATCCAGTAAGAGGACAACACCAGAGAGATGTCCCCATCCTCTTCCTCCACAGGACTGTAACCAAGAAGATCCCAGTGCTCCTCAGGATCATCAGGTAGATGGAGAGAAGGTGTCAGGAGATCTCCCATATGATGTGTAGACGCCGGTGAAGGTCTTGTGCTCAGTCTTGTTTTATCCACCAGTATTATATGTTTTATATTTGTGTAATGAGAACGGTGGAGATGGCAGGATTAGAGCTGATCATAGATGTGACTTCTCCATCTGTCGGTGACTTTTACAATATTTTTTTCAGGGTGAAGATCTGACCCATATTAATACTACAGAGACATATATGAGGGGTGATGAGCGATGTAAAGAGGAGATTCCTACATATGACTACCCAGGTGAGTACTAACCACTAAATGCAGAGAAGTCACAGATTCTTCTCAGTCACCGGCTGTGGCTGCTTTATCGGTGGTGTCGTCCGGCCGTATTAACATGATCACCATTTTGCCTCTAGACCACAACATTCTCCTCCACCCAAAACTGTTCAAATGACTTTGGGCATTGAAAGCCCTTTTCCATAGAACTTACAACCTGGTAGATCCACCTACCCCCTGGGTTTAGGAGATGCTGTTACCTGCCCAGATCTGTGAACTACAAAGCCAAATGACAGCGTACGTAGAATGTGCTGACAAGATAGAAAATCACTTGAAGAAAAATATGATGATGGGCCTGTAAGAGAAAGCGGAGGGTAATGATGCTGTTGGCTTCCTAGAACCCTGAGATCTTATCGGAGGAATCTCCCTTCTCTCCCTTCTGTGCTGCTGAATGTGATCATATGGTCCCTACAAGACCAGGTCCAGTCTTTCTGGCCAAACTTCACTTTTATGATCGACAACATTAAATGTGCAGTGAGGCCAAGTGTGAATTTCTGGACAATAACAGAGTTTCCCTTTATCCTGACTTTTCAATTTGTAATAAAACCGACTAACTTCCAGGAGGATTGTGATAATGTACATAAACCCATCACACCGGTGCCATGATATATCTCTGAGCTGTAATATAGGCTGATGGCTGTAATATACATTTATTCCCGCCTGCAGGAGATGTGTTGGCTCCAGCCCTAGTTTCATGGATTCACTCCACCTCATAAATTATATTGTTTTTGATCCTAAGAAATTCAGATTACTGCACAATCTCTCCTGAAATGGGGAGCAATAGTATTTCATCTAATCTTCTGGTCAGGACTCCAATGGTCCACCATAAATGAATGCAACTCTGGTTTACTGTTTATTCTGTGTTTGTAGTTTTCAGTTAACGAGATTCTTGTGCTCTGGGACAGGGTTGTGGGCGGGGCTTTATGTGGTGCTCTGGGGCGGGGCTGTGGGTGGCCTGTGGGCAGTGCTTTATGTGGTGCTCTGGGGCAGGGCTGTGGGCGGTGCTTTATGTGGTGCTCTGGAGCGGGGCATTGGACATGGCTGTGGACTGGGCTTTATGTGGTGCTCTGATTACATATTCATCTGTATTGGCTTATGTCAGGTCGCAGATCCCTCACTGACCTGCCCCCCCATGGAGACTGTTCAGTTTGAGCATTTCAGTAGATGTTGTTGTCTATAGTCGGTTTTTGATTACATTAGTGTCCAGAATCCTCTGATTTATCCTCTTCCCGCAGCCAGTTTTGTGTTCTTAATCAGGCCCCATTTTTACAATCTGACGTGTGTCACTTTATGTGGTGATAACTTTGGAATTATTCACAAAGGATAATAGAAAACAAATGGATCTTACAAATTATTTTCCAAATTCTCACTACACCATATTCCAAATTATTATGCAAATGACATTTTTCTCAGATTTTCTTAAATGGTCGGTGCAAATGACAGTCAGTCTAATAAAAGTCATCACCCATTAGATTATACATCGAATTTTATTGAAGAAACCTCCCAATGATAATAGTATAATCTCCAAAATAAATAAAAACTCAAAAACGCACTGTTCCAGATTATTATGCACAGTAGAGTTTCTAAACATTTGATGTTTTAAAGACCTGAAAATGCTCATTTGTGGAATTTGCAGCATTAGGAGGTCACATTCACTGAACAAAAAAAGCTATTTAACTCCAAAACCTCCTAACAGGCAAAGCTACATGGTAACATGGGAACCCTTCTTTGATATCACCTTCACAATTCTTGCATCCATTGAACTTGTGAGCGTTTCTGCTTGTATTTCTTTGCATGAAGTCAGAATATCCTCCAAGAGCTGCTGTTTTGATGTGAACTGCCTCCCACCCTCACAGATCTTTTGCTTCATGATACTCCAAAGGTTCTCTATAGGGTTGAGGTCAGGGGAAGATGGTGGCCACACCATGAGTTTATCTCCTTTTATGCCCATAGCAGCCAATGACTCAGAGGTATTCTTTGCAGCATGAGATGGTGTATTGTCATACATGAAGATGATTTTGCTCCTGAAGGCACATTTCTGCTATTTATACCATGGAAGAAAGTTGTCAGTCAGAAACTCTATATACTTTGCAGAGGTCATTTTCACACCTTCAGGAACCTTAAAAGGCCCTACTAGCTGTTTCCCCATGATTCCAGCCCAAAACATGACTCCTCCACCTCCTTGCTGACATTGCAGCCTTGTTAGGACATGGTGGCCATCCACCAACCATGCACTACTCCATACATCTGGACCATCCATGGTTGCTCAACACTCATCAGTAAACAAGACTGTTTGAAAATTAGTCTTCATGTATGTCTGGGCCCACGGCAATCGTTTTTGCTTGTGAACACTGTTTAGGGGTGGCTGAAAAGTAGATTTAAGAACCAAAGCAAGCCTTTGAAGGATCCTACAACTTGAGGTTTGAGGGACTCCAGAGGCACCAGTAGCTTTCAATATCTGTTTGCTGGTTTGTAATTGCTTTTTAGCAGCTGCGCTCTTAACCCTTATCCGGCTGAATAGGTACAATTGTAACTATTCCGTTTTAAAATTGCAATAACTTTTTTTTGAAAAGACGTAGAGGGCTGAAATTTCGTGACATCTCTACATTTTTGGTCCAGAATATATTGGCCAAATTTCAATAAAATATCTCCACCCGCTTCCGAGATAAGGGGTCGAGATCTTTTTGCATCCATAACAAGCTGCATAGGTACAAATGTACCTCATATATTTTGAATGAAGATAATGCAAGGGAAAAAGCATAAATTTTTTTAATGATAATGCTATTTAACTATTATAAACAAGTAAAAAACTGTTCATTTACATTATAAAAGAAAATGTAAGAAACTTTTTTTTATTGATTTTCTTTGCAAGTAATGCATGTTGGCTTTGCTACAGAGTGTTCATCGCAAATGGGTTTCACACAAACCACACAAGACTTTCTAGTCTTGCGTTGTTTTCGCCTCAGGTCTCTGCAGACATAGCAACTACCAACAACAGGGGAGGGTCCACGACTACCATGAGGTATTTTGGGGCCAGCTGCTGGCTGCGATGCTACCACAATGCATCGTCCAAGCACCATTTCTACTGCACCTCGAAGAAAATGGTTTCTCATTATCATTTTGTTTGTACTACGATCTTCAATTGCAATCATACACAGCTGATTTGCGAGATCTTTCAGGAACTTTCTTCGTTGATCCTTTGCCCTGAAGCTTGGATTGTGTTCTCTGTAGATGATGTAGGATGCTAACCCACTGACATCAATCATATTGTAGAAAAATGCCAAAGTCCAACGTGATGTTCGTCGTTTCACAGTGTACTCTCCCAACATTTTATCCATAACATCAACGCCACCTTTTGTTATGTTGTAGTATTTTATTATCTCTGGCTTGGCTGCTAGTGTCTCTTCAACTTCTCCCGTCATGTGCATAGATGATAGAAGCACGACTGATTTGTTCTTCTTTGGTACATATGAACAGACTGTTGCATCATGATTGTAGGCAAAATTTGTCGAGTATACAGGCCTTTCTTTGGCAGGCTGCATGTTTTTAGGTAGGAACCTTTTGTTTTTTCTCACTGTACCAACTAGTGTCATGTTCCAGGAGTTCAATACCTTAGCTAGTTCCATGGTTGTAAAGAAGTTATCGGTGGTGACATTTCTTCCAGAGCCTTTATACGAGCTCACTAGGTCCAATACTGTTCGTTCTCCAATGTTTACTTGTCGAGGACCATCAGTTGGTTTCCCAGTGTAGAGCTGACCTTGTAAAGGGTAGGCATTTGATGAGTCACAAGCCCAGAAAATCTTTATGCCATATTTAGCTGGTTTTGAAGGTATATACTGGGTAAATTTAGTATGACCTCTAAATGGAAATAATTGCTCGTCGACGGTGATACAATGATATGGCTTGTAGGCTCTCTCCAGATTACTGTTCAGCATTGTCCAGATGTCCCGTATTGGTGCAGCTTTATCTGTTTGCACACGTTCTGCACGTGTATTTTCGTTGTCAAACCTGATAAATCTGAGTATCATCTTGAAGCGGTCACGAGACATGGCTGCACGTATAAGAGGCAGAGCAGCAACATTCCACATTTCCTCCAGATTCTCTTTGTTGGCTCTGTGCACACCAGCAGCAATCAGTATGCCCAAAAATGCATGAAGTTCAGTTTCAGTAAATTGCTTGAATGTTTTTTGTGGTGGCCGTTTGGAAGAATCAGGAAAACGTTGTACCAGTTCGTTGTTGTAAGCATCACAAACTCTCTTGGCCTTTCGATTCGTTTCCCGTAATATGATGTCACACATCTCGGGAGTCATGATGGACTTGAATAGCTCTTTTGCTGTATATAGGTTGCTGATTGCTGCAGGGCCACCTCTTTGTCGTAGGACATTACGAGATTTTGTTTGTGCATTTGGCAGTGGATTACTGCACCATTGAGTTTCATCCTTAGCAGTCCAAATGTCGCCTGCACTTTGAGGCACAGAATCATCCTCAACACTTTCGTCTGATTCGTATTCATTTTCATGCTCTATGACCATTTCTTGTTCAATGTCTGAATCTTCTTCAGTAACATCCACTTGTGGTACATAGTTTTCATCATCAGATGGAACATATGGTTCATCCTCATGCTCAGAATCAGATTCTTCTAGCATTCGCATTATTTCGTCAGACGTAAATCTGTAAATATGAAAAAATGTAAAATAAATAATTTTCCGAAATACTACATTATTGGCTTTTCACAAAATTATACTAACCTGCAAACACGTTTTCTTGGATTATGGCGGAAACTAGATCCAGCATTACCATCACTCATGATGACTTGCTAGATGAATTTTGGCTTCGTATTTTGTGCTGAATATAAATAAAACATCGTAAAACAATATGTAGATACTAATTATTATCCATTTTTCGTATAAAAATTATACCTATAGTGATAAGTTTCATACAAAATATATGTAAGCCAAGTCCAGGCTGAAAGACAATTTGACTGTTCTGTCCCCACATAATGAGAATAAAGGTATAACTGGCTGTTAGATGCTGTGAGACTTTCCTACCTTCGTTTCCAAGAAATTGAAGACTTCACAAGCCTAGAAATGTGTGCTCACAGCAATGAGATGAACAGCAAAATGGCTAATGAGAGGAGGGAGGCAGGAAGACAAGTAGAAGCCACTCCCAGTTTGAATTAACTTAATTGACAGCAACATAAGTGACCAGTAACAACACTGAACAATAGATATCAGCATAACATTTGTAGCTGAATGAACTTTAGTTTCTGAAACCAAGTAAAGTCTTCCCACAGTGGAGGTATATGTGAAGGTACAATTGTACCTATGCAGCCTGTTAAGGTTGTAAAATTATGCAGCCTGACAAGGGTTAATCCGATGAACCTGCCTGGCAGAAACCTTCCTCATTATGCCTTTATCAGCACGAACATGTCTGTGCTCAGATTCATCCACAAATCTCTTCACAGTATGTTGATCACGCTTAAGTTTTCAGGAAATATCTAATGTTTTCATCCCTTGACCAAGGCATTGCACTATTTGATGCTTTTCGGCAGCAGAGAGATCCTTTTTCTTTCCCATGTTACTTGAAAACTGTGGCCTGCTTAATAATGTGGAACATCATTTTTAAGTAGTTTTCCTTTAATTAGAATAACCTGGAAAACTAATTATCACATGCGTTTAAGATTGATTTCAGTGATCCATTAAGCCCTGACGTATAATACAATCCATGAGTTTATTTGAAAAACAATTATATCTTTAGGACACTTAAATCCAGTTTGCATAACAATTTGGAACATGGTGTATACCCTACATACGATTGTACACTACTCTCTGGGCACATGGCCGTGTTCAGAAGGGAAGGAGCGCCATTTAGGTGTTTGAATGCAGATCTAGCTGGAATAGTTTGCAGACACAATGTATTGGGAGCACAGTTCATAGTCAACTGGCAGCTCAAAAGATCTCCACCATGAACATGCTTGGCACTATCTTCTCTGCTTTCCATATCCCAAGGATTGCCTTGCTCATCGCTCTTTATCACCATTACATGGATCTGGACTTACACTGGAACCCCTCGGCTTGGACCATGGTGTTACCTGCTCTTCTGTGTTATTAGAATAGTCAGGTAGCTGGATCAGAACCGGAAGGACAGAATCAGAAGACACAAGAGTATTCAGTAAACGGGCCACGGTCACAGCAGTAAACAAATACACAAGCCACAAGCTGAGCACAGAGGACTGAACCTTAGTAGGACAACGCTGTTTCTGGCAGATTCCGGCCATGTGCTTTGAGGATTAGTAGGGTGTGGTACTTTCCAATTGGCTGAAGTAGAGAGCAGATTACTCCAGCTGGACAGCAGGAACAGATCCCAGATGAGATTGGACACACCTTATGCAGAAGCCCTAATATGAATAAATGACAGAAAACCAGAATAGTCAAAATCCCCATAAAGTAATTCTATTTTATAAATTAATTCACTGAGGGCTATAATCTATACATATGTGGTCAAAATTGTTGGCACCCCTTGTTTAATGACAGAAAAACCCACAATGGTCACAGAAATAACTTAAATCTGACAAAAGTTATCAGACATAAAAGATCTATGAAAATGAACAAATGAAAGTCAGACTTTGCTTTTCAACCATGTTTCCACAGAATTAAAAAAAAATAAAACTCAAGAAATAGGCCTGGACAGAAATGATGGTACCCCTGAAAATAATGTGACAAAAGGGACACGTTATTTCAAGGTGTGTCCACTAACTAGCATCACAGGTGTCTACAATCTTGGAATCAGTGCGTGGCCTGTATATAGGGCTACAGATACAGATGTGTGGTGACATGATGTGTATCACACTCAACATGGACCAGAGGAAGCGAAGGAAAGAGTTGTCTCAGGAGATTAGAAAGAAAATAATAGACAAACATGTTAAAGGTAAAAGTTATAAGACCATCTCCAAGCAGCTTGATGTTCCTGTGACTACAGTTGCACATATTAGTCAGAAATGTAAGATCCATGGGACTGTAGCCAATGTCCCCGGATGTGGCTGCAGGTGGAAAATTGATGACTAATCAAAGAGACGGATAATACAAATGATAACAAAACAGACCAGAAAAACTTCTAAACAGAATAAAGGTGAACTTCAAGCTCTAGAGCATCAGTGTTAGATCGCACTGTCCTGTCCTTGATTGAGCCAAAGTGGACTTCATGGGAGACGACCAAGGAGGACAACATTGTTGATAAAAAAGCCAGACTGGAATTTCACAAACTACATGATGACAAGCCACAAAACTTCTGGGAGAATGTCCTATGGACAGATGAGACAAAAATGGGACTTTTTGGCAATGCACATCAGCTCTGTGTTCACAGACAGAAAAATGAAGCCTGTCAAGAAAAGGACACTGTCCCTACTGTCAAACATGGAGGAGGCTCTGTTATGTTCTGGGGCTGCTTTGCTTCATCTGGCATATGGTGTCTAGAATCTGTGCAGGATACAATGAAATCTCAAGACTATCAAGGGATTCTAGAGAGAAATGTGCTTCCCAGTGTCAGAAAGCTTGGTCTCGGTTGCAGGTCATGGATCTTGTAACAGGATAATCATGGATCTTGTAACAGGATAATGACCCAAAACACCCAGCTAAAAACCGTAGAATGGCTAAGGCTACTTTCACACTTGCGTTGTTTTCAATACGTCGCAATGTGTCGTTTAGGGGAAAAAACGCATCCTGCAAAGTTGTTTGCAGGATGCGTTTTTGCCCCATAGAGTAACATTACCGATGCATTGCGACGTATTGACACACTTCGCAACCGTCATGCGACAGTTGCGGCGTGTTGTGGCGGACCGCCGGGAGCAAAAAACGTTAAATGTAACGTTTTTTGCTGCCGACAGACCGCTTTTTCCGACCGCGCATGCGCAGCCGGAACTCCGCCCCCACCTCCCCGCACCTCACAATGGGGCAGCGGATGCGCCGGAGAAATGCATCCGCTGCACCCGTTGTGTGGCGCATCAAACGCTAGCGTCGGAATCTCGACGCAATGCCACGGGCCGAATCCAATGCTAGTGTGAAAGTAGCCTAAGCGGGAAACAGTGGACTATTCTGAAGTGGCCTTCTATGAGCCCTGACCTAAATCCTATTGAGCATCTTTGGAAAGAGCTGAAGCATGCCGCCTGGAAAAGGCAACCTTCAGACACGAGACAACTGGAGCAGTTTACTCTTGAGGATCGGCCAAAATACCAGTCGAGATGTGCAGAAGTCTCATTGACAGTTACAGGAATCGTTTGCAGTGATTGCCTCAAAAGGTTGTGCAGCAAAATATTAACCCTTTCGCACCAGCGCCTGTTTTTTGCCTTCATGATTGGGCCAATTTTTTCAATTCTGACCAGAGTCACTTTATGAGGTCATAACTCTAGTGCTTCAATGAATCCTGGTCATTCTGAGATTGTATTCTTGTGACATATTGTACTTTATGATGGTGGTAAAATTTCTCTGATATGACTTGTGTTCATTTGTTAAAAAAAATGGAAATTTGGAAAAAATTTTGAAACTTTTGCAATTATTTAAATTTTTATGCTCTTAAATCAGAGTCATATCATACAAAAAAGTTAATAAATAACATTTCCCACATGTCTACTTTCCTTCAGCGCAATTTTGGAAGCAATTTTTTTTTTGTTAGGAAGTTATAAGGGTTTAGGCTGTGTGCACACGTTGCTGATTTTTCGTGTTTTTTTCGCTATAAAAACGCTATAAAACTGCAAAAAAAAGCATACATTATGCATCCCATCATTTAGAATGAATTCCGCAATTTTTGTGCACATCGTGGTAAAAAACGCAGCATGTTCATTAATTTTGCGGATTTTTTGCGGATTACCCACTATATAATGCATTGGGAGATGTCCGGAAAAAACGCACCAAAAACGCGCAAAAACGCATGCAGATTTCTTGCAGAATATTTCAGGTTTTTCTCAGGAAATTTCTGCAAGAAATCCTGAACGTGTGAACATAGCCTTAAAGTTGACCAGCAATTTTACAACAAAATTTATAAAACCATTTTTTTAAGGACCATGTTACATTTGAAGTGTTTGAGCGGTCAATCTGACAGAAAATACCCAAAAGTGACACCATTCTAAAAACTGCACCCCTCAAGGTGCTCAAAAACACATTCAAGAATTTTATTAACCCTTCAGGTGCTTCACAGAATTGAATGGAATTTGGAAGGAAAAACTAAGCATTTTCTATTTTTTCACAAAAATTAAACTTTAGACCTATTTTTTTTTACTTTCACAAGGGTAACAGGAGAAAATGGGCTATACATTTTGGTTTGCAATTTCTCCTGAGCATGCCGATACCCCATATGTGGAGGTAAACCAGTGTTTGGGTGCACGGCAGGGCTCGAAAGCTTTTTGAATGTAAAATATGTTGCAATAATTAGCGGTTTCCATGTCACGTTTGGAGAGCCCCTGATGTGCCTAAACAGTGTAAACACCCCACAAGTGACACCATTTTGGAAACTAGACCCCTTAGGAAACTTATCTGGATGTGTATTGAGCACCTTGAACCAACAGGTGCTTCACAGAATTTTATAACGTAGAGCCATGGAAATAACATTTTTCACAAATCTTTTTAGCTCCATATTTTTCACATTTTCATAAGGGTAAAAGGAGAAATTGTTCCATACAATTTGTTGTACAATTTCTCCTGAGCACGCCGATACCCCATATGTGGGGGAATACTACTGTTTGGGCACATGGCAGAGCTTGGAAAGGAAGAAGCGCCATATTGGAGAGCAGATTTTGCTGGAATTGTTTGTGAGTCACATGTCACATTGTCAGAGCCCCGGATGTGTCTAGTGGAAACCCCCCAAAAGTGACCCCATTTTGGAAACTAGACCCCCCAATGAACTTATCTAGATGTGTGGTAGGCTCTTTGAACCCCCAAGTGCTTCACAGAAGTTAATTACGTAGAGCCGTGAAAGTAAAAATTCATACTTTTTCCACAAAAAAAAATGATCTTTTCACCCTCAATTTTTTTTTTCAAAAGGTAGGAGAAATTGGACTCCCAAAGTTAATGTGTAATTTGTCATGAGTATGCTGACACCCAATATGTGAAGGTATACCACTGTTTGGGTGCATGGCAGAGCTCAGAAGGGAAGGAGCGCCATATTGGAGAGCAGATTTTGCTGGAATTGTTTGTGGGTGACCTGTCACATTGTCAGAGCCCCTGAGGTGCCAGAACAGCATAAGCCCCCAAAAGTGACTGCATTTTACAAAATACTTCCCTGAATGAATTCTTCTAGTGGTGCAGTGAGCATACTGACACCACAGCTGTTCCATAGAAAATTATACCATTGGGCAGTGAAGAAAAAATAATTACATTTTTACCACTAAAATGTTTTTAACCCCAGATTTTAAATTGGAAAATGGGTAGATAGGTAAATGGTCACTACACCCATAGATGAATTCCCAGATGGGTGTCATTTCCAATTCCCAGAGGGGTGTCATTTCCAATTCCCAGAGGGGTGTCATTTCCAAAATAGGGTCACTTCAGGGGGGATTCTGCTGTTATGGCTCTTTGGAGAGTCTTTATGTGCCAGAACAACAGAATCCCCCCTGAAGTGACTCCATTTTGGAAATGACACCCCTCTGGGAATTCATCTATGGATGTTGTAGGGATTTCACTCACTCAGGTACGACGGGTGACACTCAGGAGGCATGTTCCTTTAAAAGTTCACAGGGTTTATTGCTTCATAAACCATATGGCAAAAATAACAGAAAACAAATAGCCTTTGGCTCAGGAAAGAAAACAAGTGTCCAGTCCTTCAGGCTCAGTCCCGGAGCCTTAACACACTCAGGAGGGTTTCACCTCCACACATATCTGCTGTGTAAAGCATTAGCCTGATTTATATAGAGCTAACCACACCCAGGAACCCATCACATAATTAGACATGTGGTCTGACATCACCACAGGTCCTGAAACACATATACATATACATGGTTATGTGCAATAAAGAAATACTCTGGGCTACATCACAGCGACAAGCCATCTATGTGACACATACTGTTGTGAATTCTGCTTTTGGGTTCCCTCTGTGCTATTCATTTGTTTTACTCTTGTCCAGCTTAGACTGTGTCAGTGTTTTCTCAGTCTTGTTGGATTCTCTGGAGTTGCAGATATACGCTCCACATCTTTAGTTACATAGTTACATAGTTACATAGTTATTATGGTTGAAGGAAGACTATATGTCCATCTAGTTCAACCCATAGCCTAACCTAACATGCCCTAACATGTTGATCCAGAGGAAGGCAAAAAAAACCCATGTGGCAAAGAGTAAGCTCCACATCGGGGGAAAAAATTCCTTCCCGACTCCACATACGGCAATCAGACTAGTTCCCTGGATCAACTCCCTATCAAGGAATCTAGTGTATATACCCTGTAACATTATACTTTTCCAGAAAGGTATCCAGTCCCCTCTTAAATTTAAGTAATGAATCACTCATTACCACATCATACGGCAGAGAGTTCCATAGTCTCACTGCTCTTACAGTAAAGAATCCGCGTCTGTTATTATGCTTAAACCTTTTTTCCTCCAAACGCAGAGGATGCCCCCTTGTCCCTGTTTCAGGTCTATGATTAAAAAGATCATCAGAAAGGTCTTTGTACTGTCCCCTCATATATTTATACATTAAAATAAGATCACCCCTTAGTCTTCGTTTTTCCAAACTAAATAGCCCCAAGTGTAATAACCTATCTTGGTATTGCAGACCCCCCAGTCCTCTAATAACCTTGGTCGCTCTTCTCTGCACCCGCTCCAGTTCAGCTATGTCTTTCTTAAACACCGGAGACCAGAACTGTGCACAGTATTCTAAGGGTGGTTGAACTAGTGACTTGTATAGAGGTAAAATTATATTCTCCTCATGAGCATCTATGCCTCTTTTAATGCATCCCATTATTTTATTTGCCTTTGAAGCAGCTGCCTGACACTGGCCCCTGAATATGAGTTTGTCATCCACCCATACACCCAGGTCTTTTTCATTGACGGTTTTGCCCAGAGTTTTAGAATTAAGCACATAATTATACATCTTATTACTTCTACCCAAGTGCATGACCTTACATTTATCCCCATTAAAGCTCATTTGCCATTTATCAGCCCAAGCTTCTAGTTTACATAAATCATCCTGTAATATAAAATTGTCCTCCTCTGTATTGATTACCCTGCAGAGTTTAGTGTCATCTGCAAATATTGAAATTGTACTCTGAATGCCCCCTACAAGGTCATTAATAAATATGTTAAAAAGAAGAGGGCCCAATACTGACCCCTGTGGTACCCCACTGCTAACCGCTACCCAGTCCGAGTGTGCTCCATTAATAACCACCCTTTGTTTCCTATCCCTGAGCCAGCTCTCAACCCACTTGCACATATTTTCCCCTATCCCCATTATTCTCATTTTATGTATCAACCTTTTGTGTGGCACTGTATCAAAAGCTTTTGAAAAGTCCATATACACTACATCCACTGGGTTCCCTTGGTCCAATCCGGAACTTACCTCTTCATAGAAACTGATCAAATTAGTCTGACATGAACGGTCCCTAGTAAACCCGTGCTGATACTGGGTCATGAGGTTATTCCTCTTCAGATACTCCAGTATAGCGTCCCTTAGAATGCCCTCCAGGATTTTACCCACAGTAGAGGTTAAGCTTACTGGCCTATAATTTCCGAGTTCAGTTTTTGTTCCCTTTTTGAATATTGGCACCACATTTGCTATACGCCAGTCCTGTGGCACAGACCCTGTTATTATGGAGTCTTTAAATATTAAAAATAATGGTCTATCAATGACTGTACTTAATTCCTGCAGTACTCGAGGGTGTATCCCATCCGGGCCCGGAGATTTGTCAATTTTAGTGATTTTTAGACGCCGCCGCACTTCCTGCTGGGCTAAGCAGGTGACATTTAATTGGGAATTTTTATCACTAGACATTTTGTCTGCCATGGGATTTTCTTGTGTAAATACTGATGAAAAAAAGTCATTTAGCATATTGGCTTTTTCCTCATCCTCATCCACCATCTCACCCAGACTATTTTTAAGGGGGCCAACACTATCATTTTTTAGTTTCTTACTGTTTATGTAGTTAAAGAATATTTTAGGATTATTTTTACTCTCTCTGGCAATGAGTCTCTCTGTCTCAATCTTTGCTGCCTTGATTTGCTTTTTACAGAATTTATTTAATTTTCTGTATTTATTTAATGCCTCCTCACTACCTACTTCCTTTAATTCTCTAAATGCTTTCTTTTTGTCACTTATTGCGCCCCTTACAGCTCTATTTAGCCATATTGGTTTCCTCCGATTTCTAGTATGTTTATTCCCATACGGTATATACTGTGCACAGGTCCTATCCAGGATGCTAATAAACGTCTCCCATTTTCTTTGTGTATTTTTGTGTCTCAGGACATCGTCCCAGTTAATTGCACCAAGATCCTCTCTCATCCGTTGGAAATTTGCCCTTCTGAAGTTTAGTGTCCTTGTAACCCCTCTACTACACATCTTTTTAAAGGATACATGAAAACTTATTATTTTGTGATCGCTATTTCCCAAGTGACCCCCAACCCTTATATTTGATATGCGGTCTGGCCTGTTGGTTAATATTAGGTCTAGCAGTGCCCCCTTTCTTGTTGGGTCCTGAACCATTTGTGAAAGGTAATTGTCTCTCATAGTTGTCAAAAACCGATTACCTTTGCTGGAACTGCAGGTTTCTGTTCCCCAATCTATTTCAGGGTAGTTGAAGTCCCCCATAATAATGACTTCTCCTTGAGTCGCAGCTTCATCTATTTGCTTTACGAGGATATTCTCCATTGCTTCCATTATTTTTGGAGATTTATAACAAACCCCTATCAGTAATTTATTATTTTTTCCCCCTCCCCTTATCTCCACCCACAGGGATTCTACATTTTCATTAAATTCACCTATATTATCGCGCAGGATGGGTTTTAAGGACGATTTTACATATAGACACACCCCTCCCCCTCGCTTATCTGTACGGTCATTTCTGAACAGGCTATAGCCCTGCAAGTTAACAGCCCAGTCATGGCTCTCATCCAGCCACGTTTCAGATATCCCCACCATGTCATAATTATGCTCCAACAACATTAGTTCTAATTCGTCCATTTTGTTGGCGAGGCTTCTGGCATTAGTATACATGCACTTTATGTTCCTCTCTGTACTTCTATTTCTTAAATTATTAACTGTTCTGACCCCACCCCCCATGCCACCGCCACCCCCAACTTCCTTATTTGGTGGAGTTTTTGTATTTTCTGTTGTGGATATTTTTGGAAGGATTTTTAATACTGACCGCTTAGTATCCTGTCCTATCCTTTCCTATTTAGCTAGTGTGGCCTCATTTGCTAAATCCTGTTTCCTGACTGAGTGTGTCTTTTCCTCTACTACTCACAGTCATTATTTGTGGGGGGCTGCCTATTCTTTGGGGTTCTGCTCTGAGGCAAGGTAGAATTCCTATTTCCATCTATAGGGGTATTTAGTCCTCCGGCTGTGTCGAGGTGTCTAGGTTTTGTTAGGCACACCCCACGGCTACTTCTAGTTGCGTTGTTATGATCAGGGTTTGCAGTCAGTATAGTTACCACCTACTCCAGAGAAAGTTTTCATGCTGCTCCAAGGTCACCTGATCATAACAACATACCTCCCGTCGACTACACACCCTTTAGCCATGCAACAATGTAGTGACCATTTTCACTACATGGATAATTTCCAGAAACACCTAGTGGAAGTTTTAGAGCAAAAATGTCATTGTAGTGTCCAATATATTGTGCCCAGCTTGTGTCTCTGGAGACATCCCCCCACCTACCCCAGGAAATTATGTCAGCTCTACTCAGATGTGTCTGTCACTAAATAAACCAAATGCTTGAATGTCAAAACAGTTTAAAAACGTGGTTCTGGGTTGAAGATTTTAAATAAGTCATGGAGGCATAAGGCTGGCAATGATGGGCATTGTGGGCAATAATAGCGGGTATCATGCCTCATTCCTCTCTTGGAACATACACAACATCTTCTCTGGGGGATCTTTCTTGTTTCAGTTGCTGGAATGAGTGCAATAAAATGTCGCTCAGTGAGTTCTGACATCTTCAGATTCTAAAGGATTGGCGGGGACAACATTTTCAATGACCTTTTCCTGATAATCAAGGAAAGTATCTGCATTTCTGGCTTTTTTGTATAACACAAAATAATTATATGAGGCCACCGGAAACAATTAAGGCTAACTTTTTATACCAGGTATATGATTTTATTGATACCTGGTATGGCAGTAGAACCTGATCTGCAAGGTCCACACCCCCCATATATATGTTGTAGTCAATGACATACACAGGTTTTGGAGTAGTGGATCCCTGTTGGCCTGCAGTGGTACTTGTGGCATCTGTGTGCATCGAGCTCAGGATAAAAATATCTTTTTTATCCTTATACTTAAGGGTAAGCAGCTCTCCATTGCATAAAGCCCCTGACTGCCCCTTTCGGAACTTTTCATTGACCAATGATTGTGGAAACCCCGGACGGTTTTGCGAATGGTCACACAAGCCCCCATATCATGTTCAACCAGACTCTTAAATAGGGTGTATGCTGGTGTAGTACCGTATATACTCGAGTATAAGCTGACCCGAGTATAAGCCGACCCCCCTAATTTTACCACAAAAAACTGGGAAAACTTATTGACTCGAGTATAAGCCTAGGGTGGAAATGCAGCATTTACCGGTGAATTTCAAAAAATAAAAATAGATCATTCTTGCCCCATAGCTGTGCCATATAGTGCTCTGCATGTTCATTATTGCCCCATAGCTGTGCCCCACATAGTGCTCTGCACCATTCATGATTGTCCCTATAGCTGTGCCCCATACAGTGCTCTGCACCGTTCATTATTTCCCTATAGCTGTGCCCCATATAGTGCTCTGCACCGTTCATTATTTCCCCATAGCTGTGCCCCATACAGTGCTCTGCACCGTTCATTGTTCCCTATAGCTGTGCCCCATATAGTGCTCTGCACCGTTCATTATTTCCCTATAGCTGTGCCCCATATAGTGCTCTGCACCGTTCATTGTTCCCTATAGCTGTGCCCCATATAGTGCTCTGCACCATTCATTATTTCCCTATAGCTCTGCCATATAGTGCTCTGCACCGTTCATAGTTCCCTATATAAAGCTGTGCCATTGTCGCCGCTGCTGCTGCAGTAAAAAAAAAAAAAAAGCCATACTCACCTCTCTTGCTTGCAGCTCCCAGCGTCCGGTCCCGGCGCCTCCATCTTCCCGGCGTCTCTGCACTGACTGATCAGGCAGAGGGCGCCGCGCACACTATATGCGTCATCGCGCCCTCTGACCTGAACAGTCAGAGCGCAGACGCCGGGAAGATGGAACGCGGACAGGTGACTATTACATACTTACCTGGTCCCGATGTCCGGCTCCCTCTGCCTGTCACAGCTGGTCTTCGGTGCCGCAGCTTCTTTCTCTAATCAGTGGTCACCGACAGCGCTGATTAGAGAAATGAATAGGCGGCTCCACCCCTATGGGAGGTGGAGCCGCCTATTCATTTCTGTAATGAGCGGTCCCACGTGACCGCTGAAGAGGGGAAGAAGCTGCAGCACAGAAGACCGTGGGACGGCAGGGACAGCGCCAAGATCGCCGGGACTAGGTAAGTATGCCTCAGCGCCCTCACCCCCTCACCCGCCGACCCTGCCACCCACCTTGACTCGAGTAATGAAAATCTCGGCTTATACTCGAGTATATACGGTAGTTGTCAACATACAGATTGTAGCCTTTTTGTAAAAAAAGTAGTTATCAGCTCCCAAATGATTTTTCCAGATGTCCCGAGATAAGTAGGGCATCCTGGTGGGTTTAGTTGGCTATCTTTCCCCTCATAAATGCGAAAAGCTGATGTGTATCCGGTTGAACTCTCGCACATTTTATAGAGCTTTATTCCGAACATTGCTGTCTTAGAAGGAATAAATTGCTTGAGGTGCAGTCTTCCTTTGAATTTTACAAGGGACTCATCAATGGAAATGTTTAATGTTGGGGTGTAAAGCTTTAAGAACTTTCCTGTCAAGTCTTCGATGATGGGTCTGATTTTGAATAGTATGTCATGTTCTGGGGCATCTCTGTGCAGGCATCGACTGTTGTCCTTAAAATGCCAAAATCTCATAAGCATTTCATAATGGGTCCTAGGAAGAACAGCAGGAAATATAGGGGTAGCTTGAACAGGGCGGCTGGACAAATAGGACTAAATGCTCGTTTTTTTTTTTAACAAGCCCCATAGCGTATGTAAGTCTTAAAAATGTTTTAATTTCTAGTACATTAGTTGGTTTCCATAAATTTGACCTAGCATAATAGTATCGTGGATTCTGGCTGATGAATTGGGACACATATAAATTTGTCTGTGGGATAATATGCTCTAGCAAGCTATCTGTCAGAAACAAAAAAGGCCAGGAATGGCCTTAAAATTAGGGATGAATGGAGTAGCCGAATTCGAAGCCTCCCATCTGGGAAATGCTACATCAAGAGGCAAAGCCCCTTGGACATCGGTGTGCGCCAATTCACGAGCACTAGGGACAGCGCTAGTACTACACATTGTTCCCTGAGTTGGAGACATTTCTCCAGAAGTGCTATTTGTTCTTCTTGTTGTACTGGTCCTTGTGTCTGAGGATGGACTAGAATCACTGCTCATTTCTGAGCTATCACTGTCGCTGCTACTAAAGCCTTCGAAATCCACATCGCCATCTGACACTGCACTTTCTTCGCTGTCCGAACATAAAAGTGCCTAAGCCTCCTCTGCACTATAATACTGACGGGCTATTTTACTCATTTTTTTCCCCGGAAATAGAAAACTCTGACGTGACTAACTGACGTGACTGAGGTGACCAAATTATTGGGGAGACAATTGAGAAAAGCCTAATTCTTTAGCCTAACCCTAGCTTTAGAATAAACCCTAACTCTAACTTTAGCCAAACAGTAACCTTAACTTTAGCCTAACAGCAACCCTAACAGTAACCCTAACTTTAGCCTAACAGTAACCCTAACTTTAGCCTAACAGTAACCTTAACTTTAGCCTAACAGCAACCCTAACAGTAACCCTAACTTTAGCCTAACAGTAACTCTAACTTTAGCCGAGCAGTATCCGTAACAGTAACCCTAACTTTAGCCTAACAGTATCCCTAACCCTAACTATAGCACTAACCCTATTCTGCCTTAGGCTACTTTCACACTTGCGTCGTGCACTGCACGTCGCTATGCGACGTCGCAGCGCACCGACGCAAGCAGCGAAAGCACCGCACAACGGGGGCAGTGGATGCATTTTTCCAGCGCATCCGCTGCCCCATTGTGAGGTGGGGGCAGAGTTCCGGCCGCGCATGCACGGTCGGAAAAAGCGGACCGTCGGTAGCAAAAAACGTTACATGTAACGTTTTTTTGCAGCCGATGGTCTGACGCAACCATCGCACGACGGTTGCGACGTGTGGCAAAGCGTCGCAATGCATCGCTAATGTTAGTCAATGGAGAAAAAACGCATCCTGCAAGCAATTTTGCAGTGTGCGTTTTTTCACCTAAACAATGCATTGCGACGTTTGCAAAACGACGCTAGTGTGAAAGTAGCCTTATCTGGTTTTTTTTACTTTATAACAAGATCGCTGACTGACACAGCTGTTACCAGCAGCACTTGTAACACTGTTTCTCCTCTAATCTCTCACTGACAGGAGATCTGAGGAGAAACAGCATTTTTATGAGGCAGATTGCCTGAGAAAGTTCGTTGCTACAACAAACATTCCTAGTGATTTGTCTCATTGACTGGTGTGATGCTGACTTCATCAGGACCTGAACCAGTCAGGTCTCGATGAGGTCGGGGGTCATAGGATGTGTTGAGCGCCGGAATTCCCTATTTATAAGGTATGTGCGGTGTTGTGAATTCTGTGATCAAGCTCCCTCCTGTGGTCACGAGTGGTACTGCGGCTTCTGAGTTTCCTTCCTCAGGTGATGAGGTTAAGTCGTTAGGTGCTGCTCTATTTAACTCCACCTAGTGCTTTGATCCTGGCCTCCAGTCAATGTTCTAGTATTGGTCTTGCTTCCTCCTGGATCGTTCCTGTGGCCTGTCTGCTCAGCATTAGCTAAGTTCTGCTTGTGTTACTTTTGTTGCTATATTTTCTGTCCAGCTTGCTTTTTTGGTTTTCCTTGCTTGCTGGAAGCTCTGAGACGCAGAGGGAGCACCTCCGTACCGTTAGTCGGTGCGGAGGGTCTTTTTGCCCCTCTGCGTGGTTGTTTGTAGGTTTTTGTGTTGACCGCAAAGCTATCTTTCCTATCCTCGGTCTATTCAGTAAGTCAGGCCTCACTTTGCTAAATCTATTTCATCTCTGTGTTTGTATTTTCATCTTAACTCACAGTCATTATATGTGGGGGGCCACCTTTTCCTTTGGGGAATTTCTCTGAGGCAAGGTAGGCTTATTTTTCTATCTTCAGGACTAGCTAGTTTCTCAGGCTGTGCCGAGTTGCATAGGGAGCGTTAGGCGCAATCCATGGCTACCTCTAGTGTGGTTTGATAGGTTTAGGGATTGCGGTCAGCAGAGTTCCCACGTCTCAGAGATCGTCCTATGTTTTGTGGTTTTTGTCAGGTCACTTGTGTGCTCTGAACTTCAAGGTCCATTGTGGTTCTGAATTACCTATTCATAACAGTACTGGAGGCCCAAAGTACTATGCTTCTCAATAGAGGGAAAAAAGAAGTTCTGAGACCATTTTTTTTTTCTTTGCACTGTGTTTTGCCTTTTTTTTCCCCTAGACATTTGGGTGGTTCAGGACACAGGTGTGGTGATGGACATTAAAGGTCTGTCTTGTGTGGATCTTCTCACTGCAAGAGTACAAAATATTCAAGACTTTGTGGCTCAGAATTCTATGTTAGAACCAAGAATTCCTATTCCTGATTTGTTTTCTGGAGATAGAGCTAAATTTCTGAGTTTCAAAAATAATTGCAAACTGTTTCTGGCGTTGAAACCTCGCTCCTCTGGTGACCCAGTTCAACAAGTTAAGATCATTATTTCTTTATTACGTGGCGACCCTCAAGATTGGGCATTTTCCCTTGCGCCAGGAGATCCTGCATTATGTAATATTGATGCATTTTTTCTGGCGCTCGGATTACTGTACGATGAACCTAATTCAGTGGATCAGGCAGAGAAGAATTTGCTGGCTTTGTGTCAGGGTCAGGATGAGATAGAGATTTATTGTCAGAAGTTTAGAAAGTGGTCTGTGCTCACTCAATGGAATGAATGTGCTTTGGCAGCAATCTTCAGAAAGGGTCTCTCTGAAGCCCTTAAGGATGTCATGGTGGGATTTCCTATGCCTACTGGTCTGAATGAGTCTATGTCTTTGGCCATTCAGATCGGTCGACGCTTGCGTGAGCGTAAATCTGTGCACCATTTGGCGGTATTATCTGAGCATAAACCTGAGCCTATGCAGTGCGATAGGACTTTGACCAGAGCTGAAAGGCAAGAACACAGACGTCAGAATGGGCTGTGTTTCTACTGTGGTGATTCCACTCATGCTATCTCCGATTGTCCTAAGCGCACTAAGCGGTTCGCTAAGTCTGCCACCATTGGTACGGTACAGTCGAAATTTCTTTTGTCCGTTACTTTGATCTGCTCTTTGTCTTCCTATTCTGTCATGGCGTTTGTGGATTCAGGCGCTGCCCTGAATTTGATGGACTTGGAGTTTGCTAGGCGCTGTGGGTTTGTCTTGGAGCCCTTGCAGTGTCTTATTCCATTGAGAGGAATTGATGCTACGCCTTTGGCCAAGAATAAGCCTCAGTATTGGACCCAGCTGACCATGTGCATGGCTCCTGCGCACCAGGAGGATATTCGCTTTCTGGTGTTGCAAAATCTGCATGATGTGGTCATGTTGGGGTTGCCATGGCTACAAGTCCATAACCCAGTATTAGATTGGAAATCAATGTCTGTGTCCAGCTGGGGTTGTCAGGGGGTACATGGTGATGTTCCATTTCTGTCTATCTCATCATCCACCCCTTCTGAGGTCCCAGAGTTCTTGTCTGATTACAGGGATGTATTCGATGAGCCCAAGTCCAATGCCCTACCTCCGCATAGGGATTGTGATTGTGCTATCGAGTTGATTCCTGGTAGTAAGTTTCCTAAGGGTCGACTGTTTAATTTATCTGTACCTGAGCACGCCGCTATGCGGAGTTACGTAAAAGAATCCTTGGAGAAGGGTCATATTCGGCCGTCGTCATCACCATTGGGAGCAGGGTTCTTTTTTGTGGCCAAGAAGGATGGTTCGCTGAGACCTTGTATTGATTACCGCCTTCTAAATAAAATCACAGTAAAATTTCAGTACCCCTTGCCGCTGCTATCTCATTTGTTTGCTCGGATTAAGGGGGCTAGTTGGTTCACCAAGATTGATCTTCGTGGTGCATATAATCTTGTGCGTATTAAACGGGGCGATGAATGGAAAACTGCGTTTAATACGCCCGAGGGCCATTTTGAGTACCTAGTTATGCCATTCGGACTTGCCAATGCTCCATCAGTATTTCACTCCTTTATGCATGACATCTTCCGAGAGTACCTGTATAAATTCCTGATTGTATACTTGGATGATATTTTGGTCTTCTCGGATGATTGGGAGTCTCATGTGAAGCAGGTCAGAATGGTGTTCCAGGTCCTGCGTGCTAATTCTTTGTTTGTGAAGGGATCAAAGTGTCTCTTTGGTGTTCAGAAGGTTTTATTTTTGGGGTTCATTTTTTCCCCTTCTACCATCGAGATGGACCCTGTTAAGGTCCAGGCCATTTATGATTGGACTCAGCCGACATCTCTGAAGAGTCTGCAAAAGTTCCTTGGCTTTGCTAATTTTTATCGTCGCTTCATCTGTAATTTTTCTAGTATTGCTAAACCATTGACCGATTTGACCAAGAAGGGTGCTGATGTGGTCAATTGGTCTTCTGCTGCTGTGGAAGCTTTTCAAGAGTTAAAGCGTCGTTTTTCTTCTGCCCCTGTGTTATGTCAACCAGATGTTTCGCTTCCGTTCCAGGTTGAGGTTGATGCTTCTGAAATTGGAGCGGGGGCTGTTTTGTCGCAAAGAGGTGCTGATTGCTCGGTGATGAAGCCATGCGCCTTCTTTTCCAGGAAGTTTTCGCCTGCTGAGCGAAATTATGATGTTGGCAATCGAGAGTTGCTGGCCATGAAGTGTGCATTCGAGGAGTGGCGTCATTGGCTTGAAGGAGCTAAGCATCGCGTGGTGGTCTTGACTGATCACAAGAACTTGACTTATCTCGAGTCTGCCAAACGGTTGAATCCTAGACAGGCTCGTTGGTCGCTGTTTTTCTCCCGTTTTGACTTTGTGGTTTCGTACCTTCCGGGCTCTAAAAATGTGAAGGCGGATGCCCTGTCTAGGAGTTTTGTGCCCGACTCTCCGGGTTTGCCTGAGCCGGCGGGTATTCTCAAAGAGGGAGTAATTGTGTCTGCAACCCCCCTGATTTGCAGCGGGTGCTGCAAAAATTTCAGGCTAATAAACCTGATCTTTGCCCAGCAGAGAAACTGTTTGTCCCTGATAGGTGGACGAATAAAGTTATCTCTGAGGTTCATTGTTCGGTGTTGGCTGGTCATCCTGGGATCTTTGGTTCCAGAGATTTGGTGGCTAGATCCTTTTGGTGGCCGTCTCTGTCACGGGATGTGCGTTCTTTTGTGCAGTCCTGTGGGATTTGTGCTCGGGCTAAGCCCTGCTGTTCTCATGCCAGTGGGTTGCTTTTGCCCTTGCCGATCCCGAAGAGGCCTTGGACACATATCTCTATGGATTTTATTTTGGATCTCCCTGTCTCTCAAAAGATGTCGGTCATTTGGGTAGTTTGTGATCGCTTCTCTAAGATGATCCATTTGGTACCCTTGTCTAAATTACCTTCCTCCTCTGATTTGGTGTCATTGTTCTTCCGGCATGTGGTTCGTTTACATGGCATTCCAGAGAACATCGTTTCTGACAGAGGTTCCCAGTTTGTTTCGAGGTTTTGGCGAGCCTTTTGTGCTAGGATGGGCATTGATTTGTCTTTTTCCTCAGCTTTCCATCCTCAGACAAATGGCCAGACTGAACGAACCAATCAGACCTTGGAAACATATCTGAGATGTTTTGTTTCTGCTGATCAGGATGATTGGGTGTCCTTTTTGCCGTTGGCTGAGTTCGCTCTTAATAATCGGGCCAGCTCGGCTACCTTGGTTTCACCGTTTTTCTGCAATTCTGGGTTCCATCCTCGTTTCTCTTCAGGGCAGGTTGAGTCTTCGGACTGTCCTGGTGTGGATACTGTGGTGGACAGATTGCAGCGGATTTGGACTCATGTAGTGGACAATTTGACCTTGTCCCAGGAGAAGACAATCGCAGACGCTGTGTGGGTCCCCGACTTCGTGTTGGGGATTTGGTTTGGTTGTCATCTCGTTATATTCCTATGAAGGTTTCCTCTCCTAAGTTTAAGCCTCGTTTCATTGGTCCGTATAGGATTTCTGAGGTTCTTAATCCTGTGTCTTTTCGTTTGACCCTTCCAGATTCTTTTTCCATCCATAACGTATTCCATAGGTCATTGTTGCGGAGATACGTGGCGCCTGTGGTTCCATCTGTTGATCCTCCTGCCCCGGTTTTGGTGGAGGGGGAGTTGGAGTATATAGTGGAGAAGATTTTGGATTCTCGTGTTTCGAGACGGAAACTCCAGTATCTGGTTAAGTGGAAGGGTTATGGTCAGGAAGATAATTCCTGGGTCTTTGCCTCTGATGTCCATGCTGCCGATCTTGTTCGTGCCTTTCATATGGCTCATCCTGGTCGGCCTGGGGGCTCTGGTGAGGGTTCGGTGACCCCTCCTCAAGGGGGGGGTACTGTTGTGAATTCTGTGATCAAGCTCCCTCCTGTGGTCACGAGTGGTACTGCGGCTTCTGAGTTTCCTTCCTCAGGTGATGTGGTGAAGTCGTTAGGTGCTGCTCTATTTAACTCCACCTTGTGCTTTGATCCTGGCCTCCAGTCAATGTTCTAGTATTGGTCTTGCTTCCTCCTGGATCGTTCCTGTGACCTGTCTGCTCAGCATTAGCTAAGTTCTGCTTGTGTTACTTTTGTTGCTATATTTTCTGTCCAGCTTGCTTTTTTGGTTTTCCTTGCTTGCTGGAAGCTCTGAGACGCAGAGGGAGCACCTCTGTACCGTTAGTCGGTGCGGAGGGTCTTTTTGCCCCTCTGCGTGGTTGTTTGTAGGTTTTTGTGTTGACCGCAAAGCTATCTTTCCTATCCTCGGTCTATTCAGTAAGTCGGGCCTCACTTTGCTAAATCTATTTCATTTCTGTGTTTGTATTTTCATCTTAACTCACAGTCATTATATGTGGGGGGCTGCCTTTTCCTTTGGGGAATTTCTCTGAGGCAAGGTAGGCTTATTTTTCTATCTTCAGGACTAGCTAGTTTCTCAGGCTGTGCCGAGTTGCATAGGGAGCGTTAGGCGCAATCCACGGCTACCTCTAGTGTGGTTTGATAGGTTTAGGGATTGCTGTCAGCAGAGTTCCCACGTCTCAGAGCTCGTCCTATGTTTTGTGGTTTTTGTCAGGTCGCTTGTGTGCTCTGAACTTCAAGGTCCATTGTGGTTCTGAATTACCTATTCATAACAGTGCGGGTCCTGATGAGCACAAAACCGCCAACATAGACAAACGTCGGCACTGCACAAAGCCCTGCTAGTGCCGACGATTATCTACTGTTGGCGGTCACGAAGCGGTTAAGTTAAAGATACCATCATTTCTGTCCAGGCCTATTTTGTGAGTTTTTTTTTTTTTATTCTATGGAAGCATGTTTGAAAAGCAATGTCTGACTTTCATGTGTTCATTTTCATAGATTTCTGATTTATTATTAATTTTGTCAGGTTCAAGTTATTTCTGGGACCATTTTTTTGTGTCCCTCCTTTTAGGTCCAATACTTTTTCTTCTCTGTAGTCTTTATACATTGTTTTTATTGATTTTCAATAAACTGTTAGTTTTTATCAGTACCTCAGTCTAGGTCACTTATTTTTCTTACACTGGGTGATCAAGTCTTTTTGTGATATAATTATTATTAATTTTGTCAGGTTCAAGTTATTTCTGGGACCATTGTGGGTTTTTCTTTCATTAAACGAGGGGTACCAACAATTTAGACCACGTGTGTAGATTGAATGAATATTTTGACTCCACAGCTACTTCCCAGAATTTAACACGCACTGGATGTTGGAGAGAGAAAATTACACATTTGCCATTTTATTACCCAGCACATAATGCCCAGATTGTGCTCCAGGAGACACACACCGCAGATTAAGTGAATTCTTCTCACTATAATATTGGTAAATACAGGGATCCTAAATGTTGTTTGAGCACACTGCAAGACTCAGAAGTGAGAGCGGAATTTGCTAGATTGGTTTATAGAAACTCTGTTGCTTTTCAACAGTCTTTGAGCCACTAATAGTGTGGGAACCTCTGTTTTTCTATTGACAGATGATGGACCTCAGTGGGGACTTGTTTTTTGTGAGATGAGAATTCGTATTATTTTTGCCTACATAACATTGATTGGTTTCTTTTTATTCGCTATTTGGGAGGCAGAATGAACAATCAATTGAACACCACACACTACTGGTTCATCCAACAAGGTTTTCTATTAGATTGTGAACTCTCATTGTCTTGGTAAATAAAGTTTTTTTTTTACATAGCTTGCCATTTTATGGACAGTTTAAGTATAAATGTTCCAAAATGTAAAACTCACGGATATTTTATTTTAAAAAAATTGTTTTTTATCTTAGCAGATGATTGTACCAGGAGACCAGAGGGACAGCTGACATCTTCAATTTTTAAATCTGATGATCTTCAGATCCTACAAGATACAACTGAAGTGAATGCCATTACTCCAGATAAATCATCATCCATTCACAGCAAAGATCTGTCATCTGATCCTATGAAACTGGTCACATCTTCTGATTCAGTACTGACTACTAAGGAAAATCAAAGTCACAAGAGAGGCATTAAAAAACAAACTGCTCCTAAAGGAAAGAAGTCATTTTCATGTTCAGAATGTGGGAAATGTTTTAACAAGAATTGGCATCTTGTTAGACACCTAAGAACTCACACAGGAGAGAAGCCTTTTTCATGTTCAGAATGTGGGAAATGTTTTACATGCAAAGAGCATCTTGTTAGACACCAAATAACTCACACAGGGGAGAAGCCTTTTTCATGTCCAGAATGTGGGACATGTTTTAAAAGAAAATTGATTCTTGTTAGACACCAAGTAACTCACACAGGGGAGAAACCTTTTTCATGTTCAGAATGTGGGAAATGTTTTAAAAGGAAATTGCTTCTTGTTAGTCACCAGAGAACTCACACAGGGGAGAAGCCGTTTTCATGTTCAGAATGTGGGAAATGTTTTACATGCAAAGAGCTTCTTGTTAGACACCAAATAACTCACACAGGGGAGAAGCCTTTTTCATGTTCAGAATGTGGGAAATGTTTTAAAAGGAAATCAGATTTGGTTCATCACCATAGAACTCACACAGGGGAGAAGCCTTTTTCATGTTCTGAATGTGGAAAATGTTTTAAATGGAAATCAGATTTGATTTATCACAATAGAACTCACACAGGGGAGAAGCCTTTTTCCTGTTCAGAATGTGGGAAATGTTTTAAAGGGAAATTGATTCTTGTTACTCACCAGAGAACTCACACAGGGGAGAAGCCTTTTTCCTGTTCAGAATGTGGGAAATGTTTTAACCAGAAAGGGCATCTTGTTACACACCAAATAACTCACACAGGAGAGAAGCCTTTTTCATGTTCAGAATGTGGGAAATGTTTTAACCAGAAAGGGAATCGTGATGAACATCAAAGAACTCACAACACAGGAGAGAAGCGTTTTTCATGTTCAGAATGTAGGAAATGTTTTAAAAGGAAATTGCTTCTTGTTAGTCACCAGAGAAATCACACAGGGGAGAAGCCTTTTTCATGTTCAGAATGTGGGAAATGTTTTATCCAGAAATCAGATTTGGTTAGGCACCACAGAACTCACACAGGGGAGAAGCCTTTTTCATGTTCAGAATGTGGGAAATGTTTTACATGCAAAGAGCATCTTGTTAGACACCAGATAACTCACACAGGGGAAAAGCCTTTTTCATGTTCAGAATGTGGGAAACGTTTTAACTGGAAATCAGATTTGCATAGGCACCAGAGAACTCACACAGAGGAAAAGCCTTTTACTTTTTCTTAAGGTGAGAAATACTTTACTTGGAAATCAACTGTTAATAAACATCAGAGACGTCACATAGTGGAGAAGCCTTTTTTATGTTCATAATGTTGGAATAGTTTTAACCAAAATTGGGTCTTGTCTCTTGTCATTCCTCCTGTTTGCTGGAAAAAAAAGGAAACAACTGAATTTCAACCACTGAGGACTCTCAATTCTAAAAACTGAATTTTATTCATTCCAAATGTAAAACTATACCCATAATTCACCCCTGAAGGTTATTCAGTAGGTGACTAATAGAAAAAATATGTACCCTACAGTTCAATATATAGGGTGAGGTGACGTATACACACTCACTCTCCAAACCTCTCATTTCTACTGGTTTCATCGTCCTCACCAAAGGCGACTCATCAGGAGACTATTTAATATTGACCTATATTCAAGCGAGACTAGACAGAAAAAAACCTAAAGTCATGTATCATGTTACCTGAAACAGTCAGAAAACTAGCCACTAGGGTTGAGCGACTTTTACTTTTTTAGGGTCGAGTCGGGTTTCGCAAAACCCGACTATCTCAAAAGTCGAGTCGAGTGAAATCGGCCAATTATGGCGAAAAGTCGGGGATCGACCGAAACACGAAACCCAATGCAAAGTCAATGGGAATATTTTTTTTTTCTCTCTCTCTCTCTCTCCCCTCCGTCCCTGAACAGAAAAGCTGGTGTTACACATTGCAAATCGCTACAGCGCACAAGCGACAAGATGGCGATAGGCGTCCAAGCCCCTAAGACCTATGTCATCACTCTGGCCACGCTCCTTCATTGGCTGAAAAAATGGTGCCAAGCGCGTCATACGAAACGCTACTTTGGCGCGAAAGTCGCGTACCGCATGGCCGACCCCACACAGGGATCGGGTCGGGTTTCATGAAACCCGACTTTGCCAAAAGTCGGCGACTTTTGAAAATGAACGATCCGTTTCGCTCAACCCTACTAGCCACATATTGGCAGATCCCAGACCTCAAACTATATACTTCATGAGCTTATAAGCCACTCCAGTGTCAGGAATAGATAGTATGTGAAAATACAGTATAATTCTTGTGTTTTTTTCTCCTATAGGGACTGCACTAGTTTGGTATTGTAACAGCTGTAGTAGTGGAGTGTAGTAGTGCAGACTAGGGTTGAGCGAAACGGATCGTTCATTTTCAAAAGTCGCCAACTTTTGGCAAAGTTGGGTTTCATGAAACCCGACCCGATCCCTGTGTGGGGTCAGCCATGCGGTACGCGACTTTCACGCCAAAGTCGCGTTTCGTATGACGCGCTTGGCGCCATTTTTTCAGCCAATGAAGGAGCGTGGCCAGAGTGATGACATAGGTCTTAGGGGCGCGGACGCCTATCGCCATCTTGTCGCTTGTGCGCTGTAGCGATTTGCAATGTGTAACACCAGCTTTTCTGTTCAGGGACGGAGGGGAGAGAGAGAGAGAAAAATAAATAAATAATATTCCCATTGACTTTGCATTGGGTTTCGTGTTTCGGTCGATCCCCGACTTTTCGCCATAATCGGCCGATTTCACTCGACTCAACTTTAAAAAAGTAAAAGTCGCTCAACCCTAGTGCAGACAAATTGTTCTAGACCCCATCCAGGGTAGGTTAGTGTAATGGTTGGGTGTTTTTTTTAAATGTTTTCTGATGGGGCCAGTCATACTTGAATAGGGATGGTGCCCTGCATACTACGATGAGATGAGGCCCTGCATACTAGGATAGAGATGAGGGGGCCATGTGTATCAGGATATGGATGAGGAATCCATGCATACCAGGCTAGGGATGAGGGGACCATATATGTTAGGGCTAGCGGAACGCACCGAGTATAGGAAGGAAACAACAAGGTGCGTTCGCAGCCCAGGGTTCACTGTGCAGAGATATCTGCTGCAAAGTAATTGGCGGCACTATGGCGGTATAAGCGAACTCTGTTACTTCACAGAATCGCAAAGATATGAAAATGCTGTGCCCTGTTAACCTCACAGAGGATCACAGCTACCTAACTGAGCAAAGCAAAGAGTGGTCATGCAGTCAGCATAGCACACAAACAACTCACCGGAGGTGCCGGTATTCTAGGGGCTTATTTTAGCCGAGCCCTGAATCCAAGCATACAAAACTCCTCACCGGAGGTTCCAGTATTCTAGGGGCTTATTTCAGCCAACCCTGACCACATACAGACATGACCACCAAGTAGCATAGCTCATAACATAGCTGTGTGGCAATGTGAACCTTTTATAGCTGCAGCAGACAATGACCTTCCTAGTGGTCCAATTGGAGCTGCTACAGGGCCTGAGTGTGACCCCCGACCTCCAATGAGAGGTTCTCCCGTGTGCATGCTCAGTGTGTGCAAAGCAGGACTTGGTCACAGAAAAGCCTGCTTGCTGATGACCAGTGCTGGCTGCAAAAGCAGAGCCTGGAAAGGCAGCAGTAACCCTTTGCACAGTATTAGGCCTCTTTCACATGCGCCCCCTGAGGAAGGTAACACACCGAAACGCGCGTCGGGGTGATCGGGTGTCCCTATAATACTAACCAACTGCATCAGGTAACGTACATAGCTCATTGGAGCTCAGGGACGTTTTTTCTTACAGCGTTTATGGACTATGGCCAAAGGTATTTCCTAGTTACATATGGCCACATTAGTATATCAAGTGCTGTTCCCTGTATGCTATTATTGTTCTCGTGCAAGGTTGACACCCTGCCTTGGGCTCGGCATGTTGCGGGTGACCCCCTAGTGTCATCTTTTTAGCCCTGTCATGTATCTTCTGTCTGGTTTTTACTATGTTGCAATTTAATAAAATTATTGTTATTTGGACTTCATGACTGCTTGGTGCTCTTTTTCTGTTGTATTTGGTATATATTGCAGTTGTCCATGTGTCCAGGCATAGGTGGTGGTATTTTGGACAGGAATACAGCAGTGTGTGGTTTTATATACACACACGTTCAGTTGAGACATAATTGGTCTCCACCACTGATAATGCTCTTTAGGATTTTCTTACTCTTTCACATGTCCAGATAATTCCGGTACCGGAGAAATCGGTACCCGAATTATCCGTGTCCGTGTGCTCATGTAGCACATCAGTGTGGCACACGTGCGGTAGCCGTGTGCCGACTGAGGACCATATGGACCGTGCAGGAGACCACTACAGTTAAGCGCTGTCCCCTGCGTGTGGTGCTGAAGCCGGTATTCGTTCCTTTTCCCCAGCAGCGTTCGCTGGAGAGAAGGAATGAAAAATCAATGTTTTTTTTAATTTTCCCTTAAAAAAAAGTTTGTGTGTCCCCTCCCGCCTCCCATCCCCTGTGCGCACCCCTGCTTGCCTGCTGGGAAATACTCACCCAGCTCCTGCGATGTCTCCTCTCTGCGCCGGCAGCAGGTCCTGTGTGAGCGGTCACGTGGCACCGCTCATTACAGTGATGAATATGCGCATATTCCTCACTGTAATGAGCGGGACCATGTGACCACTCACACAGGACCTGCTGCTGGCGCTGAGAGCAGACATTGCAGGAGCTGGGTGAGTGTTTCCCAGCAGGCAAGCGGGGGTGGTGGGGGCGCTCGGGATGGGAGGCGGGAGGGGACGTACAAACTTTATTTTTAAGGGAAATTTTAAACTTGATTTTTCATTCCTTCTCTCCAGCGAACGCTGCTGGGGAGAGGGAACGAATACCGGCTGCAGCACCACACACAGCAGGGACAGCGCTTACTGTAGCGCTGTCTCTCCTGCGGGCGGTACATGCACATGGAGGAGAGTATACACTGTTCTCCGTGTGCACGTGTGCTGTCCGTAGTGTGGTCCGTGCTGCCGGTAAAAAACGGACATGTCTACGTGTTTTGCACACGGATGCACGGTCCGTGTGAAAACACGCACATGTGCAGAAATACATAGATCCTAATGGGTCTTCGTGTGTCAGTGTCTCTGGTTCGTGAGAAAGCTCACTACATGTACCGGAGACACTGACGTGTGAAAGAGGCCTTAGGCTGAGCGAGACGCTGGGACCGACGTCTCCGCTGAGCAGGCTCCACTGCTGCTGATGCAGAATGGGAGACCGCAGCAAACATGGCTCGAGATTCCCCCTGTGCAGTGGCGGCAACTCGACTCCTAACAATATATACCAGGATAGGGGATATTAAGTACAGAATTGACCACATGTTTTGCTTCTATTTTTTGTGTCTAATTTCCTCCTCTAAAACCTAGGTGTATCTTATAGTCCCAAAAATACAGTATATATTGTTATGATCAGGTGACCTTGGAGCAGCATGAAAACTTTCACTGTAGTAGGTGGTAACTATACTGACCGCAAACCCTGATCTTAACACCGCGACTAGAAGTAGCCGTGGGGTGTGCCTAACAAAACCTAGACACCTCGACACAGCCAGAGGACTAAATACCCCTATAGATGGAAATAGGAATTCTACCTTGCCTCAGAGCAGAAGCCCAAAGGATAGGCAGCCCCCCACAAATATTGACTGTGAGTAGTAGAGTGTTATGACCTGGTGGGTAAGAGGCCACACTGAGATGACCTGGTGGCTAAAACGCAACATGGAGCGAGCTCTGAGAAGGTGGTATCTCTACTGACCGCAGTCCCTAATCCTAACAACAACAACACTAGAAATAGTTGTGGGATGTTCCTGACTCTCCCTAGACACCTCTTCACAGCCTAAAAAATAGCTACCCATAAAGAAGGAAATAGAAAGCTATCTTGCCTCAGAGAAAAACCCCAAAAGGAAAGATAGCCCCCCACAAATATTGACTGTGAATGGAGAGGGAAATGACGAACATAGAAATGAAATCAGAGTTCAGCAAAGGAGGCCAAAACTAAACTAGATAGACAGAGAGAAAAGGATACTGTGCGGTCAGTATAAAAACTACAAAATCCACGCAGAGATTACAAAAATGAACTCCACACCGACTCACGGTGTGGAGGGGCAAATCTGCTTTCCCAGAGCTTCCAGCTAGCCTGAATAAGACATAGTGACAAGCTGGACAAAAAGAAACATATTTGCAAAGCAATAGAGTCCAAACGAATGGACAAACAAAAACAAGCAAAAACTTATCTTTTGCAGAAAAGGACTGGCCATATGAAAATTCCAAGGAGAGAACCAAATCCAACCAAGAACATTGACAGCAGGCATGGACTAAAGCCCAGAGCAGGTTTAAATAACAAACCCAGGCAAGGCGATTAGTGAAGGCAGCTGCTACAGCTATCTAAAGGAGCAGCAGTTCCACTCGAAACCACCAGAGGGAGCCCAAGGGCAGAACTGACAAAAATACCATTAGCAACCACAGGAGGGAGCTCCAGAACGGAATTCACAACAGTACCCCCCCCCCCTTGAGGACGGGTCACCGAACCCTCACCAGAACTCCCAGGCCGATCAGGACGAGCCAAATGGAAAGCACGAACCAAATCGGCAGCATGAACATCGGAGGCAACAACCCAAGAATTATCCTCCTGGCCATAACCCTTCCACTTGACCAGAAACTGAAGCTTCCGCCTCGAAAAACGAGAATCCAAAATCTTCTCCACCACATATTCCAATTCCCCCTCAACCAACACCGAAGCAGGAGGATCAACGGAGTGAACCATAGGTACCACATATCTCCGCAACAAGGATCTATGGAACACATTATGAATGGAAAAGGAAGCTGGAAGGGCCAAACGAAAAGACACTGGATTGATAATTTCAGAAATCTTATAAGGCCCAATAAAGCGAGGCTTGAACTTAGGGGAAGAAACCTTCATAGGAACATGACGAGAAGACAACCAGACCAAATCACCAACACGAAGCCGGGGACCAACACACCGACGACGGTTAGCAAAACGCTGAGCCTTTTCCTGAGACAACGTCAAATTGTCCACCACATGAGTCCAAATTTGCTGCAACCTGTCCACCACGGAATCCACACCAGGACAGTCAGAAGGCTCAAGCTGCCCTGAAGAAAAACGAGGATGAAAACCAAAGTTACAAAAGAAAGGCGAAACCAAGGTAGCAGAACTAGCCCGATTATTAAGGGCAAACTCGGCCAACGGCAAAAAGGTCACCCAATCATCCTGATCAGCAGACACGAAGCATCTCAAATAGGTTTCCAAGGTCTGATTGGTTCGCTCCGTTTGGCCATTTGTCTGAGGATGGAAAGCTGAAGAAAAAGACAAATCAATGCCCATTCTAGCACAAAAGGACCGCCAAAACCTAGAAACGAACTGGGAACCTCTGTCAGACACAATATTCTCCGGAATACCATGCAAACGAACCACATGCTGAAAAAATAATGGAACCAAATCAGAGGAGGAAGGCAACTTAGGCAACGGCACCAAATGGACCATCTTAGAAAACCGGTCACAAACCACCCAGATGACAGACATCTTCTGAGAGACAGGAAGATCAGAAATAAAATCCATGGAAATATGCGTCCAGGGCCTCTCAGGAATAGGCAAAGGCAAAAGCAACCCGCTGGCACGGGAACAGCAAGGCTTAGCCCGAGCACAGGTCCCACAGGACTGCACAAACGAAAGCACATCCCACGACAAGGAAGGCCACCAAAAGGACCTAGCCACCAAATCTCTGGTACCAAAATTCCCAGGGTGACCAGCCAACACCAAACAATGAACCTCAGAAATTACCCTACTAGTCCATCTATCAGGAACAAACAATTTCTCCACAGGACAGCGGTCAGGTTTATCAGCCTGAAACTCCTGAAGTACCCGCCGCAAATCAGGGGAGATGGCAGAAAGAATCACCCCCTCCTTGAGGATCCTAGGCGGCTCAAGAACTCCTGGAGAATCAGGCAAAAAACTCCTAGAAAGGGCATCAGCCTTCACATTCTTAGAACCCGGAATATACGAGACCACAAAATCAAAACGTGAGAAAAACAGAGACCACCGAGCCTGTCTAGGATTCAACTGCTTAGCAGACTCGAGGTAAATCAGATTCTTGTGATCAGTCAAGACCACCATGCGATGCTTGGCTCCCTCAAGCCAAAGTCGCTACTCCTCAAATGCCCACTTCATAGCCAACAACTCCCGATTGCCGACATCATAAATACGCTCAGCAGGCGAAAACTTTCTGGAGAAGAAAGCACACGGTTTCATCAAAGAGCCATCAGAATTTCTCTGAGACAAAATGGCCCCTGTCCCAATCTCAGAAGTGTCAACCTCAACCTGAAAAGGGAGAGAAACATCTGGCTGACGCAACACAGGGGCAGAAGTAAAATGACGTTTAAGCTCCTGAAAGGCCTCAACAGCCGCAGAGGACCAATTCACCACATCAGCGCCCTTCCTCGTCAAATCAGTCAGAGGCTTCACCACACTAGAAAAATTAGCAATAAAGCGGCGATAAAAATTGGCAAAGCCCAAAAATTTCTGAAGGCTCTTTACAGATGTAGGTTGAGTCCAATCATGAATGGCCTGGACTTTAACAGGGTCCATTTCAATAGCCGAGGGGGAAAAAATGAAACCCAAACAAGAAACCTTCTGAACTCCAAAGAGGCACTTAGACCCCTTCACAAACAACGCATTAGCACGAAGGACCTGAAATACCATCCTAACCTGCTTTACATGAGACTCCCAATCATCGGAGAAAACCAAAATATCATCCAAATACACAATCATGAATTTATCCAGATAATTCCGGAAGATATCATGCATAAAGGACTGAAATACCGATGGAGCATTAGAGAGCCCGAATGGCATCACAAGATATTCAAAATGGCCTTCGGGCGTATTAAATGCTGTTTTCCATTCATCACCTTGTTTAATACGCATGAGATTATACGCCCCTCGAAGGTCGATTTTAGTAAACCAACTGGCACCCTTAATCCGAGCAAACAAATCAGAAAGTAACGGTAAAGGGTACTGGAATTTGACAGTGATCTTATTGAGAAGGCGATAATCAATACAGGGTCTCAGGAGCCATCCTTCTTGGCAACAAAAAAAAATCCCGCTCCCAACGGTGACGAAGACGGGCGAATATGCCCCTTCTCCAAGGACTCCTTTACATGACTCCGCATAGCGGCATGCTCTGGCACAGACAGATTGAAAAGTCGGCCCTTAGGGAACTTACAGCCAGGAATCAAATTAATGGCACAATCGCAGTCCCTATGAGGAGGCAGAGAACTGGACTTGGGCTCATCAAATACATCCTGGAAATCCGACAAAAACTCAGAACTTCAGAAGAAGGGGATGAGGAAATGGACATCAAAGGAATATCACTATGTATCCCCTAACAACCCCAACCAGTTACAGACATAGATCTCCAATCCAGCACTGGGTTATGTACCTGTAACCATGGAAAACCCAGCACAACAACATCATGCAAATTATGCAACACCAAACAGTGAATATTTTCCTGATGTGCTGGAGCCATGCACATGGTTAACTGAGTCCAGTACTGAGGTTTATCCTTGGCCAATGGCGTAGCATCAATCCCCCTTAAGGGAATAGGACTCTGCAAAGGCTCCAAGGAAAAACCACAGCGCTTGGCAAATTCTAAGTCCATTAAGTTCAGGGCAGCGCCAGAATCCACAAATGCCATAACAGAAAAGGACGACAATGAGCAAATCAGGGAAACAGACAATAGAAATTTAGGCTGTACAGTACTAATGGTAACAGACCCAGGAACCCTCCTAGTACGCTTAGGGCAATCAGAAATAGCATGAGCTGAATCACCACAGTAAAAACACAGGCCATTCTGACATCTGGATTTCTGTCTTTCTGCTCTAGTCAAAATCCTATCACATTGCATAGGCTCAGGACTTTGCTCAGAGGATACTGCCATATGGTGCACCACCTTGCGCTCACGCAAGCGCCGATCAATCTGAATGGCTAGAGACATAGATTCGCTCAAACCGGTAGGCGTAGGAAAGCCCACCATCCCACCATAACATCTTTAAGGGTTTCAGAAAGACCTTTTCTGAAAATAGCAGCCAGAGCCTCTTCATTCCACTTAGTTAGCACAGACCATTTTCTAAATTTCTGGCAGTATAACTCTGCCGCTTCTTGACCCTGACACAGGGCCAACAGTGTTTTCTCAGCATGCTCTACTGAGTTAGGTTCGTCATACAACAATCCGAGCGCTTGAAAAAATGCATCCACACTCAACAATGCCGGATCCCCTGTTTCAAGAGCAAAAGCCCAGTCTTGAGGATCACCACGCAGTAAGGATATGATGATTTTTACTTGCTGAATGGGATCACCAGAAGAACGGGGTTTCAAAGCAAAAAACAATTTGCAGCTATTTTTAAAGTTCAAAAACTTGGATCTGTCGCCAAAAAACAAATCAGGAGTAGGAATTCTAGGCTCTAGAGCCGGAGTCTGGACAATATAATCTTGGATACTCTGGACTCTTGCAGCAAGTTGATCCACACGAGAAAACAAACTCTGAACCTCCATACCAGAGCATATATCCAGCACCACCCAGATATCAAGAGGAAAAAAAGACAGAACAGAGCACAGAAAAAAAAAATGGTTCAGAACTTTCTTTTCCTTCTTTTGAGATGCATTTAATTCATTTCTGGCCTGCTGTACTGTTATGACCTGGTGGTTAAGAGGCCACACTGAGTTGACCTGGTGGCTAAAACGCAACATGGAGCGAGCTCTGAGAAGGTGGTATCTCTACTGACCGCAGTCCCTAATCCTAACAACAACACTAGAAATAGCCGAGGGATGTTCCTGACTCTCCCTAGACACCTCTTCACAGCCTAAGAAATAGCTACCCATAAAGAAGGAAATAGAAAGCTATCTTGCCTCAGAGAAAACCCCCAAAAGGAAAGATAGCCCCCCACAAATATTGACTGTGAATGGAGAGGGAAATGACGAACATAGAAATGAAATCAGAATTCAGCAAAGGAGGCCAAAACTAAACTAGATAAACAGAGAGAAAAGGATACTGTGCGGTCAGTATAAAAACTACAAAATCCACGCAGAGATTACAAAAATGAACTCCACACCGACTCACGGTGTGGAGGGGCAAATCTGCTTTCCCAGAGCTTCCAGCTAGCCTGAATAAGACATAGTGACAAGCTGGACAAAAAGAAACATATTTGCAAAGCAATAGAGTCCAAACGAATGGACAAACAAAAACAAGCAAAAACTTATCATTTGCAGACAAGGACTGGCCATATGAAAATTCCGAGGAGAGAACCAAATCCAACCAAGAACATTGACAGCAGGCATGGACTAAAGCCCAGAGCAGGTTTAAATAACAAACCCAGGCAAGGCGATTAGTGAAGGCAGCTGCTACAGCTATCTAAAGGAGCAGCAGTTCCACTCGAAACCACCAGAGGGAGCCCAAGGGCAGAACTGACAAAAATACCATTAGCAACCACAGGAGGGAGCTCCAGAACAGAATTCACAACAGTAGAGGAAAAGACACACGCAGGCAGGAAACAGGATTTAGCAAATGAGGCCACACTAGCTAAATAAGAAAGGATAGGACAGGATACTAAGCGGTCAGTATTAAAAATCCTTCCAAGAATATCCACAGCAGAAAATACAAAAACTCCACCATCTAACTAAAGATGTGGAGCGTATATCTGCAACTCCAGAGAATCCAACAAGGCTGAGAAAACACTGACACAGTCTAAGTTGGACAAGAGAAAAACAAATGAATAGCACAGAATATAAGCACACTGCATGTGTGCCACAGAAAAAGAAACAGACACTTATCTTTGCTGAATTGGCAGCTAAGCAGGAGAAACCAGAAAGTGATCCAACACTTCACAAGAAACATTGACAACTGGCAAGGACTAATGAATCCTGCAAACCTAAATATCCCAGTCAGAACTGCAATCAGCAGATACACCTGGCCAGGACTGTGACTCAGAGACAACTGCATTCCCACCTACAACCACTGGAGGGAACCCAAAAGCAGAATTCACAACAATATATATCTTTTTTTATTTTTTTCTCAGTGAATTCATTCCTCATTAAAATAAAATCACTCATACTCCGCTGGCATTATGGCTCCACTTCAGCGGTGTCGAGACTCGTTCCGGGGCTTATGTGAGGTTGTTACATCATACAAGCCCTGCACCCGATCAGCGGCAGCTTCACTGTTCCTTCCTTCGGATGTATTGAACATGAACAGGAAGCCAGGGCCGTGGCTGCTCTCTGACTGCCTCATGATGCTTAATTTGTCCGAAGTTGGGGACAGTGACGTCAGCGCTGATTGGGCACAGGGCTCACATGACGTAACAAACTCAAAAGGGACCCAAGAATCCAAGCGCCAACACCAGTAAAACGGTGCCACCATGGGAGGTTTTCTATGAGGATTTTTATTTCTCTATCGCCTCATTGGGGACACAGGAACCATGGGCGTATGCTGCTGCCACTAGGAGGTTGACACTATGCACAAAAAAAGTTAGCTCCTCCTCTGCAGTGTACACCCCACCGACTGGCATTATGAGCTTCAGTTTAGCTTCGTATCAGTAGGAGGTGGACTCGGGTCTTTTATTAGACCCATATCTACCTCCATGTGAGTTGTTTTCTTCCAGGTTTTCCGGAAGTATACAGTGTGAATAGTCACAACTGTAATCCCACAATACGGAATCTGAGTAAGGCGTGTACTGCCACCCTCTATCCTCATAGATGCGACAGCAGGATCAAGACCCCTAGCACACAAGCGTGCTCAGAAGCCCGGTCCTATCTCCATCCCCCACCCACTCGCCCACCAGAGCCTGTCGGTTGGAGGAGACGAAGACATCATTCACCAGCTCCATGGACGTCTGACACCTTTCTCGGTTTAAGGTTGGTAATGGACGGTGTGGGAGTTTTAAGGTGAGTATTTCCCTCTCCCGTCCCAGATAGGAAATCAAAGGGCACAGTTTTTTTTTTTAAAAAAGGGATCCCTCTGGGCTTTTTCATTTTACTAAGGGCCGCAGTTTTACCAGGATACTTTTACCTGGTCATCGCTCCTATCGGTGGGTCCCTCGGGGCAGGGATCGTTGCTGCATTGCAGCGGCCTTGCTGGCAGCCTCGCTTCCCCTTCTTGTTCCGGGGGGACGCTCTGTCGTTCTGGTCCGGCGCGGTGACTTTTTCAGCAGCTGCGCTGCCTTTTATTCTGGTGGTCGCTCTGTCTCCTGCTTCCTTCCTCCGGCGGGCACGTTCCTCTGTTTTCTGGCGCAGCGGCCTCTACAGGCAACCATGCTGCTTCCTTCCCGCCGGCCGCACTGCTCGTTCAGCACAGAGACCCTCTCCGGCGGTCACCGGCCTCTAAATTAGGCCCTGGCTTCTTCCCGGGCCTGCTTCCGGTTGCGACTCTGCCCTCTTCACCCCTTTCTCTCAGGCGGGCTTTTCTCCCGCCCGACTTTGAACCCGCCCACCGGCGCCATCTCGGAGCTCCTGAACAGGGGATTCAGCTCCACCCACCACTCCCTTGCCGCAATAATTTTTTGCGCCACGAACCCTCCACCCACCACCAAGTAGCGTGTCTTACTGGCGTCCTCCTGCGGTCGCGCTGTCCCTTCAGGCCCACACCAAGCTCCGGTCACGAGTGTGCCCCAGTAGCCTTCCCTGACTGCGTTCCTGAGGATCATCATCCAAGCCGTGCAGCCTTCCTTTTGGACACCGATTCATCTGCCGTGAGTAGCTCTGCAATTGCAGACTAACACTCTCCTCTGCCCTTCTGTCCCCTAACTTTCTGGCTTTCGTCAGGGACCCATTCGTCATGTCTAATTCTAAGGGAGGTCGCTCTCGCCCTCCCACTTCTTCCTCTACTTCCTCTGCCTTAGTCAAACACTTCACATGTTCGTCTTGTAACTGCAAACTTCCCTCAGGTCAGTCCTCTCCCCTCTGTCAGGCCTGCAGCAAACCCATTATGCCCACCACCCAGGATCCTCCCGCTGTTCCGCCTGAGAGCGAAGTCCCCACTACAGGCTGGTCCTCCTCTCTGTCACATTCGGTAGCGGATCTCACACGGGTGTCCCAGACCTTTGTGTCCGTGCTCGATTGACTGTCCCTGCAGACTTCCACAGTAGCCAGCGGGTCGCAGGAAGCTCCGTCCGAGACTTCTAATATAGGCCGCAAAAGATCCAGACAGGAACGCCGGTCTGAGTCCTCTTCCCGCTCCATCTCGCCCCACGGTCCTTCTCTGTGGTCGGCTTCCCCTTGGTCCTCCTCCCCTGAGTCAGGCGAGGCATTCTCAGCGCCTTCGGTGGATATTTCGGACCTGGACCCCAACCAAATCTCTAGCACGAGGGATATGGTTCAGAACCTCATTGGAGCGATAAATCAGACCTGTGGCATCAAAGACTCCTCTACGGAACCTGCAGATCAGGCAGTTTCGTTTAGACGGTCTAAACCACCTTCCAAGTTTTTCGCTCTTCATCCTGAATTTGAGGAGATCCTGAGGTGGACCTCCCGGTCCTAGACCTGGAGGATCTACCTTGGGAGTAGCGTGAACGCCAGGAAGGAGTGGGTCTAAAGGATACCTTCTTCTTCTCTTGACGTGCCTGTGGCCTCTGCTGTTGGGAAAAGGAATCTGACACCGCGAAACGACGAAAGGACAGAAATTGCCACCTAAGAGGAGGGCATTGAGGTTTAGACTGAGGAAGAAGGGAACTTGTGCCCCCGGTGGTGTCCTTAATGATTTGGTCCAGCTTGGAACCAAAGAGACGTGAACCCTGAAAAGGCAGGCTGGTAAGGGACTTTTTAGAAGTCAAATCCGCCTGCCAGGACTTGAGCCAAACGGTCCGATGGATGGCAACAGCATTGCTGGATGCCTGAGCCACACAAGACGCAGCATCCAGGGAAGCGGAGACCAAGTATTCACCTGCGTGAGAAATCTGGTTGGCAAGCTCCACCAGCTGTCCAGGTGGGGCCACGTCCTGGATTCCCTGACAGAATTGTTTGGCCCATTCGGATATGGATTTTGAAACCCAAGTGGAAGCAAAGGCCGGGCAAAGAGCAGACGCAGCCGCTTCAAAGGCTGACTTTGCAAAGGATTCTATGACTATCGTTAGAGTCTTTCAGAGATGCTCCACCGGATAGCGGAAGGACCGTATTGGTGGACAGCCTTGAAACTGGAGGATCCACCAAAGGAGAGGCAGTCCAATTAGCGGTGAGCTCCGGAGAAAAAGGATATAAAACGCCAAGGCGCTTTCCTCTCTGAAAGCGTCTGGTCGGATTCTCTCTTTCTCTGGTCAGCATAACTCTCGACAAGACCCCAGCCCACTTCCCAGGCTGGGCGGCCGTCTCCTTCTTCATAGACGTATGGATCTCCTCAGTAGAGGACGCATGGGTCAGGGAAGTTGTATCCTTGGATACAAAATAGAGTTCGTTTCATGGCCCCGGGATCGTTTTTTCGAATCCCAACCTCCAAGAGACCCCGCTCTAGTTCCGGGTTTCTTTGCAGCCATCGCGTCTCTCAAATCCGGGGTAATCATTCCTGTCCCAGAAAAGGAACGGTTCACAGGGTTCTATTCGAACCTTTTTGTAGTACCGAAAAAGGATGGCAAGGTTCGTCCCATTCTGGATCTCAAATTGCTGAACAAGAGGGTTCGTCTGAGACACTTCAGGATGGAATCCCTTCGTTCAGTAATTGCTTCCAAGGAGGCTCAGGAATTTCTGTGCTCCATAGACATCCAGGACGCCCACCTGCATGTCCCGATATTCCCGGGACATCACCGATTCCTGCATTTTGCAGTATTTCAGGAGCATTTTTAAGTTCGTTGCCCTGCCATTCGGTCTCGCAACCGCTCCCAGGGTTTTCACGAAGATCATGGCAGCGCTGATAGCCATCTTGAGGGTCAGGGGCATGATACTTTTTCCGCTCCTCGACGACATCCTCATCAAGGCTCCATCTTTTTCTTAGGCTCACAAAAGTCTGTCCATCGTCCTCGACACTCTAGCCCGTTTCGAGTGGCTGGTCAACAGGAAGAAATCCTGTCTCGTTCCTTCTCAGCGCTGCGTTTTTCTGGGCATGCTCTTCAACACTCGTCAGACTAAAGTCTTCCTTCCCGAAGACAAGAGATCCATCCTTCAGCGGGAAGTTCGCTTACTCCAGGGTCCTCGGCTTCCCTCCTTCCGATCAGCCATGAAGGTTCTGGGGAGGATGGTTGCAACATTGGAAGCGATTCCCTTCGCCCAATTTCACTCACGACCTCTTCAGCAGGCCATTGTGTTACAGTGGGACAGGTTTGTCTTCTCCCTGGATCGTCCAGTTAGGCTTCCTCCCTGGGCCAAATGGTCCCTCAACTGGTGGCTGACGTCACCTCTCATCTCCCAGGGCAGGTCCTTCCTTCCAGTTCACTGGCAGGTGGTGATGACAGACACCAGCCTGGTCAGCTGGGGTGCGGTGATTCGTCATCTGACTGTTCAGGGTCGTTGGTCGGCACAGGAGTCCTCTCTGCCGATCAATGTCCTCGAGATTCGGGCCATCTTTCTATCCCTTCTTCACTGGGAAAGGATTCTCAGGGGTCTGCCAATTTGAATCCAGATGGACAATGCCACAGCAGTGGCATATGTCAACCACCAGGGGGGGACTCGGAGTTCTCTGGCCTCGTTCGAGGCATCCAAGATCCTCCTTTGGGCAGAGGCAACGGTCCTGGTGATATCCGCAGTGCATATCCCCGGCGAGGACAATTGGGCTGCCGACTTCCTCAGCCACGAGGGTCTCGTGGCAGGGGAATGGTCCTTGCATCAGGAGGTCTTCCATCAGATTTGTCTTCGATGGGGGACTCCGGATGTGGACCTCACGGCATCCCGAATCAACAGGAAGGTCCCATGGTTCGTCTCCAGGTCTCGCGATCCTCTCACAGTAGGCGTCGACGCTCTGGCCATTCCTTGGTCACAGTTTGTGCTCCCCTATCTGTTTTCACCCCTGCCCTTGCTTCCCAAGCTGTTGAAAAAGATCAAGGCGGAAGGGGTGCAGGTCATTCTGGTCACCCTGGATTGGCCCAGGAGATCTCGGTTTGCAGAGATCGTCAATCTTCTCACGGACGCCCCATGGCGGCTTCCAGACAGACATGATCTGCTGTCTCAGGGTCCGATCTGCCACCCGAATTCTCGGTTGCTCAGTTTAATGGCGTGGCTGTTGAGACCGCAGTTCTAAGAGTGTCCAGCCTTTCGGATCGGGTGATTCACACTATGATCCAGGCTAGGATGCCTTCATTTTCCAGGATCTACTATCATACCTGGAAGGCTTACTTCCATTGTTGCGAGTCCAACCACGTTTCACCTATGTCCTTTACCCTTCCTTCCATTTTGGCCTTCCTTCAGGCAGGACTCGATTCTGACCTCGCTCTGAGTTCCCTAAAGGGCCAGGTTTCTGCGCTCTCCATCCTTTTTCAGAAGACGCTATCTTCTCGGCCACAGGTCAAGACCTTCCTTCAGGGAGTAGCCCATGCTGTCCCTCCATACAGGGCTCCTGAGGATTCATGGGATTTGAATCTTGTGCTGGAAGTTCTTTGGGGTTCCCCCTTTGAGCCTCTCAGGGAGGTTTCCCTGTCAGGTCTAACCTGGAAGGTGGCCTTTCTTGTGGCCATCACCTCTATCTGGCGCATTTCCGAGTTGGCGGCTCTTTCTTGCCGACCTCCCTTCTTGGTTATCCACCAGGACAAGGTGGTCCCGAGGCCTCCGTCTTCCTTCCTTCCTAAGGTGGTTTCCACCTTCCACCTCAACAAGGACATCATTCTGCCTTCCTTTTGTCCAGCTCCGACTCATCCTCTGAAGCGATCGTTGAACAAGCTGGACCTCGTCAGGGTGGTGAAGGTCTACCTGGCTAGAACGGCCGCTTTCCAGAAGACGGATTCTCTTTTCGTCATTCCTGACGGCACGTGTAGAGGCCTGCCGGCTTCCAAGGCACTATTGCTCGCTGGATCAGAACGGCAATTTTGGAGGCTTACCTGGTCAAGAACAGAGTGCCCCCTCCCGGCATTGCCGTGATTGTCCAAATTGATTGATATTGTCAGAACATATTGAACAATTGGAAGATCAAATTGATATTCAGACAGAATTATTGTCCAAAGTGCGCCAAGATATAAAAAAAAGGCTTCTGTTGTTACACGATCAAACCAACATGAAGACAATGCCGCCACATCATTTATACCAGACACACGAGATCCTGATGTTTCAGTAGAAGATTTACCAGCAGATGAATTACAACGGAACAAATTCCATGACAGAGCAGCACGAATTAATCTGAAAATACGCAATCCGTTAATGAAAATTGTAAAAGACATTCCAAACTTCAATGACAAGATGGATGCCTTTTATAATGCAGACATTTTTGAATAAAACACAGATAAATTCAATCTTAATGATGAGCAAAAAAACAAGATATTCAAAGTATGGTTACCCTCACATATGGGAAAAAGATTACACACCACACCCAGATTAAATGAAGAACATGAATTGATACATAGTACAAAAGAAGACAGACTTAGACAATTAAATTTGTTCTTTACGCTTTCAAACGCTAGCGTCGGAATCTCTGCCCAATGCATTGCGACGGGGAGATTCCGACGCTAGTGTCATAGTAGCCTAAGCTTGGAAGGCAAAATGGACTCATGCCAAAATCATCCACCAAACCTTCCGCACCTCCATTACATTCTTCTGCACTCACACTGACAACAGACAAACGCAGTCACCGTATGCACCATTAATCAGACAGATCAGAGAGATGACCGTGAAGGAGACTGAGTCCAGGAATAGAATTCCAAGTGCTTTTAAAAAGGACACTGGTCTTCTCCCATCTCCTCCATCTTTCTGACAATCACAGACAATTCCTACACTCCATCCATTGGAATTGGTGACTCGAGTTACATTGGATGATTGTGGAAGACCATTTATCAAAGGGAATCTAGCAGGACAGAATGTTGTATTTCTTAGGGTATGTGCACACGTCAGGATTTCTTGCAGAAATTTCCTGAAGAAAACCAGAAATTTTCTGCAAGAAATCTGCATTTTTTTTTTGCGTTTTTTTCCCGGTTTTCCTAGCATTTTGCAAGCGTAATTAGCTTGCAGAATGCTAAAGTTTTCCAAGCGATCTGTAGCATCACTTGGAAAACTGACTGACAGGTTGGTCACACTTGTAAACATAGTGTTTGACAAGTGTGACCAACTTTTTACTATAGATGCTGCCTATGCAGCATCAATAGTAAAGGATAGAATGTTTAAAAATAATAAAATAAAATAAAAAAAAGGTTATACTCACCCGCAGACAGCCGATCTCCTCAGCGGCGTCCGTTCCTATGGATGGTGTGTGTTTGCAGGACCTTCCATGACGTCGCGGTCACGTGACCAATCACAAGACCGCGACATCATCGCAGGTCCTTCACACAGAGCATCTATAGGAACGGAAGCGGCAGCGTGCACCGCTGAGCTGCAGGAAGACATCGAAGGTGAGTATATCACTGTTTTTTATTTTAATTCTATTTTTTTAACCAATTATATGGTGCCCAGTCCTTGGAGGAAAGACTCCTCTCCTCCACCCTGGGTACCAACCGCACATAATCTGCTTACTTCCCGCATGGTGTGCACAGCCCCATGCGGAAAGTAAGCAGATCAATGCATTCCTAGGTGTGCGGAGTCACCGCAATTCTGCAAATTTAATGAACATTTTGCTTTTTTTTCCGCGATGCGATTTTTTCGCGGAAAAAAAGGCAACATTTGCACAAGAAATGCAGAATACATTGTAAAAAATAGGAGGCATATGTAAGCGTTTTTTTCGCGTTTTTATCACGTTTTTATAGCAAAAAAAACACGAAAAATACTGTACGTGTGCACATGGCCTTATTGATACAGGAGCCCAATTACGTGTTACAAATCTTGATTTGAAGCTACAACCAGATTCACCAGTTTGTACAATTGTTGGTTTTAGTGGAAAAGGTGGAACTAAAGCTACTTTAGTTACTAATGTGACGTTGGAAATAACTAGTTCTTTCAAAACAGGAACTGACATTTGGTATTGTCGTGATTCTGAAAATATACTGGGCACAGATATTATGCAGAAATTTGGATGGGTAGTTGATCTAGGAAATCAAGTGATCTGGAAAGATTCTAATGGTTGTAAACCTGTAGTCATTGATCCTAGTGATTATAGCCATGTTGGAAGTATTTGCTTAACCCCTTTCTGACCTCGGACGGGATAGTACGTCCGAGGTCAGAACCCCCGCTTTGATGCGGGCTCTGGCGGTGAGCCCGCATCGAAGCTGGGACATGTCAGCTGTTTTGAACAGCTGACATGTGCCCGCAATAGCGGAGTCTGAAATCGCGATTCACCTGCCGCTATTAACTAGTTAAATGCCGCTGTCAAACGCAGACAGCGGCATTTAACCGACGCTTCCGGCCATCGGGCCGGAAATGAGGGCATTGCCGACCCCCGTCACATGATCGGGGGTCAGCGATGCTTCTGCATAGTAGGACCTCTATGGTTACTGATGCCGGTTTGCTGTGAGTGCCACCCTGTGGGTGGCGCCCATAGCAAGCCTGCATTTCAGCTACATAGCAGCGATCTGATGATCGCTGCTATGTAGCAGAGCCGATCGCGTTGTGCCAGCTTCTAGCCTCCCATGGAGACTATTAAAGCATGGCAAAAGTTAAAAAAAGTAAAAAAAAATGTGAAAAAAATAAAAAAAAATATAAAAAGTTTAAATCATCTCCCTTTTGCCCCAATCAAAATAAATCAATAAAAAAAAGAAACCTACACATATTTGGTATCGCCGCGTTCAGAATCGCCCGATCTATCAGTAAAAAAAAGCATTAACCCGATCGCTAAACAGCATAGTGAGAAAAAAATTTGAAAGCCAGAATTACATTTTTTTGGTTGCCGCGACATTGCATTAAAATGCAATAATGGGCGATCAAAAGAACGTATCTGCACAGAAGTGATATCAATAAAAACATCAGCTCGGCACGCAAACAATAAGCCCCAGCCGACCCCAGATCACGAAAAATGGAGACGCTACGGGTATCGAAAAATGACGCAAATTCTTTTTTTTAGCAAAGTTTGGAATTGTTTTTCACCACTTAGATAAAAGAGAATCTTGACATGTTTGGTGTCAATGATCTCGTAATGACCTGGAGAATCATAATATCAGGACAGATTTAGCATTTAGTGAACCTAGCAAAAAAGCCAAACAATACAAGTGTAGGATTGCACTTTTTTTGCAATTTCACCGCACTTGGAATTTTTTTCCCGTTTTCTAGTACATGACATGGTAAAACCAATGACGTCGTTCAAAAGTACAACTCGTCCCGTAATAAATAAGCCCTCACATGGCCATATAGATGGAAAAATAAAAAAAGTTATGGCTCTGTGAAGGAGGGGAGCGAAAAACGAACACGGAAAAACGGAAAATCCCAAGGTCATGAAAGGGTTAAATGATGTTGTGTCAACAGATCATCTGTGGTCTAAAACTGGTGGTGATGAGGTATTGACAGAAATAGTACAATTTTTCCCCTCTCTATGGGCTCAGTTCAGGAATGAGGTTGGTACAATGAAGGATGTTGTTGTAAATGTGGAAGGGCGAGATCCTCAGCGTCAGTATAAATTGCCTCCAGAATCAATTGATTCTATGTCAAAGATAATACAGGAATTGTTAGATCAAGGTGTTATCCGAAAGGCTAATTCCGTAAGTAACAATCCTTTGTGGTGTGTCCTTAAATCTGATGGTTCTTATCGAATGATATTGGATTTGCGGATGTTTAACAAACATACTCCCAATGTAGCACCCATTGTTGCAGATACCCATGACATGATGGCAAGGTTGAATGAAAAGGCTTCTCTGTACTAGAGATCAGTAATGTTTTTTTCAGTATACCACTTGAAAAGAGTTGTCAGTACAAGTTTGCATTTACTTTCTTGGATGAACAATATCTGTTTTGCAGGTTCCCTCAAGGAGCACATTTGTCACCTAGTGTTTTCCATCAGGCGTTGGCAAAGGTATTATCTAGATTTTCGAGGCCTAATTGTATTTTGCAATATGTTGATGATATTCTGTTGTCTACTGAGGATAAAGAGTCACATGTTTCTTTTCTGACAGAATTGTTTGAGCTGCTGCACGATGCAGGGTTGAAATTGAACACCAAAAAGGTCAAATTGATGCAGACCGAGGTCAGGTTTTTAGGAGTGTTGTTGAGTCCAGGAAAAAGACAGCTACTGCAGGAAAAAAAATTTTGTTTCCAAAATTGTGCTGATGTAAAGTAGACATGTGGGAAATGTTATTTATTAACTATTTTTTGTGACATATCTCTCTGATTTAAGGGCATAAAAATACAAAGTTTGAAAATTTCAAAATTTTAAATTTTTTTGCCATATTTCTGTTTTTTTCCTAAATAATCGCAAGTAATATCGAAGAACTGTTACCACTAACATGAAGTACAATATGTCACGAAAAAGCAATCTCAGAATCAGCGGGATCCGTTGAAGCGTTCCAGAGTTATAACCTCATAAAGTGACAGTGGTCAGAATTGCAAAAATTGGCTCGGTCATTAAGTACCAAATTGGCACTAAGGGGTTAAATAGTCTCCTGATGAGTCGCCTCTGGTGAGGACGATGAAACCCGTAGAAATGAGAGGCTTGGAGAGTGAGTGTGTATACGTCACCTCACCCTATATACTGAACTGTGGGGTACATGTTTTTTCTATTAGTCACCTACTGACTAACCTTCTGGGGGTGAATTATGGGTATAGTTTTACATTTGGAATTAATAAAGTTTAGTTTTATCCTTTTGTCAGTGAATCTTCTAATCAAGGGATCATTTTATATATAATTATATCTTATTGGAATGTTTTTTCTCAGTGAACTCATTCCTCATGTTTGGCCTCATTAAAATAATAACACTCATACTCCTCTGGCGGCCTGCTCCACTTCAGCGGTGTCGAGACTCACTGTCCCGGTGCTTATGTGAGGTTGTTACATCACACGAGCCCTGCCCCCGATCAGCGGCAGCTTCACTGCTCCTTCCTTCCGACGTATTGAACATGAACAGGAAGCCAGGGCCGCGGCTGCTCTCTGCCTCATGATGGTTGATTTGTCGGAAGGTGGGGACAGTGACGTCAGCGCTGATTGGGCACAGGGCTCACATGACGTAAAAACCTCAAAAGAGCCCCAAGAACACAAGCGCCAACACCAGTGAAACTTCCCGACCATGGGAGGTTTGTATGAGGATTTTTATTTTAACAGGATCAAACATGAGGAATGAGAAGGGCTTGTCCAACTAGTTGTCAACCTTTATAAACAGCAAAAATCCCACACAGGGAAAAGCCATTATTATACCTAGAGGGTGAATTATACCTTTTTTACATATATTGAACTAACAGATAGATCTTGCGGCAATTTAAAGTATATATTTATGCAATTTCAGTGTATTTCAAATAGGAGAAAAAAAGTCTTCTTATGTGTGTTTAGCTGCAGCTTTTTTCCATGCAATTGATTGCTATGTCTGTGATTGGTTCCTTGCTATATATAAACCTGTTCATCTATATGGTATTAGTTCCTATGACTAAGGGCGCCGTGGTGCGCCAAAAACGCGTCAGGCAGAGAGAGTCTCCCTCTCTCTTTTTTAATATTGTTTTTTAAAATGCTTCAATAAATTTTGGATATTTTACTTACACTGGATGGACGTGCTGGATATTCCCTTTTCCTTTCTTCTAACTCTACCTCCAGGCACCTGTGATAGGATGGCATCAGTGAGGGGGAGTAACCGGAATGACGCTGAATGGACGCTGTTTCCTGGATCCCACACATGACACACCACCTGGGGGCATCACAGATGCATTTACCACCTGGGGTATACTCGCTCCCTGGGAGCTGTGATTGGCATTTGCCCCAGGTAGTTAGGTTTACACCGATAAGGCATCAGCGGTATATCCCAAAACCACTATTAGGTGTCACGCCAATAACATGAACCTGGATAGGACAGGCGTGGTATAAACAATAACCATCAATGTGATTGGCTTACACTGGCAGACTCAGTCATGTGTTCCATAGACGTGACCGGGGAGCAGCCCCAATCCCTTTAGAAACACTCCCACTGTATCGCAGAGTTACTCACCTTGCCAGGATTAGTGCAGGACCTTGGTTTGTTGGAAACACTTATCCATACCCTCTGAGGAAGCGGACGTGGTGAAACACGCGTAAGAGGGAATAGTGGTAAATATTTCATCCTTATCTCTATACTCCTGACGTCTATAGGATTTGTAATCTCCATCTCTTGTTAGGATGTTTACTCCTTTACACTGTATGGGCTGTACTATATTCCTGGAATATTCCATAGAGCACTTGCTGCACTTTATATCTCCTATTATTCCAGGAATGTAATGCACTGTTAGCGCTTTATTTTCTTACTATTTATACCCTTTGCTCTGTGTCCTCTCATTATAGAAGCTATTCATTTATAAGTGCACAGTATCTATTGACCTTATAAACTGATATCAAGTTATATATCTACAATTCATTTACATATATCTATGTATTTATCTTATACTCAAATACAGTTGTGCTCAAACGATTACATACCCCTGCTGAATTTTTGCTTTCTTGGCCTTTTTTTTTTAGAGGTTGGGTGAAGAAATTTACTGTCAAACTACTGTGTTTTCTCTTTTTTAAATCATAATAACAACCCAAAACATCCAAATGACCCTGATCAAAAGTTCACATACCCTGCTGATTTTGGCCTGATAACATGCACAGAGGTTGACACAAATGGGTTTGAATGGCGACTAAAGGGAACATCCTCACCTTTGACCTGTTTGCTTGTAATCAGAGTGTGTGCATAAAAGCTGAGTGTGTTTCTGGGATTCAGATAGACTCTTGCATCTTTCATCCAGCCACTGACTTTTCTGGATTATGAACCATGGAGAAAGCAAAAGAATTGTCAAAGGATCTACGGGAAAAGGTAGTTGAGTTGTATAAAACAGGAAAGGGATATAAAAAGATATCCAAGGAATTGATAATGCCAGTCAGCAGCATTCAAACTGACTAACAAATGGAAAATCAGGGGCTCTGTAAAAACAAAACCACGGTCAGGCAGATCAACAAAAATGTCATCCACAACTGCCAGGAAAATTGTTCGGGATGCAAAGAAAAACCCACAAATAACATCAGCTGAAATACTGGACTCTCTGAAAACTAGCAGTGTGGCTGTTTCAAGATGCACAATAAGGAGGCACTTGAAGAAAAATGGGCTACATGGTCGAGTCACCAGAAGAAAGCCATTACTGCCACAAAGTATCTCACCTACAATACACAAAACAGCACACAGACAAGCCTCAATACTTCTGGAACAAGGCAATTTGGAGTGATGAGACCAAAATTGAACTTTTTGGCCGCAACCAAAAACATTACATTTGGAGAGAGGTCAACAAGGCCTATGATGAAAGGAACATCATTCCTACTGTAAAGCATGGAGGTGGATCGCTGATGTTTTGGGGATGTGTGAGCTATAAAAGGCACAGGAAACTTGGTCAAAGTTGAAAGAAAGCTGAATGCAGCATGTTATCAGCAAATACTGGAGGCAAATTTGCAATCATCAGCACGGAAGCTGCGCATGGGACGTACTTGGACGTTCCAACATGACAATGATCCAAAACACAAGACCAAGTCGACCTGTCATTGTTCTGCTGTAGCCAAAGTTCTGCTGTAGGCTCTGCTGAAGGTTCTGGAGTGGCCATCTCAGTCTCCTGACCTCAATATCATTGAGCCACTCTGGGAAGATCTCAAGCACAGTTCATGCTAGGCAGCCCAGGAATTTACAGGAACTGGAGGCTTTTTGCCAAGAAGAGTGGGCAACTTTACATCTGAGAAAATAAAGAACCTCATCCACAACTACCACAAAAGACTTCAAGCTGTCATTGATGCAAGAGGAGGCATACACGGTATTAAGAAATGGGGTATGTGAACTTTTGACCAGGGTCATTTGGATGTTTTGGGTTGTCATTATGATTTAACCCTTTCACGACCTTTGCCCTACTAGTACTGCAAAGGTCGCTTCCCTCCCATTGATGTGGGCTCCGGCGCTGAGCCCACATCTTTCCTGGGACATGTCAGCTGTTTTGAACAGCTGACATGTGCCCGGAATAGCCGCGGGTGGAATCGCGATCCATAGCAAGTAATTCTACTGCATAGAGGCAATCTGATCATCGCCTCTATATAGCAGAGCTGATCGGGCTATAGCAGCTTCTTGTCTCCCATGGAGACTGTTGAAGCATGCCAAAAGTAAAAAAAAAAAAATGTTTTTAAAAATATTAAAAAAATAAAAGTTTAAATGAAACATACACATATTTGGTATCGCCGCTTTCAGAATCACCCGATCAATAAAAAAAAAGAATTAACCCGTTCGCTAAACAGCGTAGTGAGAAAAAAATCAAAACGCCAGAATTACGTTTTTTGGTTGCCGCGATTTTGCATTACAAGGCTATAACGGGCGATCAAAACATTGTATCTGCACCAAAATGGTATAATTAAAAACATCAGCTCGGCACGCAAAAAGTAAGCCCTCATCCAACCCAAGATCATGAAAAACTGAGACGCTAGAGGTCTGGGAAAGTGGCGCAATATTAATTTTTTTAACAAACTTTGGATTTTTTTTCACCACTTAAAAAAGAACCTAGACATGTCTGGTGTCTATAAACTCATAATGACCTGGAGAATCATTATGGCAGCTCAGTTTTAGCATTTGGTGAACATGGTAAAAAAAAAATCCAAAAAAAAACGTTGTGGAATTGTACTTTTTTTGCAATTTCACACTTGGAATTTTTTCACCATTTTTTTAGTAAAACCAATGATGTCGTTCAAAAGTACAACTTGTCCCGCAAAAGACAAGCCCTCATATGGCCGTATTGACGGAAAAATATATAAGTTATGGCTCTGGGAAGAAGGGGAGCAAAAACTGAAACGCAAAAATGAAAAAGGGCAGGGGCTTGAAGGGGTTAAAAAGAGAAAACAATAGTTTGTCAATAAATGGCTTCACCCAACCACTAACCATGAGTGGAGAAAAAGGTTTGGTGTTATCAATCATATTCTCTGAAAAAAGGCCAAGAAAGCAACAATTCTGCCGGGGTATGTAAACTTTTGAGCACAACTGTATGGTGCACTCAATCTCATATCAACCTTGATAGTGACACTCTCTTAGGATACATCTTACTCTATGATGGCACTTTTGCACATAGACACTAGATGCAGCTACAACATTTACAATTCCGTCCGTTTAACCATACATGCCCGTAGCAGGTAAACAGAGAAGCACAATATCCCCACTTCATAATAAAATCTTTTTTTATTAGAAAATTAAAGATATTAACATGACTACAATTCTAACTAGTTAACCAACACCTCAAATGTGAGGGACTATAAGGCTACTGATCTCATTAAACACATTGGATGCCCGCAGTCAATTAACAATTGGTAACTGATTCCCTTTTATAATAATTAGTATCCCTAGGACTAGGCTTGAGCGAAACGGATCGGACAAAAAGTTGGGTTTCATGAAACCCGACCCGATCCTAGTGTGGGATCGGCCATGCGGTCGGCTATCTTCGCGCCAAAGTCGCATTTCGTATGATGCGTTTGGTGACATTTTTCAGCCAATGAAGGAGCGTGGGCAGAGTGATGACATAGGTCTTAGGGGCGTGCACGCCTATCGCCATCTTCTTGCTTGTGCGATCCCCGACTTTTTACGATAGTCGGCCGATTTCACTCGACTCGACTTTTGAGATAGTCGGGTTTCGCGAAACCCGACTCGACCCTAAAAAAGTAAAAGTCGCTCAACCCTACCTAGGACCCATAGATATTAATATTATCAAATAAAAGCCATAATACAAATTTATGCAGCATATGGAAAACACAGTCCTCTTATTATAGACTCATAATGTTCAAGTATACATATCTATAAGGTATCCATACATTTAACTCCTATTACTGGGAAGCAGAGAAACCCAGTATAGCCATTAAGGTAAATCAATGAACAAATCAATGCTTACAATGTGTGAGATGAGTGCCAAGTCCCTCGACCCTGATGCACGTTTCGTCCACACTTCTTCAGGGGGCGTAAATTTGCCTGGATTTTTATATCTACACATGGTTCACTCAGATTATATTTTCTTGTCTTAACTATATACTATTTATCATTATAAGCTGTGTATTTTTGTAATTTATTGTATGTATACATGATTGATTACCACTTCTGACTCTGTAAAAACAATCCCCTGTAATGCCTTTCCGACATAGACTCCTTCCCTATGATGTGGGCTCCGACGCTGAGCTCCCATCCTTAATGGCACATGTGCCCCTAACAGCCTCTGACAGCAGAATTTGAAGCGCTCTTCCAGCGAGCACTCCGGAAATCCTGCCCATCAGTGACCCCATCACGTGATCGTGGGTCACCGATGGGTTGGTATGACAACCAGAGGTCTCCAGCAGACCTTTGTGGTTGTCACTGCCGGATTGCTATGAGCGCCGCCTGGTGGTCGGCGCTCATAGCAAGTGATTAAGCCTGCTACATACAGGCGATCTGATCTTCGCCTGTATGTAGCAGAGCCAATCGGGTTGACAGCTTCTAGTCTCCCATGGAGACTATTGCAGTATGTCTGTCAAGACATGGGGAGGGGGGTGTCAGCGGGCACCCCAATCTGCTAGCCTAACTGAAACTGCATGGACCAGGGATTGTCCAGCCATATCCCTGCTATTCTTTTAATATGGGCAAAACACTACTCAGACAACTGTTATGAATAGGTAATTCAGAACCACAATGGACCTTGAAGTTCAGAGCACACAAGTGACCTGACAAAAACCACAAAACATAGGACGAGCTCTGAGACGTGGAAACTCTGCTGACCGCAATTCCTAAACCTATCAAACCACACTAGAGGTAGCCGTGGATTGCGCCTAACGCTCCCTATGCAACTCGGCACAGCCTGAGAAACTAGCTAGTCCTGAAGATAGAAAAAATAAGCCTACCTTGCCTCAGAGAAATTCCCCAAAGGAAAAGGCAGCCCCCACATATAATGACTGTGAGTTAAGATGAAAATACAAACACAGAGATGAAATAGATTTAGCAAAGTGAGGCCCGACTTACTGAATAGACCGAGGATAGGAAAGATAGCTTTGCGGTCAACACAAAAACCTACAAACAACCACGCAGAGGGGCAAAAAAACCCTCCGCACCGACTAACGGTACGGAGGTGCTCCCTCTGCGTCTCAGAGCTTCCAGCAAGCAAGCAAAACCAAAAAAGCAAGCTGGACAGAAAATATAGCAACAAAAGTAACACAAGCAGAACTTAGCTTATGCTGAGCAGACAGGCCACAGGAACGATCCAGAAGGAAGCAAGACCAATACTAGAACATTGACTGGAGGCCAGGATCAAAGCACTAGGTGGAGTTAAATAGAGCAGCACCTAACGACTTTACCTCATCACCTGAGGAAGGAAACTCAGAAGCCGCAGTACCACTCGTGACCACAGGAGGGAGCTTGATCACAGAATTCACAACAGTACCCCCCCCTTGAGGAGGGGTCACCGAACCCTCACCAGAGCCCCCAGGCCGACCAGGATGAGCCATATGAAAGGCACGAACAAGATCGGCAGCATGGACATCAGAGGCAAAGACCCAGGAATTATCTTTCTGACCATAACCCTTCCACTTAACCAGATACTGGAGTTTCCGTCTCGAAACACGAGAATCCAAAATCTTCTCCACTATATACTCCAACTCCCCCTCCACCAAAACCGGGGCAGGAGGATCAACAGATGGAACCACAGGCGCCACGTATCTCCGCAACAATGACCTATGGAATACGTTATGGATAGAAAAAGAATCTGGAAGGGTCAAACGAAAAGACACAGGATTAAGAACCTCAGAAATCCTATACGGACCAATGAAACGAGGCTTAAACTTAGGAGAGGAAACCTTCATAGGAATATAACGAGATGACAACCAAACCAAATCCCCAACACGAAGTCGGGGACCCACACAGCGTCTGCGATTAGCGAAACGTTGAGCCTTCTCCTGGGACAAGGTCAAATTGTCCACTACATGAGTCCAAATCCGCTGCAACCTGTCCACCACAGTATCCACACCAGGACAGTCCGAAGACTCAACCTGCCCTGAAGAGAAACGAGGATGGAACCCAGAATTGCAGAAAAACGGTGAAACCAAGGTAGCCGAACTGGCCCGATTACTAAGAGCGAACTCAGCCAACGGCAAAAAGGACACCCAATCATCCTGATCAGCAGAAACAAAACATCTCAGATATGTTTCCAAGGTCTGATTGGTTCGTTCAGTCTGGCCATTTGTCTGAGGATGGAAAGCCGAGGAAAAAGACAAATCAATGCCCATCCTAGCACAAAAGGCTCGCCAAAACCTCGAAACAAACTGGGAACCTCTGTCAGAAACGAAGTTCTCTGGAATGCCATGTAAACGAACCACATGCTGGAAGAACAATGGCACCAAATCAGAGGAGGAAGGTAATTTAGACAAGGGTACCAAATGGATCATCTTAGAGAAGCGATCACAAACTACCCAAATGACCGACATTTTTTGAGAGACGGGGAGATCCGAAATAAAATCCATAGAGATATGTGTCCAAGGCCTCTTCGGGATCGGCAAGGGCAAAAGCAACCCACTGGCACGAGAACAGCAGGGCTTAGCCCGAGCACAAATCCCACAGGACTGTACAAAAGAACGCACATCCCGCGACAGAGAGGGCCACCAAAAGGATCTAGCCACCAAATCTCTGGTACCAAAGATTCCAGGATGACCAGCCAACACCGAACAATGAACCTCAGAGATAACTTTATTCGTCCACCTATCAGGGACAAACATTTTCTCTGCTGGGCAACGATCAGGTTTATTAGCCTGACATTTTTGCAGCACCCGCCGCAAATCAGGGGAGATGGCAGACACAATTACTGCCTCTTTGAGAATACCCGCCGGCTCAGGCAAACCCGGAGAGTCGGGCACAAAACTCCTAGACATGGCATCCGCCTTCACATTTTTAGAGCCCGGAAGGTACGAAACCACAAAGTCAAAACGGGAGAAAAACAGCGACCAACGAGCCTGTCTAGGATTCAACCGTTTGGCAGACTCAAGATAAGTCAAGTTCTTGTGATCAGTCAAGACCACCACGCGATGCTTAGCTCCTTCAAGCCAATGATGCCACTCCTCGAATGCCCACTTCATGGCCAGCAACTCTCGATTGCCAACATCATAATTTCGCTCAGCAGGCGAAAACTTCCTGGAAAAGAAGGCGCATGGCCTCATCACCGAGCAATCAGTACCTCTTTGCGACAAAACAGCCCCCGCTCCAATTTCAGAAGCATCAAACTCAACCTGGAACGGAAGCGAAACATCTGGTTGACACAACACAGGGGCAGAAGAAAAACTACGTTTTAACTCTTGAAAAGCTTCCACAGCAGCAGAAGACCAATTGACCACATCAGCACCCTTCTTGGTCAAATCGGTCAATGGTTTAGCAATACTAGAAAAATTACAGATGAAGCGACGATAAAAATTAGCAAAGCCAAGGAACTTTTGCAGACTCTTCAGAGATGTCGGCTGAGTCCAATCATAAATGGCCTGGACCTTAACAGGGTCCATCTCGATGGTAGAAGGGGAAAAAATGAACCCCAAAAATGAAACCTTCTGAATACCAAAGAGACACTTTGATCCCTTCACAAACAAAGAATTAGCACGCAGGACCTGGAACACCATTCTGACCTGCTTCACATGAGACTCCCAATCATCCGAGAAGACCAAAATATCATCCAAGTATACAATCAGGAATTTATCCAGGTACTCTCGGAAGATGTCATGCATAAAGGACTGAAGTACTGATGGAGCATTGGCAAGTCCGAATGGCATAACTAGGTACTCAAAATGGCCCTCGGGCGTATTAAATGCAGTTTTCCATTCATCGCCCCGTTTAATACGCACAAGATTATATGCACCTCGCAGATCTATCTTGGTGAACCAACTAGCCCCCTTAATCCGAGCAAACAAATCAGATAGCAGCGGCAAGGGGTACTGAAATTTGACCGTGATTTTATTTAGAAGGCGGTAATCAATACAAGGTCTCAGCGAACCATCCTTCTTGGCCACAAAAAAGAACCCTGCTCCCAATGGCGATGACGAAAGCCGAATATGACCCTTCTCCAAGGATTCTTTTACATAACTCCGCATAGCGGCGTGCTCAGGTACAGATAAATTAAACAGTCGACCCTTAGGAAACCTACTACCAGGAATCAACTCGATAGCACAATCACAATCCCTATGCGGAGGTAGGGCATTGGACTTGGGCTTATTGAATACATCCCGGTAATCAGACAAGAACTCTGGGACCTCAGAAGGGGTGGATGATGAGATAGACAGAAATGGAACATCGCCATGTACCCCCTGACAACCCCAGCTGGACACAGACATTGATTTCCAATCTAATACTGGGTTATGGACTTGTAGCCATGGCAACCCCAACACGACCACATCATGCAGATTTTGCAACACCAAAAAGCGAATATCCTCCTGGTGCGCAGGAGCCATGCACATGGTCAGCTGGGTCCAATACTGAGGCTTATTCTTGGCCAAAGGCGTAGCATCAATTCCTCTCAATGGAATAAGACACTGCAAGGGCTCCAAGACAAACCCACAGCGCCTAGCAAACTCCAAGTCCATCAAATTCAGGGCAGCGCCTGAATCCACAAATGCCATGACAGAATAGGAAGACAAAGAACAGATCAAAGTAACGGACAAAAGAAATTTCGACTGTACCGTACCAATGGTGGCAGACTTAGCGAACTGCTTAGTGCGCTTAGGACAATCGGAGATAGCATGAGTGGAATCACCACAGTAGAAACACAGCCCATTCTGACGTCTGTGTTCCTGCCTTTCAGCTCTGGTCAAAGTCCTATCGCACTGCATAGGCTCAGGTTTATGCTCAGATAATACCGCCAAATGGTGCACAGATTTACGCTCACGCAAGTGTTGACCGATCTGAATGGCCAAAGACATAGACTTATTCAGACCAGCAGGCATAGGAAATCCCACCATGACATCCTTAAGGGCTTCAGAGAGACCCTTTCTGAAGATTGCTGCCAAAGCACATTCATTCCATTGAGTGAGCACAGACCACTTTCTAAACTTCTGACAATAAATCTCTATCTCATCCTGACCCTGACACAGAGCCAGCAAATTTTTTTCTGCCTGATCCACTGAATTAGGTTCATCGTACAGTAATCCGAGCGCCAGAAAAAACGCATCAATATTACATAATGCAGGATCTCCTGGCGCAAGGGAAAATGCCCAGTCTTGAGGGTCGCCACGTAATAAAGAAATAATGATCTTAACTTGTTGAACTGGGTCACCAGAGGAGCGAGGTTTCAACGCCAGAAACAGTTTGCAATTATTTTTGAAACTCAGAAATTTAGCTCTATCTCCAGAAAACAAATCAGGAATAGGAATTCTTGGTTCTAACATAGAATTCTGAGCCACGAAGTCTTGAATATTTTGTACTCTTGCAGTGAGAAGATCCACACATGAAGACAGACCTTTAATGTCCATCACCACACCTGTGTCCTGAACCACCCAAATGTCTAAGGGAAAAGAAAGGCAAAACACAGTGCAAAGAAAAAAAATGGTCTCAGAACTTCTTTTTTCCCTCTATTGAGAAGCATAGTACTTTGGGCCTCCAGTACTGTTATGAATAGGTAATTCAGAACCACAATGGACCTTGAAGTTCAGAGCACACAAGTGACCTGACAAAAACCACAAAACATAGGACGAGCTCTGAGACGTGGAAACTCTGCTGACCGCAATTCCTAAACCTATCAAACCACACTAGAGGTAGCCGTGGATTGCGCCTAACGCTCCCTATGCAACTCGGCACAGCCTGAGAAACTAGCTAGTCCTGAAGATAGAAAAAATAAGCCTACCTTGCCTCAGAAATTCCCCAAAGGAAAAGGCAGCCCCCACATATAATGACTGTGAGTTAAGATGAAAATACAAACACAGAGATGAAATAGATTTAGCAAAGTGAGGCCCGACTTACTAAATAGACCGAGGATAGGAAAGATAGCTTTGCGGTCAACACAAAAACCTACAAACAACCACGCAGAGGGGCAAAAAAACCCTCCGCACCGACTAACGGTACGGAGGTGCTCCCTCTGCGTCTCAGAGCTTCCAGCAAGCAAGCAAAATCAAAAAAGCAAGCTGGACAGAAAATATAGCAACAAAGTAACACAAGCAGAACTTAGCTTATGCTGAGCAGACAGGCCACAGGAACGATCCAGAAGGAAGCAAGACCAATACTAGAACATTGACTGGAGGCCAGGATCAAAGCACTAGGTGGAGTTAAATAGAGCAGCACCTAACAACTTAACCTCATCACCTGAGGAAGGAAACTCAGAAGCCGCAGTACCACTCGTGACCACAGGAGGGAGCTTGATCACAGAATTCACAACAGACAACACAGGGTGAGGGTAAAACAATGCAGCAATGATTTATTGAACCACAAAACAGGCAGATAACACATAGAACAGTCCAAGCACAGTACCCAAGATGGTGCATATTACAGAGTCTCACCTGTTGTGGATTCTGTTTTTGGGCTCCCTCTGGTGGTTACTGATGGTACTGGGTGACTTGTGTTTTCTGCGGTCTCTGGTGTCCACCTGTTCTATCAGGATATGGGAGTTTCCTATTTAACCTGGCTTTCTTGTCATTTCCTCGCCGGCTATCAATGTAATCAGTGTGTCTTGTTACCTCTGCTTCCCGCTTCTGTATATCTTCAGGACAAGCAAAGTTTTTGATTTTCCTGTTCCACGTTTTGCTTAATTTTTGTCTTAGTCCAGCTTGCAGATATGTGATTCCTTTTTGCTGGTTGCTCTAGTGGGCTGATATTACTCCTCATGTTCCATGAGTTGGCACATGAGTTCAAGTAATTTCAGGATGGTTTTTTGTAGGGTTTTTCGCTGACCGCGCAGTTTACTTTTGTATCCTCTGCTATCTAGCTTTAGCGGGCCTCATTTTGCTGAATCTGTTTTCATAACTACGTATGTGCTTTCCTCTCATTTCACCGTCATTACATGTGGGGGGCTGCTATTTCTGTGGGGTGTTCTCTGGAGGCAAGAGAGGTCTGTGTTTCTTCTAATAGGGGAAGTTAGTCCTTCGGCTGGAGCGAGACGTCTAGGATCATCGTAGGCACGTTCCCCGGCTACAGCTAGTTGTGTGTTTAGGTTCAGGATCGCGGTCAGCTCAGTTTCCATCACCCTAGAGCTTGTTTTGTTTTTTGTGCTTGTCCTTTTGTGATCCCCTGCCATTGGGATCATGACACTCACCCTTCTGGTGACTCACCGGGATAATAGCAGCTGTGACTTCAGATCTTCCAGGGTTACTACCTCACCTGTGGCACGCACACAGAGAGAAGGTAACGACAAGCGTAGGAAGAGGCCAGTTGATCTGAGGATCACAACCTGGCTTCTCCAAATGTATCCATGGTTCAACGATGGTCAATGGAGCAGATCTGTATTCTTCCAACTGAGGCCAAAAATCCCTAGGTTGTTTCCTATAGAATGATAGAGCTGAGTCCATCGTAATGGAGCCATGATGTAAAATGGCTGCTGTCCAGTCTCTGGTCCTTTGGATGTATGGATGTCTTGGCAGAATCTCTCTGGCTGTTTCTCTCTGTCAGTCTCTTTATACAGAGGCTTGTAACTTATTTTCATTATTTTTTTTAACAAGTGTCCCTCATTCAGTATTTACATAAAGGGTAAGAATGGAGACAAGATCAAGTAGCATTACTTATTATTTAAACTATCTGCATAGTTTTTGCCTCTCTGCTTTAAAGGTTAACAAACTGGCTCAATAACACAATGCAGAATTAGCATATCAGCAAACATCACTAGTGATCATGGATAAGCCACAATAAAAGTCAATATTTCAGGCTTACACAAACAAAAGTTTATTTTCTTGACCAACCAGAAATCAACACTTCTATTCACCATGCCAAAAAGAAAAAGAAAAAAAAAATATATATAAAAGTTCAAATCACCCCCTTTCACCCCAATGCAATATAAAATAAAACAAATAGAGACATATTAGGCACCGCCACTTTCAGAATCGCCCAATCAATATGAAAAAGAACTAACCTGATCGCTAAACAGCGTAACAAAAAAAAAGTCAAAACTCCAGAATTACTTTTTTGCGGTCGCTGCAACATTGTATTAAAATGCAATAGCGGGCAATCAAAAGATCGTATCTGCACCAAAATGATATAATTAATACCTAGCTCTGCACGCAAAAAATAAGCCCTCACCCAACCCAAGATCATGAAAAATGGAGACGCTACGAGTACCGTAAAATGGAGCAATTTTTTTTTTTACAAACTTAGAATTTTTTTTTCACCACTTTAATAAAAAATAACCTAGTCATGTTTGGTGTCTATGAACTCATAATGACTTGGAGAATCATAACGGCAGGTCAGTTTTAGCATTTAGTTAACATGGAAAAAAAATAAAACAACTGTGGGATTGCTCTTTTTTTTCACTGCACTTGATTTTTTTTTCTCGTTTTCCAGTACACAATATGTTAAAACCAATGGTGTTGTTAAAAAGTACAACTCATTCCGCAAATACAAGCCCTCACATGGCCATATTGATGGAAAATTAAAAAAAAAAAGTTATGGCTCTGGGAAGGAGGGGAGCAAAAAATGAAACTGCTAAACCAAAAATATCTCTGGTGGTTAAGGGGTTAAACTTGGTTTTTAATTGTGTATTCTTTTATACTTTACCTAATAAAGAGTTTTTTTTACTGATAAATGTTTGTTTTGGGTCATTTATTTTCTGTATTTGGTTTATCCTATAAAACTCCCGTATAATATTCTCACCTTGAACGCACGCCGCGCACATCTTGTTTTGTGCAATTTGTCAATATATACAGGTTCTCCCCGTCCGAGTTATTTTTGAAGGTCAACAAAATACGCTTTTCCTGTAATTCATTTTTCACCCTCTAGGTATAATAATGGCTTTTCCCTGTGTGGGATTTTTGCTGTTTATAAAGGTTGACAACTAGTTGGAGAAGCCCTTCTCATTCCTCATGTTTGGTCCTGTTAAAATAAAAATCCTCATACAAACCTCCCATGGTGGTGCCGTTTCACTGGTGTTGGCGCTTGTGTTCTTGGGGCTCTTCATAAGCCCCGCGACAGTGAGTGTCGACACTGCTGAAGTGGAGCCGGCCGCCAGCGGAGTATGAGTGTTTTTATTTTAATGAGGCCAATGAGGAATGAGTTAACTGAGAAAAAAATTCTAATAAGATATAATTATATATAAAAATGATCCCTTGATTAGAAGATTCACTGACAAAAGGATAAAGCTAAACTTTATTAATTCCAAATGTACAAATATCCATAATTCACCCCCTGAAGGTTAGTCAGTAGGTGACTAATAGAAAAAACATGTACCCCACAGTTCAGTATATAGGGTGAGGTGATGTATACACACTCGCTCTCCAAGCCTCTCATTTCTACGGGTTTCATCGTCCTCACCAAAGGCGACTCATCAGGAGACTATTTAATATTGATTATCTTCAAGTGAGACTAGACAAAAAAAAACTAAAATCATGTACCATGTTATCCGAAACACTCTTCACTCTCCAACATCCACTGTGTTAATTTCCAGAAAGTGGCTGTGGAGTCAAAATATTCACTCGTCCTACATACGTTGTCAAAATTGTTGGTCCCCCTCGTTTAATGACAGAAACACCCACAATGGTCACAGAAATAACTTGACTCTGACAAAATAAATAAAAAATCTATGAAAATGAACAAATGAAAGTCAGATATTGCTTTTCAACCATGCTTCCACAGAATTTAAAAAAATATAAAACTCATGAAATAGGCTTGGACAGAAATTATGGTACCCTTAACTGCTTCGTGACCATCAACGGTAGCTAAAACGTCGGCGCTACACAAAACCCTGCTAACGCAGACGTTTATCTACTGTTTGTCTATGGTCGGCGGTTTTGTGCTCATCGGGACCCCGATGTACCTTATAACGAGGGGATTCTGGTGCACAACACTTCCTGTGACCCCTGACTTCACCGAGAACTGATTGATTCAGGTCCTGTAGACGTCAGCGTCACACCAGCCAATGAGACCAATCACTAGGAAAGTTTGTTGTAGCAACCAACTTTTCTGGGCGACCTGCCTCATAAAAATGCTGTTTCTCCTCAGATCTCCTGTCAGTGACAGATTAAAGGAGAAACAGTGTTACAAGTGCTGCTGGTAACAGCTGTGTCAGTCAGCGATTTTGCTATAAAGTAAAAAAAAAACATAAGGTAGGTTAGGTTAGTGCTATAGCTAGGGATAGTGTTGGGGCTAAAGTTAGCGTTACTGTTAGGCTAAAGTTAGGGTTTGGGTTTATTCTAAAGTTAGGGTTAGGCTAAAGAATTAAGCTTTTATCAATTGTCTCGCCAATAATTTGGTCATGTCACATCAGTTTTCTATTAGCTTGCTAGAGCATATTGTCCTACAAACAAATATCTAAGAGGGCAAGGTTCGGAATAAAGCTCTATAAAATGTGCAAGAGTTCAACCGGACACACATCAGCTTTTCGCATTTATGAGGGGAAAAATAGCCAACTAAACCCACCAGGATGCCCTATTTATCTTGGGACATCTGGAAAAATCGTTTGGGAGCTGATAACTCCTTTTTTCAAAAAGGCTACAATCTGTATGTTGACAACTACTACACCAGCATACCCCTATTTAAAAGTCTGGTTGAATATAACATGGGGGATTATAGGACCATTCGCAAAAACCGTCAGGGGTTTCCACAATCATTGGTCAACGAAAAGTTCCGAAAGGGGCAGTCAGGGACTTTACACAAAGGAGAGATGCTTGCACATAAGAATAAGGAAAAAGATATTTTTATCCTGAGCTTGATCCACACAGATTCCACAAGGGCCATTGCAGACCAACAGGGATCCACTACTCCAAAACCTGTGTCTGTCGTTGTATACAACAAATAAATGGGAGGTGTAGACCTTGCAGATCAGGTTCTACAGCCATACCAGGTATCAAGAAAATCATACACCTGTTTGTAAGATTGCTCTCACTAAGTGTATTGGGGGACACTCGCTTGGCACGGGATTAACGTAGTCAGGCACGATTTTTGAACGCAAAACAGTCCATACGGTTTATTAAAGGGTCATAAACCGAGTTGTGCACAGTCCATATTATACATTCCATAGAACACAATAAGCACCAACTGGTGATATTAACTTGCAGCTTTATCTTAAACACTTCATATACGGCTTTGACTTATGGACACTAAACATGCTGGACCTCTCACTTTGTCCAGTTACCATGGGTGTCCGTACGCCGTACAGTTCACCAATGTCCCAAGTCACATACAGCGTATATGACACTGGGTCGCGGTCTCTAAACACGCCAAACCTCACTCCGTTCAGTCACCGTGGGAGACCACACAGTTCATAGAAGATTACAAGCACCAACAGTCTGTATAGGTACCTGACGGGAGCTCCTGCTCCACCTGCTGACTCCTTGTCAGTCCACTCCTCCGGGAAAGCTGCCTCACAGGGATCACCAACTTGCCTGGGTGGCATATCTTAGTCAGTCCAGACCCATCGAAGGACGGTAGCTTCCCCACATGAACCGTACATGTGACCTGTCCAGGTGCTATTCAGGACCTCGTCCAACACCCCAGGCCACCCGCAAGTCCAAAGCCTCACCATGTGCTATTCAGGACTCCTACTCCCAGGAAAATCCAACACACCAGGCTCATCAGGTCCAAAGTCCCACCATGTGCTATTCAGGACTCCTACTCCCAGGAAATCCAACACAGGTGGTTCAGTGTGCTATTCAGGGATCCAGTCCTACTCCCAAGACCTCCCAACACACAGGCTCTCCAGGACCTTCCACTGGAACCACTGAGGAACCATGGGAACATGTGACCCACACCCTGGTCACATTATATATCCTTAACCACTCCCCTGGGTGGGAGTGTGGATGTGTGGCTAGTTTGTCCTGCCCATCTCACACAACTAGCCTAGTAAGTCTCCCTTACCACTACACCATACATATACACTCTTGAGGGACTACAGGTCCCAGAACAACAACATTGCATCAGACTAACTACGCAGACTCCCTCTGCGACACATATCGGCCATTCGCAAAACACAGCCAGTCACTGTTTCACCACGATTATCACAATAGATATGCCTCCATGCACATTCCAAGGAGCACTCACAGCGCCCCCTAGCTGTCACAGGGGTCACTGCATCACATTGTATAAAAAGTTAGTCATTTGTTTTAGGTGGCCTCATATAATTCTTTTGTGCTATACAAAAAAGACGGAAATGCAGATACTTTCCTTCATTATTAGGAAAAGGTAATTAAAATTCTTGTTTTAGAAAATTTTGTCCCCGCCAATCCTTTAGAATCTGAAGATGTCAGAAGACTCACTGAGCGACATTTTATTGTACTCATTCCAGCAACTGAAACAAGAAAGAACCTCCAGAGAAGATGTCGTGTATGTTCCAAGAGAGGAATGAGGCATGATACCCACTATTATTGCCCACAACACCCATCATTGCCGGCCTTATGCCTCCATGACTGCTTTATAATCTTCCACACAGAACCACGTTTTAAAAACTATGTTGACATTCAAGCATTTGGTTTATTTAGTGACAGACACATCTGAGGAGCGGACTTAACAATTTCCGGGGGTAGGTGGGGGGATGTCTCCAGAGACACAAGCTGGGCACAATATATTTTGCACTACAATGACATTTTTGCAATTTTTGCTCTAAAACTTCCACTATGTGTTTCTGGAAATCATCCGTGTAGTGAAAATGGTCACTATATCCATAGATGAATAACCAGAGGGGTATCATTTCCAAAATGGGAGATTCTGTTGTTTTGTCACTTAGCGGCTCTCCAAAGTGCCATAACAGCAAAATCCCTCCTAAAGTGACCCCATTTTGGAAATGACACCCCTCTGGTTATTCATCTATGGCTGTAGTGACCATTTACCTATCTACCTATTTTCCAATGTAAATTCTCGGGTTAAAGCAACATTTTAGTGGTAAAAATGTAATTATTTTTTCTTCACTGCCCAATGGTATAATTTTCTATGGAACAGCTGTGGTGTCAGTATGCTCACTGCACCACTACAAGAATTCATTCAGGGAAGTATTGTGTAAAATGCAGTCACTTTTGGGGGCTTATGCTGTTCTGGCACCTCAGGGGCTCTGACAATGTCACATATCACCTACAAACAATTCCAGCAAAACCTGCTCTCCAATATGGCGCTCCTTCCCTTCTGAGCTCTGCCATGCGCCAAAACAGTGGTTTAGCCCCACATATGGGATGTCAGCATACTCAGAACAAATTACACAACGACTTTTGGGGTCCAATTTCTCCTGTTACCCTTTTTTTTAAAAATTGAGGGCGAACAAATATGATTTTTTATTTTCACGGCTCTACGTAATTAACTTCTGTGAAGCATCTCGGGGTTCAAAGTGCTCACCACACAACCACACATCTAGATAAGTTCCTTGGGTGATCTAGTTTCCAAAATGGTGTCACTTGTGGGGGTTTTTCACTGTTTAAGCACATCAGGGGCTCTCCAAACGCGACATGGCAACCGCTAATTATTCCAGCAAATTTTATATTCAAAAAGTCAAATGGCGCTCCTTCCCTTCCGAGCCCTGCCGTGTCCCAAAAACAGTAGATTTCCCCACATATTGGGTATCGGCATGCTCAGGAGAAATTGCAAAACAAAATGTATAGTCCATTTTCTCCTGTTACCCTTGCGAAAGTAAAAAAAAAATTAGTTCTAAAGGAAAATTTTTGTGAAAGAAAAGTAAATGTTTATTTTTTCCTTCCACATTCATTGCTGTGAAGCATCTGAAGGGTTAATAAACTTATTGAATGTGGTTTTGCACACCTCGAGGGGTGCAGTTTTTATAATGGTGTCATTTTCGGTATTTTCTGTCATATTGACCCCCCAAACTCACTTCAAATGTGATGTGGTCCCTAAAAAAATGGTTTTGTAAATTTTGTTGTAAAAAATGAGAAATCGCTGGTGAACTTCTAACCCTTAAAACTTCCTAACAAAAAAAATTGGCTTCCAAAATTGTGCTGATGTAAAGTAGACATGTGGGAAATGTTATTTATTAACTATTTTGTATGATATGACTCTCTGATTTAAGAGCATAAAAATAAAGATTTTGAAAATTGCAAAATTTTCACCAAATTTCCATTTTTTTAAGAAATAAACACAAGTTATATCAAAGAAATGTTATCACTATCATAAAGTACAATATGTCATGAGTTATGACCTCACAAAGTGACACTGGTCAGAATTGAAAAAATTGGCCCGGTCATAAAGGCAAAAACAGGCTCTGGCGTGAAAGGGTTAATATTTTGTTGTACAACCTTTTGAGGCAATTGCTGCAATCAAACGATTCCTGTAACTAACTGTCAATGAGATTTCTGCACCTCTCGACAGGTATTTTGGCCACTCCTTGTGTAGTAGTTATCTTTTAATGGTTTCAACACTCCAATTAATTAATACTAATTATTGAGAGATATTGATATGGTTTCAGTTTATTATCTATAATATAACGCTGGGAGCGTCACTCTGTCCGAAGCCTTTATAGACTGCGCAGGCGCAAGCGCCGGCGCAGTCTGGCCCCCACAGAGTGACGCTCCCAGGAGATCGCGGTATGCGTAAGCACTGAACGCATACCGCGATCTCCACCGGAGAGTCAGGGACCGCCAGGAGGGTAAGTATATTCACCTTTCCCCGTTCCAGTGCTGCGTGCGGCTCTGTCTCCCGGCTCCTCTGCTGTGACAGTTCAGAGGGCGCGATGACGCGCTTAATGCGCGCCGGCGCCGCCCTCTGACTTACCAGTCACAGGCAGAGGTGCCGGAGTGTGTCTTCAAGAAAATGGCGACGGAAAGCGCGGACTGCGCAGGCGCCGATTCCTGCTGTCATGTGGTGAAATCTTATCTATTTGGACTAAAGGTACCTTCACACATAACGATTTCGTTAACAATATCGTTGCTTTATGTGACGTAGCAACGATATCGTTAACTAAATCGTTATGCGTGACAGCGACCAACGATCAGGCCCCTGCTGGGAGATTGTTGGTCGCTGGGAATGATCAGGACCATTTTTTTGGTTGCTGATCACCCGCTGACATCGCTGAATCGGCGTGTGTGATGCCAATCCAGCAATGTGTTCACTGGTAACCAGGGTAAATATCGGGTTACTAAGCGCAGGGCCGCGCTTAGTAACCCGATGTTTACCCTGGTTACCATTGTAAAAGTAAAAAAAAACAAACAGTACATACTTACATTCCGGTGTCTGTCCCCCGGCCTCAGCTTCCCTGCACTGTGTAAGCGCCGGCCGTAAAGCAGAGCGGTGACGTCACCGCTGTGCTCTGCTTTACGGCTGGCCGGCGCTGACACAGTGCAGGGAAGCTGACGCCGGGGGACAGACACCGGAATGTAAGTATGTACTGTTTTTTTTTTAACTTTTACAATGGTAACCAGGGTAAACATCGGGTTACTAAGCGCGGCCCTGCGCTTAGTAACCCGATGTTTACCCTGGTTACCGGGGACTTCGGCATCGGTGGTCGCTGGAGAGCTGTCTGTGTGACAGCTCTCCAGCGACCACACAACGACCTAAACAGCGACGCTGCAGCGATCGGCATCGTTGTCTATATCGCTGCAGCATCGCTAAATGTGACGATACCTTAAGACGGTTTCTCCCGGTCATCCTTTGGAAGATCAAAGCTTTTACATTAGTTTGTATGGATAGTTTAAGATATAAAAAGAGGACTGGAACTTTAGTGAGAAAGGAAGACACATGGAAGAGAGATGGGAGATACAGAGACAGCCTGATTAAATTCTACCATAATAATGTAATGTATGAATAATGTTATTTTACTGCTTTTAGTGACTGTTTATTTTTTATTATTTATTAAGTAAATTCATTTTTGTTCACTCAATTTTCGTATGAGCATTTATTATTCATCACAATCCTTGAATCCGTAACAAAACACTCCTAAAGAGCAAACTGCTCCAGTTGTCTCGTGTTTGAAGGTTGCCTTTTCCAGACAGCACTTTTCAGCTCTATCCAAAGATGTGCAATAAGATTTATGTCAGGGCTCATAGAAGGCCACTTCAGAATAGTCCAATGTTTCCCAATTAGCCATTCTTGGGTGCTTTCAAGACCCATGACCTGCGCCTGAGACCAAGCTTTCTGACACTGGACAGCACATTTCACTCTAGAATCCTTTGATAGTCTTGAGATTTCATTGTACTCTGCACAGATTCTAGACACCCTGTGCCAGATGCAGCAAAGCAGCCCCAGAACGTAACAGAGCCTCCTCCATGTTTTACAGTAGGGACAGTGTTCTTTTCTTGAGATGCTTCATTTTTCCATCTGTGAACATAGAGCTGATGTGCCTTGCCAAAAAGTTCCACTCTTGTCTCATCTGTCCATAGGACATTCTCTCAGAAGTTTTGTGGCTTGTCAACATGTAGTTTAGCAAATTCCAGTCTGGCTTGTTTATGATTTTTTTTCAACAATGGTGTCCTCCTTGGTCGTCTCCCATGAAATCCACTTTGGCTCATACAACGACGGATGGTGCGATCTGACACTGATGTTCCTTGAGCTTGAAGTTCACCTTTAATTTTTTAGAAGTTTTACTGGGCTCTTTTACCATTCGTATTATCTGTCTCTTTGATTTATCATCAATTTTCCTCCTGTGGCCACGTCCAGGGAGGTCGGCTACAGTCCCATGGATCTTACATTTCTGAATAATATGTGCAACTGTAGTCACAGGAACATCAAGCTGCTTGGAGATGGTCTTAGAACTTTTACCGGTAACATGTTTGACTTTCATTTTCTTTCTAATATCCTGAGACAACTCTTTCCTTCGCTTCCTCTGGTCCATGTTGAGTGTGATACTCACCATGTCACCAAACAGCACAGTGAGTATCTGTAGCCTTATATACTGGCCACTCAATGATTCCAAAATTGTAGACACCCGTAATGCTAGTTAGTGGACACACCGCGATTTAACATGTCTCTTTTTAAACATTATTTTCAGGGGTGCCATCATTTCTGTCCAGGCCTATTTCAGGGCAGCACAGTGGCTCAGTGGTTAGCACAGCAGCCTTGCAGCGCTGGGGTCCTGGGTTCTAATCCCACCCAGGACAACATCTGCAAAGAGTTTGTATGTTCTCTCTGTGTTTGCGTGGGTTTCCTCCGGGCACTCCGGTTTCCTCCCACATTCCAAAGACATACTGATAGGGATTCTAGATTGTGAGCCCCATCGGGGACAGTGATGATAATGTGTGCAAACTGTAAAGTGCTGCGGAATATGTTAGCGCTATATAAAGATTATAGATTATTATTATTTCATGAGTTTTATTTTTTTTACATTTTGTGGAAGCTTGAATGAAAAGCAATATCTGACTTTCATTTGTTCATTGTCATAGATTTGTTATTCATTATAACTTTTATCAGATTCAAGTTATTTCTGTGACCATTGTGGGATTTTCTATCATTAAACGATGGGCACCAACAATTTTGACCACATATGTATAGATTATAACATCAGTTAAGTGATTTATAAAATTGAATCACTTTATGGGGATTTCGACTTTTCTGGTTTTCTGTCATTTAGTTATATTAGGGCTTCTGTATATGATGTGTCCAATCTCATCTGGGATCTGTTCCTGCTGTCCAGCTGAAGTAATCTGCTCCCTACTTCAGCCAATTGGAAAGTACCACACCCTACTAAAGCCCAAAGCACATGGCCGGAATCTGCAGCTAGATCTGCAGTCAAACAGCTAAATGGCGCTCCTTCCCTTCTGAACACTGCCGTGTGCCCAGAGAGTAGTGTACAATCGTATGTAGGGTATTGTGAGAAGTTGAAGAATAATTTGTAAGATCCATTTGTTTTCTATTATCCTTTGTGAATAATTCCAAAGTTATCCCCAAATAAAGTGACACACGTTAGACTTTAAAAATGGAAAAAACGAGGAGAAAAAAGACCAACAACAACAATTAATGGCATGCATTGTGGAACATAAGGAGTTTGAAGGAATACCTGTACGTGTGGCTATTTTTCCCACTTGGGAACCCTCTGATTCTTTCCGTCAAACTTGGGAGAAAGGGCTCACACAATGTTCTAATATATAAATTAATATGCTGCTTGAACATGACAAAAACCTCTTTTCCACCACTAAAATCCATATTGATGAGCTGGAGTCCATGCTGAGTAAATTTGACTCAGCACAGGCCATGAGTTTCAGGACAAAGTTAAAGGAGATTTTAGATAAATATGAGTCAGATGTAATTTCCAGAAAACGGAAAAAGTTTCAGAGAGATAAACTGGACTTTGAGCAAAACACAGTTTTTAGGTGGAAGCATAGTGGTAACATCCGTTACACCAGGGCTAATAACAACATTTCCAAATTATGGCCACAATGGATCCCTCATCGGGTTAGGCCAGCTCCAGTGATTTTTTTGTCATCAGCCGGAAGCGAGCTAGACACCAGACCCGACAGGGTGGAAAACACAAGAACAACAAGAAGGAGGCCAACCAGGTTCAGGAGTCGGACATCGCCCTTTCGACAGACTTACGGGATCAGGCGCAAGTAACCCCTGGGCATATGCCATCCCCTACAATGGAAGGTCTAGAGGTGAGCTCTCAATCGTTACAAGTCATTATTCTTTTTGATCATGTCTTGTCTTCCCAGGAGACTTCTGTTTTACAAAAGGGTCTCACTTTTGTACCAATCCATAATGCCGATAAATTCAATCTTATTAAAGAACTTTATTAGTGATGAGCGAGCATGCTCGGGTGGTCTCCGAGTATTTTGGCGTGCTCGGAGATTTAGTTTTCGTTGCATCAGCTGCATGATTTACGGCTGCTGGACAGGCTGAATACATGTGGGAATTCCCTAATAAACAGGCATTCCTCACATGTATTCAGCCTGTCCAGCAGCCCACAAATCATGCAGCTAAGGGAACAAAAACTACATCTCCGAGCACGCCAAAATACTCAGAGATCACCGAAGCACGCTTGGGGAGACCCAAGCAACAATGCTACTCGCCCATCACTAATCTTTATTTGTTTTGCAGAAATTTGACATTCCAGGTGATGTACAAGAAGCCTGACATTGTGCACACACTTCCAGAGGAGGAGCATCAAGCTTTTCTAGATCTGCTTGAGCTTCTTGAAGAAAATCATTCCACCACCAGAGGTCCCTTTCCATACATGAATAAGTCCACAAAAGCTCCTTCATTTTCATTGGTACCCGCAATGAAGATATTTTTCGAAATGGTCAAACAAGACATTTTGCTTATGTCTCCTCAGGTTAGTACTTCGCCCAATCTGTCGAAGGCTGAGAAGCAGGCACTCTTTTCGCTAAAAAGAAACATTGCCTTAATAATTAAGGAGGCCGACAAGGGCGGCAATGTGGTTCTTTGCCCTACCCACATGTATTTGGAGGAAGCAACTAGACAATTAGGAGATTCTAGGTTTTATTTGAAATTACCTTCTGATTCAACATCAGTTTTTCTCACCAATTTGCATATATAACTCATTAAAGTCGAACAATATGGTATGATCCTGTTATTTCCACCTTTTACATGTTGCCAAAGATCCACAAAAATGCCAACAAGCCGCCCGACCGTCCAATAGTTTCCAGCATTGGAAGAATATTTGGAAAATCCTTCGCTTATGTGTATTTTTTTCTACAACCCAGTACTAACTTTACCTTCCTTCAACAGGGAGACAACTCATTTCATTGAGCTCTGCCGGGATATTGTTCTGCCGACGAATGCTCTCTTGGTGACTTGCGATGTCGAGTCATTGTACTCCAACATCAATCACAGTGACGGAGTCAATGCTGTTGCTTTTTTCTCTGGACAGATGTAATCATATAGACCGCAGGCATGACTCCATTACTGATCTATTGAATTTTATTCTCCACCATAATTATTTCATCTATGATAGGGCATTTTTTCGACAGATCTCTGGCATCGCCATGGGGGCTCGATGCGCACCAGCGTATGCTAATATCTTCCTTGGATGGTGGGAGGAGAATGTGGTGTATCCCTCGAAGGCTTTCAAGGAATAGAGTCGCCATTGGCATTGTTATATTGACGACATATCCTTTCTTTGGGTGGGTACTTAGATGGAATGTGCACAATTCCTAAGTGAACTAAATCAGAATTCTCATAATATCCTTTTGACTTATACATTTTCTTCCAGCTCTACGACCTTTTTGTATTTAAGGATTTTTGTGCATTAAAATTGACTGGCCACGGATCGTTATTGTAAACCCACTGCCACAAATTCCTTATTGGAATTCAATAGTTTTCATCCCATGCATACAAAGGTGGGAGTGCCTACTGGACAATTTCTCAGAGACAGACGGAACTGCACTCGTGACCAGGACTTTCTCAAGCTAGTGACCTTACTAATCGCTTCTTGCAAAGTGGCTACCCTAGGAGGGTCATCTCTTCGGTGTTTCAGAGGGCGAAACAGCAAAATCAGATCTCTCTGCTTTCTCTGCGTATAGCCGAAAAGGACTCTCATCCGAGATTCATTACTGAATAGAACAACAGCTGGCACTAGGTGAGAGATATATTAACCAAACATTGGCCAATTTTAACCACTGATAGCCAGACCTCAACGGTGACCAGCTCGCGCCCTCTTTTAATGGCTAGACAAGCGCCAAACTTACGTGATTTGCTTACTAGGGGTCACTTCACGGCCCACCTATAGATTAAATAGAGGCATTAACTTGAAAGTATCCTTTCCATGCGGAGACTGTAATGTCTGCCTGTACATGAGCCCTCATGCTCATTATTACTCACCCCCTTTTTTTCCTTCTTTTTCAGTCATGTTTATTTTTATTGACATTTACATCTATAATAAAATGCTGGGAGTGTCACTCTGTCCGAAGCCTTTATAGACTGCGCTAGCGCAAGCGCAGTCTGGCCCCCACAGAGTTACGCTCCCAGGAGATCGCGGTATGCGTAAGCAATGAACGCACACAGCGATCTCCAACAGGGAAGCAGGGACCGCCAGGAGGGTAAGTATGAGCTATATTCACCTGGCCCCGTTCCAGCGCTGCGTGCAGCTCCGTCTCCGTGTCCCGGTCCTCGGCCTCTGATGTTCAGTTCAGAGGGCGCGATGACGCGCTTAATGCGCGCCGGCGCCGCCCTCTGACTGACCAGTCACAGCCAGAGGACCCGGAAGATGGCAGCGCGCAGTGGTGGAATGGGGCCAGGTGAATATAGCAAGTCCTGGGGGGCCTGAGCTAGCGGCGATACCGGCACCTGACCCCCACAGCGCGCCGGTGTCCCCGCCTGCTCAGGCCCCCCAGCACTCGGCGCCCAGCGACCATAGGTGAGTATGGTATTTTTTTTTTTATATATTGCAGCAGCATACGGGGCATATATTATGGAGCATCTTATGGGGCCATAAACCATAATGGAGCAGTGTACGGGGGCATACAATACAATGGAGCATCTTATGGGGCCATAAACCATAATGGAGCAGTGTACGGGGGCATATAGTATGGAGCATCTTATGGGGGCCATCAACCATAATAGAGCAGTGTATGAGGGCATATACCATGGAGCATCTTATGGGGCCCATAAACCTTTATGGAGCAGTGTACGGGGGCATATACCATGGAGCATCTTATGGTGGCCATAAACCTTTATGGAGCAGTGTACGGGGGGCATATACCATGGAGCATCTTATGGGGCCATAAACCATAATGGAGCAGTGTACAGGGGCATATAGTATGGAGCATCTTATGGGCCCATAAACCATAATGGAGCAGTGTATGGGGGCATATAGTATGGAGCATCTTATGGGGCCATAAGCCATAATGGAGAAGTGTACAGGGGCATATACCATGGAGCATCTTATGGGGGCCATAAACCTTTATGGAACAGCGTACGAGGTATACACTATGGAGCATCTTATGGTGGCCATAAACCTTTATGGAGCAGTGTACGGGGGCATATACTATGGAGCATCTTATGGGGGCCATCAACCTTTATGGAGCAGTGTATGGGGCATATACTATGGAGCATCTTATGGGGGCCATAAACCTTTATGGAGCAGCGTATGGGGCATATGGATGGGAACAGCAAATTAAAGTATGGTGGCGCAGGATGGGAGCAGCACATGACAGGATGGGGGAGCAGGATGGGAGCAGCACATGACAGAACGGTGGCGCAGGATGGGAGCAGCACATGACAGAACGGGGGTGCAGGATGGGAGCAGCACATGACAGAACGGGGGCGCAGGATGGGAGCAGCACATGACATAACGGGGGCGCAGGATGGAAGCAGCACATGACAGGATGGGGGCGCAGGATGGGTGCAGTACATGTCAGAATGGAGGCGCAAGATGGGAGCAGCACATGACAGAATGGAGGCGCAGGATGGGTGCAGCACATGTCAGAATGGAGGCGCAGGATGGGTGCAGCACATGTCAGAATGGAGGCGCAGGATGGGTGCAGCACATGTCAGAATGGAGGCGCAGAATGGGAGCAGCACATGACAGAATGGAGGCGCAGGATGGCAGCAGCACATGACAGAACGGGGGCGCAGGATGGAAGCAGCACATGACAGAACGGGGACGCAGGATGAGAACAGCACATGACAGGATGGGGGCGCAGGATGGGTGCAGCACATGTCAGAATGGAGGCGCAGGATGGGAGCAGCACATGACAGAATGGAGGCGCAGGATGGGTGCAGCACATGTCAGAATGGAGGCGCACGATGGGTGCAGCACATGTCAGAATGGAGGCGCAGGATGGGTGCAGCACATGTCAGAATGGAGGCGCAGGATGGGAGCAGCACATGTCAGAATGGAGGCGCAGGATGGGAGCAACACATGTCAGAATGGGGGCGCAGGATGGGAGCAGCACATGACAGGATGGGGACACAAGATGGGTGCAGCACATGTCAGAATGGAGGCGCAGGATGGGAGCAGCACATGACAGAATGGAGGCGCAGGATGGGTGCAGCACATGTCAGAATGGAGGCGCAGGATGGGAGCAGCACATGACAGAATGGAGGCGCAGGATGGGTGCAGCACATGTCAGAATGGAGGTGCAGGATGGGAGCAGCACATGTCAGAATGGAGGCGCAGGATGGGAGCAGCACATGACAGGATGGGGACGCAAGATGGGTACAGCACATGACAGGATGGGGACGCAGGATGGAGCAGCACATGACAGGATGGGGACGCAGGATGGAGCAGCACATATTAGGATGGAGACCATAAACCAATATAAATGCTCGCCACCCGGGCGTAGAACGGGTTCAATAGCTAGTAAATGTATAATTCCCTCCCCCCTTTTTTATTATCAGGGACAGCATTTGGAATAATTCCTCCATTTTCCATCAAGCTTCTGGGCCAGTCCTTGGAACCATGTATTCATGAAATTTTGGAATTTATCCATGATCGGGAGCTTTCATACAGCTGGAAGGATTAACATCTCCACTGAGCCGCTCCAGTATCTGTCCAAGGCTTGTTTGTTGGCCAATCCAACATGCAATTGTATTGTCTATACATTGTGGATATAGTTGTATGGTACACCCTTAAGTGATTCCTGCATGGCTTGGGTATTTGCATGGTATGGACATCCTTTGGGTTTTCAGGGGTTCCCTCTTATATTCTGCTCCATTGCATGGTATGGATACCTTCCCTTCCTTTTGCCAAGATGCACGGTTTTGAAGGCGTTCCTCTTTACGTGGTACCATCATCTTTGCAATGTTTGACAAATACAGTAAAATATATCCAATTACTTGTTGCTTTCCGGCTTGTTTTTCCAGGTTATCTTTCACCCCCCCCCCCCTTTTTTTTCCCACAGTTTGCCATTTATGTTATTGATTTGGTTGCTCTTCAAGCACGTATTTTTGTTTATGCTCGTTATTATTTTAAACTTATTATCTTTTCATTTAACCCTATGATCTGGCATTACCCACATTGATTTTTGGGAGATTTATTTCCTATTTGCCAATGGCTCATTCACCTATGTCATTCCCTCAGCTGGTGTTTGTATTCTGCGCTCACTGACCACTTGGCATTCATATGCTTTAATAACTTGATTCAGCGCATGCGCGGTATATATTGCCATTTGGGACAATTTTGCGCGTCTGCTGCTTATTGCGCCATCTTTTAATATTACCATCTTTATTATTATTATCCTAGTTAGACATTATGTTTATTATAGGTTGATTTTCTTGATGACCCCCACAACTGGTCATCTGTGACACCTTTGGTGCTTGCGGATGGCATTTGTATGCGGTTTATTGGGCAATTTTGGCGCATGCGCAGCGTGCATACCCATGGCTTAATTTCGATCTACTATAGCGCATGCGCTTTGAGTTTCTAATGTGGATTTCCAATTTGGACTTCATTTCGTGGACTGCGCATGTGCAATAAGTTTTCTTCCGCCCGTTTGAAATCCGATGGAGCTATGGGCCTGCGCCACCTGACAAGCGGACGTGCGAGAACTATGTGATGGACTGTATACAATGACTTCCGTGACTCTCTGTCTCCCAGTCCTGACCTATGGGGTGCTTTTCACACACCGGCACATACTTGGACCTATTAGTACCTTGTATATAATGCATGCATGTAGTCCCCGGTACAGACTTCCCCTGACGAAGCTGTCCTGTACAGCGATACGCGTGGGGTCTCCCCACACCCCTGCCTCATATGGACTGACTGCCCAATCGGGATTTATATGGGCTCCTCTCATGCTTGAGCTACACAGGTAGCCATTTTCCTGGGTCACATTCTTTTCCTATGACAACCTTTTGTCTTTACTAGATCATAGAGTGCTTCTTTAAACACCTCATCATTGAGGCACTGCCACCTCTCCCTTTTCCTCTCATTCTTGGCTATATCCATACCATGCAACTTGTGATTTTTGATATTTGCTTCTGACCATACTGGCCATCTTGGTGCCCATCTTCTGGCTGCTTATATTGTGACTAACCAGTTGTGATTTTTGTATGATTATTGCTGTGTCATTATATTATTGACTGTATCCAGCATTCGATTATTATTTGTTGGTCTTTTATCTCCTAGTTTTTTTCCATTGTTCATTTTCCAACATGGTGTAGCACTCTATTATTTATAATTAACTTATGTAGGTGCAGCCTACCTTTTCTATATAGATTGTAAAAATGGGGCCTGATTAAGAACCCAAAACTGGCTGCAGGAAGAGGTTAAATCAGAGGATTCTGGACCCTACTGTAATCAAAAACTGACTATAGACAATAACATCTACTGAAATGCTCAAACTGAACAGTCTCCATCAGTAATAAATGAGCAGCTAGTGGTGAAACCTCTCTGGGGTAATTAGAGCACGGTGCTCGGTGACTTCACAATCTAAACTATCGGAAGCTCCAATATTTTCTGTCAGATGAGTTTCAAGAAGAAATATTACACATTTAAAAAGAACTGTGTATAATAGTGCAGAGCGGAGATGTCTTAAAGGGAACCTGTCAGCAGGATTGTGCTCAGTGACTACAGACACTGTCAGATCGGTGCCGTTATACTGATTACACTGATACCTGGTGATGAACTCCGTCTTGTGGTTGTTGTTTAATCTGTATTTGTAGTTTTCAGCTAATGAGATTCTCGTGCTCTGGGGTGGGGATGTGGGCGGGGCTTTATATTGTGCTCTGGGGCGGGGCTGTGGGCGGGGCTTTATGTGGTGCTCTGGGACAGGGCTGTGGGCGGGGCTTTATGTGGTGCTCTGGGGCAGGGCTGTGGACGGGGCTTTATGTGGTGCTCTGATTACATATGAATCTGTATTGGCCTATAACAGGTCATAAGGTCGATGGCGGTGCCTGCGCAGTAGCTTCTATAAGTTAGAGATAGATGCTACTGGACAGGCGCTGCTGGTGTCATTTTGCTGGATAAAATTTTTTTCTAAGCCTCCCAATAACCACAATATTATAGGCATAAATCAACAATAATATGAACACTATTATATGCATTATGTAACATGGGGGCAGGTCAGTGAGGGATCAGCACCCTGTCATAAGCCAATACAGATGAATATGTAATCAGAGCACCACATAAAGCCCCGCCCCAGAGCACCACATAAAGCCCCGCCCACAGCCGCGCCCCAGAGCATGAGAATCTCATTAACTGAAAACTACAAATTCAGATTACACAACATTAAACCAGAGTTGCATTCATTTATGGTGGACCATTGGAGCTACTATGAATCCTGATCAGAAGATCAGAGGAAACTAGATGGGTATTTCCTGAAGGAACTACAGATAGTGCTTTGTAATGGTGCCCAGGCTGCCCCTGCAAGACTTTCACACTTGGGTGCCCTTCAGGTGCTGATTTGGTGGGCGGGGCCCCTCAGGGTCTGATTTGGTGGGCGGGGCCCCTCAGGGGCCGATTGGTGGGCGGGGCCCCTAAGGGGCCAATTTGGTTGGCGGGGCCCCTCAGGTGCCGATTTGGTGGGCGGGGCCACTCTGGGTCCGATTTGGTGGGTGGGGCACCTTGGGGGCCAATTTGGTGGACGGGGCCACTCTGGTTCCAATTTGGTGGGCGGGGCCACTCTGGGTCCGATTTGGTGGGCGGGGCCACTCTGGGTCCGATTTGGTGGGCGGGGCAATTCTTGGTCCGATTTGGTGGGCGGGGCCACTCTGGGTCCAATTTGGTGGGCGGGGTCACCTGGGTGCACTTAGTTTTCACACACGGGACCGGGGGTGCACTTACTTTTCACCCACGGGATCGGGGGTGCACTTACTTTTCACCCACGGGAACGGGGGTGCACTTACTTTTCACACATGGGACCGTGGGTGCACTTACTTTTCACACACGGGAGAGGGGGTGCACTTACTTTTCACAGACGGGACCGGGGGTGCACTTACTTTTCACACACGTGACCGGGGGTGCACTTACTTTTCACCCACGGGACCAGGGGTGCACTTACTTTTCACACACTTAACCGGGGGTGCACTTACTTTTCCCCCACGGGACCGAGAGTGCACTTACTTTGCACCCACGGGACTGAGGGTGCACTTACTTTTCACACACGGGATCGGGGGTGCACTTTTCACACACGTGACTGGGGGTGCACTTACTTTTCACACACAGAATCGGGGGTGCACTTACTTTTCACATATGGCAGCGGGGGTGCACTTACTTTTCACTCACGGGACCGGGGGTGCACTTTTTACACAAGGGACCGAGGGTGCACTTACTTTTCATCCACGGGATCAGAGGTGCACTTACTTTTCACACCCGGGACCAGGGGTGCACTTACTTTTCACCCACGGGACCGGGGGTGCACTTACTTTTGCACACCCGGGGCGCACTTACTTTTGCACACCCGGGGCTGGGGGCGCACTTACTTTTGCACATTCGGTGCCGGGGTGCACTTACTTTTCAGCCACGGGACCGAGGGTGCACTTACTTTTCAGCCACGGGACCGAGGGTGCACTTACTTTTCACCCACGGGATCGGGGGTGCACTTACTTTTCACCCTTGGGACCGAGGGTGCACTTACTTTTCACCCACGGGACCGGGGTGCACTTACTTTTCACCCACGGGACAGAGGGTGCACTTACTTTTCACCCCCGGGACCGGGGGTGCACTTACTTTTCACCCACGGGACCGAGGGTGCACTTACTTTTCACCCACGGGACCGGGGGTGCACTTACTTTTCACTCATGGGAACAGGGGTGCACTTACTTTTCACACACGGGACCGGGGTGCACTTACTTTTCACCCACGGGACCAAGGGTGCACTTACTTTTCACTCACGAGACCGGGGGTGCACTTACTTTTCACCCAAGGGACCGAGGGTGCACTTACTTTTCATCCACGGGATCGGGGGTGCACTTACTTTTCACACCCGGGACCGGGGGTGCACTTACTTTTCACCCACGGGACCGGGGGTGCACTTACTTTTCACCCACGGAAACAGGGGTGCACTTACTTTTCACACACGGGACCGGAGGTGCACTTACGTTTCACACACGGATTTGGTGTGCGGGTCACTTTAAGAGCTGATATTATCTGGAAAAACTGTGTCCTGGTGGGGTCATGTAGAGTTCGTAGGCGTCGGCATAGTAACTGGGTCTGACTGCACATAGCAATGAGCTGATCAGCCAGGTGGCAGTTGGCAGTTATTTTGAAATTGCCTCAGAAATCAGCCAATTCCCCATTGAAATGCATTGAGACGAAATTTTCAAATGCCAATTGCGCCAAAACTACAAATCCGATCGACACGAAAAATACTTAGCACACCTCTCAGGAACGCTGGCTTCGAAATGACACCTCACTGGAGTCTGTGCGTGCAGCGGTTCGGGCCGCATTAATTGCGGACTGAATAATAATAATAAGAAGAAGTTGTCTACGGTGGAATAACAATATAGTGCTTTTTACAAAGCACTATAATAATATTGCTCCCCATTTCAGGAGAGATTGTGCAGTAATCTGAATTTCTTAGGATCAAAAACAATGTAATTTATGAGGTGGAGTGAATCCATGAAACCAGGGCTGGAGCCAACACATCTCCTGCAGGCGGAATAAATGTATATTACAGCCATCAGCCGCGCACTGCTCAGAGATATATCATGGCACCGGTGTGATGGGTTTATGTAGATTATTACAATCCTCCTGGAAGTTAGTCGGTTTTATTACAAATTGAAAAGTCAGGATAAAGGGAAACTCTGTTATTGTCCAGAAATTCACACTTGGCCTCACTGCACATTTAATGTTGTCGATCATAAAAGTGAAGTTTGGCCAGAAAGACTGGACCTGGTCTTGTAGGGACCATATGATCACATTCAGCAGCACAGAAGGGAGAGAAGGGAGATTCATCCGATAAGATCTCAGGGATCTAGGAAGCAGTGGCGTAGGAAGTGGGGTGCGGGGGGGGCGGTCCGCCCCGGGCGGCACAATGCGGGGGGCGGCCGGCGCTGCAGGAGAAGAAAAAAAAAAAAAAAAAAAGACGCCCCTTTAAATCTTCGGGCGGCGCCGTCCGCCGCCACGACCAGGGCCAGCTCCCCTCACCACCGGACCCCGCCCCCCGCTCTATACTCACCTCTCCTGGTTCCTGCGGCGCCGGCAGCTGCAGCGTCCTATGACTCTGCGACGTCTCAGAGCAGAGGACGCGATGACGTCACTACTGTGCGCGCCGCTCTGCCTCTCTGTCCTGAGCGTCGCAGAGCCGGAGAGACGCTGACTGCACCGGACCTGCGCTAGGAACGGGAGAGGTGAGGATTTTACTTTTTTTTTTTTCTTTATGTCTGACTGTCTGGGGCTGGGGCAATGCTGGACACACTGGGGCAATACTGGAGACCATGGGGCAGATTGCTGGACACACTGGGGCAATACATGAGACCATGGGGCAGATTGCTGGACACACTGGGGCAATACATGAGACCATGGGGCAGATTGCTGGACACACTGGGGCAATACAGGAGACTATGGGGCAGATTGCTGGACACACTGGGGCAATACAGGAGACCATGGGGCAGATTGCTGGACACACTGGGGCAATACTGGAGACCATGGGGCAGAATGCTGGACACACTGGGGAAATACTGGAGACCATGGGGCAGAATGCTGGACACACTGGGGCAATACAGGAGACTATGGGGCAGATTGCTGGACACACTGAATACTGGAGACCATGGGGCAGATTTCAGGACACCTTGAGGCAATGCTGGAGACCCTGGGGCAGACTTCTGGACACACTGGGGCAATGCTGGACACTGGGGCAGATTGCTGGACACACTGGGGGTAATATGCTGGACACACTGGGGCAATGCTGGACACTGGGGGTAATATGCTGGACACACTGGGGCAGACTGCTGGACACACTGGGGAAAGGCTGGACACTGGGGCAGTGCTGGACATACTGGAGCAGATTGCTGGACACACTGGGGGTAATATGCTGGACACACTGGGGCAGATTGCTGGACAACATGGGGGTAATATGCTGGACACACTGGGGCAGATTGCTGGACAACATGGGGGTAATATGCTGGACACACTGGGGGCAGGACTTGAGGCATGGGCAGAATGTAGATACGGGGCATGATTGGAGACACGGGGCAGGATTGGATCATGGGGCAGGACGGATACGATGGAGGCTGGTGGGGCAGGATGTGGAGATCATATGGGGTAGAATGGATACTCATGAGGGCAGGATGCGAGAACATATGGCTGGAGCCAGGAATGAGAAACGGGGCCAGGGTGGGGAATATTATTACCATAGGGGCTAATTAAGGGATATTATTACTGCAGTGATGTATTTATTTTATTTTTTGAGTATACTGTTTTAAATGGGGGGGCGGTCCTGTTACTGTGCAGAGTGACACTATATCACCTTTTTTTCTTCATGTGATGTAATGTAGAAGTTGTGAAAAATTAAGTAATGTGTTCTGCAAGCGGAGCTCGAGATAACTGTGTTATTTCCTGCAGAAACGAGTCCTGGCTGGAAGGAATGATGGCGGTCTGTGCTGGATGAAAGATGAAGGACTTCACCTAGAGACGTCACTGGTGAGTCAGTGTTACCTATACACTGACACTATACACTGTATACTATATAGAGGTCCTGTGTATAATGTCACCAGTGATCTCTGTATTACCTCTACACAGACACTGCATACTAAGTACAGATCTCCTGTGAATACTGGCACTTATGGTGATAGTATTGTGGTTTTTTTTTTATTACTGATCAGTATTGTAGTATTCAGTCACTATGTGGTGGTAATATGTGGTCTGGAAATGGTGTTGTGGTATTTGTCCCTTGTATGCAGTATTATTCGGTCACTATGTGGCCTGGTCATGGTGTGGTGGTATTAAGTCACAGGTGTGGCATGTGGGGGTGACACCATTAGGCCCAGTTTAAGTTCTACAAAACAGGAAAACCGTTTTTGGTAACCTTTGTGTGTATTGAGCCGGGGGCGGGGGGGGGAACAGCCCCGGGCGGCAAAAGCTCTAGCTACGCCTCTGCTAGGAAGCCAACAGCATCATTACCCTCCGCTTTCTCTTACAGACCCATCATCATATTTTTCTTCAAGTGATTTTCTACCTTGTCAGCACATTCTATGTTCGCTGTCATTTGGCTTTATAGTTCACAGATCTGGGCAGGTAACAGCGTCTCCTAAACCCAGGGGGTAGGTGGATCTACCAGGTTGTAAGTTCTATAGAAAAGGGCTTTCAATGACCAAACTCATTAGAACAGTTTTGGGTGGAGGAGAATGTTGTTGTCTAGAGGTAAAATGGTGATCATGGTAATACGGCCGGACTACACCACCGATAAAGCAGCCACAGCCGGTGATGAGAAGAATCTGTGACCTCTCTGCATTTAGTGGTCGCTACTCACCTGGGTAGTCATATGTGGGAATCTCCTCTTTACACCGCTCATCCCCCCTCACATATGTCTCTGTAGTATTAATATGGGTCAGATCTTCACCCTGAAACAAATATTATAAAAGTCACCGACAGATGGAGAAGTCACATCTACGTACGATCAGCTCTAATCCTGCCATCTCCATCGTTCTCATTACACAAGTATAAAACATATAATACTGGTGGATAAAACAAGACTGAGCACAAGACCTTCACCGGCGTCTACACATCATAGGGGAGATCTCCTGACACCTTCTCTCCATCTACCTGATGATCCTGAGGAGCATTGGGATCTTCTTTGTTACAGTCCTGTGGAAGAAGAGGACGGGGACATCTCTCTGGTGTTGTCCTCTTACGGGATAGATCTGGAGGAAACACATACAGGGACTGAATTCATTCTTTACATACAGATAATTATAGGCCATGTGTATTTAGTCCTGTCTATTACCTGGAGATGTGAGGGACTGGGGAACCTCCATTATGACATTCTTGTACAGATCTCTGTGTCCTTCTAAATACTCCCATTCCTCCATGAAGAAATAGACAGCAACATCCTGACACCTTATAGGAACCTGACACATACAATGATACCGTCACCCCCCGATCCCTTCATAGTGTTACTGTATAATGTCCCAGCATTCCCAGCAGTGTCACCTCTCCAGTCAGCAGCTCAATCATCATGTAGATGAGTTCTAGGATCTTCTGGTCATTGATGTCCTCATGGATTAGGGGGTGAGGTGGAGGCCCCGTGATTGGGCTCAGGGGTCTTCCCCATCCCTCAGACACAGGGTCCTGACAGCGATCACATGAGGTCTTCTTCACCACTGTGTAATCCTGGTAATGGAGAGACACATTAATAAATCTCACTACAGACATTTCCAGAGTCCTCACCTCTCCAGTTCTGTCCATCTGTTATTCCCATAGATAAGAATGATGTAATGTGACGTCATCAGAATCTCTCACCTCTCCAGTAAGCCGGAAGAGGATCTCTAGGGTGAGGTGTAATATCCTCTCCGCCATCTTGTCTCTGTCCATATCCATCTTTGATGGGTAAATCAGGAAAATGTTCTTTTGTAGAAGATCTTCACTGAGAGGATCCGATATTGTAGAGACCTGAATGAGAAGATGAGCCGATGTAACATCATAAGAATCCTGTGTAATAATACAATTACTGGAGATAATAAGGGAAACATATGAGGAGATTTATTATTTTACAGTATTTAGTTTCCTTCTTGACATCTACTAATAAATCCTATATATTTAGGCCACAGACAACAAGCAGTTTCCTCCTCGGAGTCGGCAGCTGAATACGTTTCTCATAGACTCATCTTCCATAACGCTAATTCTCGTCTCATTTACCGACCCTGGAATCGGCATTAGCAATACTGCAGGAGATATTCATTACACGCGACATGAGAAATAACTACTTCATGATGAGGACGACATCTTCATCTTCTACTACGGCTCTAGAGACAGATTTGGCCAGAGTCGGTCACTGACTCCATCACCACCGACCGTCTATATGAAGGTTTCCCGTCTTCCCCGCACTGTAATCTTATACCTATAGTAACATTACTAATATATGAGGGCACACGGGGGCCAGTAGTAATATACGGGGCACACAGGGGCCAGTAGTAATATACGGGGGCACACAGGGGCCAGTAGTAATATACGGGGGCACACAGGGGCCAGTAGTAATATATGGGGGCACACAGGGACCAGTAGTAATATACAAGGGCACACGGGGGCCAGTAGTAATATACGGGGGCCAGTAGTAATATACGGGGGCACACGGGGGCCAGTAGTAATATATGGGGGCACACGGGGGCCAGTAGTAATATACGGGGGCCAGTAGTAATATACGGGTGCACACGGGGGCCAGTAGTAATATATGGGGGCACACGGGGGCCAGTAGTAATATACGGGGGCCAGTAGTAATATACGGGGGCCAGTAGTAATATACGTGTGCACACGGGGGCCAGTAGTAATATATGGGGGCACACGGGGGCCAGTAGTAATATATGGGGGCACACGGGGGCCAGTAGTAATATATGGGGGCACACGGGGGCCAGTAGTAATATACGGGGCACACAGGGGCCAGTAGTAATATACGGGGGCACACAGGGGCCAGTAGTAATATACAAGGGCACACGGGGGCCAGTAGTAATATACGGGGGCCAGTAGTAATATACGGGGGCACCGGGGGCCAGTAGTAATATACAGGGGCACACGGGGGCCAGTAGTAATATACAAGGGCACACGGGGGCCAGTAGTAATATACAAGGGCACACGGGGGCCAGTAGTAATATACAGGGGCCAGTAGTAATATATGGGGGCACACGGGGGCCAGTAGTAATATATGGGGGCACATGGGGGCCAGTAGTAATATACGGGGGCACACGGGGGCCAGTAGTAATATACGGGGGCACACGGGGGCCAGTAGTATTATATTTGGGCACACGGGGGGCCAGTAGTAATATGCCTGGGCACACAGGGGCCAGTAGTAATATATGGGGGCACACAGGGGCCAGTAGTAATATATGGGGCACACGGGGGCCAGTAGTAATATATGGGGGCACACGGGGGCCAGTAGTAATATATGGGGGGGGGGGCACGGGGCCACTAATACTAGTTAGGGCCACATAGAAGGACTTTTGGCCCCTGTAGGTGAATAGGGGAATATCACCATGTGGGGGAAGAAGGGAGAATTCTTACAGTGGCCGGTACACAGGGGAGGACATTACTGTGTGGAGACAAAGAGGAAAACGCACTCACTGCACAGACACAGCCAGGACTCCCAGGTGTGAATAAGCGCTATAGTGAGGGTGCGGAGTACGGAGGCGATATAGGAGGAGGAATCCCCCACATGGCGGATGATGAGGACTGCGCAGACTCCACCTGCAGAGCCGCACACCGGGAATCCACGGGGTTAAAGGGCCACTGTCACCCCCTCCAGCCATTATAAACTAAAAGAGCCACCTTGTGCAGCAGTAATGCTGCATTCTAACAAGGTGGCTCTTTTAGTTTTTGGTTCATGTATTCCGAAAATAAAGCGTTTTGAAACTTATCCAAAATACCTGTCTTTGTCCATGGAGGCGGGTCCTCACTCCCCAGCTTGAACCGCTACTCTGCCGTCACTCAAATCATGCACAGTGCGGGGCTAGGATTCCTGGGCATGCGCACTGCGTGTGTCAGCCTGTCACCCAGGTCAACCACCTTACAGCGTCTGTCTATTCAGCTGATCCTTGCAAAATTCCTGCACGATCAGCTGAATAAACAGACGCTGTAAGGCGGGGGACCTGGGTGACAGGCTGACACACGCAGTGCGCATGCCCAGGAATCCCAGCCCCGCACTGTGCATAATGCATAACACAGTGCGGGGCAGGGATTCCCAAGGTGGGTGACCGCACTGCCCACACAGGTGCAGTCTGCAAGCCTGGCTGGGACGTCAGACGGCCAGAGCTTACTGGGCCTGCACAACACAGTAGTAGACAGCGCAAGCGCCGGTTTTGAAGCGAAAACAGCGCGGAGGGGCGGCGCCGAAAGCCCCTGAAGATTTGAGTGACGGCAGAGTAGCGGTTCAAGCTGGGGAGTGAGGACCCGCCTCCATGGACAAAGACAGGTATTTTGGATAAGTTTCAAAACGCTTTATTTTCGGAATACATGAACCAAAAACTAAAAGAACCACCTTGTTAGAATGCAGCATTACTGCTGCACAAGGTGGCTCTTTTAGTTTATAACGGCTGGAGGGGGGTGACAGTGGCCCTTTAAGGAGCTTCTGGAGCGGAGGATCCTGGGAGGAGAAGGAGAGGATGTCCCCGGAAAGAGCGGGGCGTCGCCCAGTCCGGCTCTTTTTGGATCCTAAGTGGATCCTTCCTAGTAAATGTGTTCACAATATCTATGCTGTAGTAATGCAGACGAAACCCCGCCCACCTACACCATAAACTCCTCCCACTCAGTACAAACAAATTAACCGGATGAGTAGGCGGAGTTTTGTTCAGGTGGGCGGAGTTACGCCTGCTTTATTCCGGGATTTTACTGCCAGTGAGAGCTGTTCAGAGAATTTAGTGACGTCACTGGGGAGCGACCGATTACCGGCAGGAGGCGGCTGTGTCTGCAGAGGAGGCGGGAGAGTCTGATATCAGGCGCTCCGCACTGAGGCGGCCACACGGGAAGGGGTTAATTGCGCAGACGTCACCGGTCAGGAACGTTCTTCACTCTCTTCTATAGTTTATGGATTTGGGTAAAATTCATTTTTTTCCTGATTTATAAATCTCACATTATTATTATTATTATTATGATTATTATTACATTTCTCTTGTAACTTTCTGTAATATAAATATTTCCGCTCAGCGCTGATCGTTCGGTGTCTCCAGAATGTGACGTCTCCCGTCTGTCACCGTCCTGTCTGCAGCCGTGACACCGTGAGGAGAGGGCGGAGCTTCAGGGGAGAGGCGGAAAAGAGCGCCACCGACAGTCACCGTAACAGAGCGCCAACGACAGTCACCATAACAGAATGCAACCGACAGTCACGATAACAGAGCGCCACCGACAGTCACCATAACAGCGCCACCGACAGTCACCATAACAGAGGTCAACCGACAGTCACCATAACAGAGCGCAACCGACAGTCACCGTAACAGAGCGCAACCGACAGTCACCGTAACAGAGCGCCACCGACAGTCACCATAACAGAGGGCAACCGACAGTCACCATAACAGAGGGCAACCGACAGTCACCATAACAGAGCGCAACCGACAGTCACCGTAACAGAGCGCAACCGACAGTCACCGTAACAGAGCGCAACCGACAGTCACCATAACAGAGCGCCACCAAAAGTCACCATAACAGAGCGCCACCGACAGTCACCATAACAGAGCGCAACCGACAGTCACCATAACAGAGCGCAACCGACAGTCACCATAACAGAGCGCAACCGACAGTCACCATAACAGAGCGCAACCGACAGTCACCATAACAGAGCGCAACCGACAGTCACCATAACAGAGCGCAACCGACAGTCACCATAACAGAGCGCAACCGACAGTCACCATGACAGAGCGCCACCGACAGTCACCATAACAGAGCGCCACCGACAGTCACCATAACAGAGCGCAACCGACAGTCACCATAACAGAGCGCCACCGACAGTCACCATAACAGAGCGCAGCCGACAGTCACCATAACAACGCAACCGACAGTCACCATAACAGAGCACAACCGACAGTCACCATAACAGAGCGCAACCGACAGTCACCGTAACAGAGCGCAATCGACAGTCACCATAACAATGCAACCGACAGTCACCATAACAGAGCGCCACCGACAGTCACCATAACAGAGCGCAGCCGACAGTCACCATAACAACGCAACCGACAGTCACCATAACAGAGCACAACCGACAGTCACCATATCAGAGCGCAACCGACAGTCACCGTAACAGAGCGCAATCGACAGTCACCATAACAGAGCGCAGCCGACAGTCACCATAACAACGCAACCGACAGTCACCATAACAGAGCACAACCGACAGTCACCATAACAGAGCGCAACCGACAGTCACCATAACAGAGCGCAACCGACAGTCACCATAACAGAGCGCAATCGACAGTCACCATAACAGAGCGCAATCGACAGTCACCATAACAGAGCGCAACCGACAGTCACTATAACAGAGCGCAACTGACAGTCACCATAACAGAGAGCAACCGACAGTCACCATAACAGAGAGCAATGATGACTGTGGAGGGTCAAAACGTTGGGTTTCTATCTGCATGTATATTTCCGTCTGCAAAAATCTGTGGCAACCTTTTTGTTTCTTTTTTTGAATAAACCTGGCATATACCTTTTTCTGCATCATACCAGTATTGTGTGCGGTAATTTTTCTCTATTTGATTGACTGGACCACATGGTCTGTTTTACCAGCACCTTCTTGTCCCTGACCTGAGTGCACACCATTATCCCTGTATATGTGACTTATTTCTTGGTGTAGCACCGGTCCACCAGATGACATCGGACATATTCGCATATGATGCCGCTACCAGCTCTAGTATCCTATCCCAAGTATCGAACTCTAGTGAGTTCCTGAAAACCCCTCTTCATGAATTAAGGACGAGGGACTACGAAAAGGAGCGACGAATGCTAATATCATATGACCTACATTGTATTACCTTGGCAGAATACCATAAGCAAGGCAAGATTCCGAGGGGGCTTAGGTGTAACCTACGCCCAACACTTTTTTCTGAGAACCCTGATTTCTGCGATAAATACAAGAGGATACTGAACAAGTGTTATTTATTTATTTTTTTATTATTATTATACATTTTTATAGCGCCATTTATTCCATGGCGCTTTACATGTGAATACGGGGCAAATATAGACAAATACATTAAACATGAGCAGATAACAAGGCACACGAGTACATAAGTGTTCTCTGGACATTATCATTTTGTCCATTGAATTCCTGCAAAAAGCTATTACAGACACAAAGGACAGTATTAGAGCTCTAGAAACTCAATTATCCTCGACTTTGGCCTCAACCGACTGGACTAACCTCAGAGAAAAGACCGATAAAATACTCGCGGACCATCAGAAGTTCCTAGAAGAAAAAAAGCGCCAGAAATTCCAACGTGACAACGACGACTATACCCATAACAGGGTGTACAAATGGAGCGATACTGCAGGCAACAATCCCTGGCGCCGTCCATATCAGCGCAAAACGGGTTCCTTCAGCACGGAAAGCGATTCGTCCACCGGTCCAAACAGACCCCGTTTTTTATCGAAAGGCCGCAGGGGAGGATACCAGCGTACCGACCGACAAGAAGATCGAGAAAAAATTACAACCCGGTCACAGGTAAGACACCTAACCTAGTCATTAACATTTCAGGCTATACGCTCTCCCCTGCGGAACTCGATTTATTGCAAAAGGGACTATCATTCTGCCCTACTCCCAACTGGGACAGCTTCCAGCTGGAGAGGGATCTGCAACGACTTTACCGTCTGGTGAGGCTCAAAACTCACTTTGGGACACTCATGGGTAGCTCTGAGAACAGAGTGTCTCCCACTGGGGACGTCTCTGTTGCGGAGATTCCCCTTGCATCATTAGGACTGAGGAACCAGAGTTCCTTTAATCCACCACAGACTTTTCATGCCATTGAAACTTTTATTTCATTTGTTGATAAGGATGTTAAAGATCTGTCACACCAACACCGCTTGGGTTTATTCCAAACACGCGCTAATCTGACACCGGCCGAGAAACAGGCACTTTTCTCACTATAGAGCAACAAGTCCATTATTATCAAACCAGCAGACAAGGGTGGGGCCATAGTGATCATGGATCACACACTATACACTACTGAGGTACTACGTCAATTATCAGATACAAACACATACAGTATCATCCCAAGGGACCCTACTTTTGAAATTCATAAGAAAATTCAGTCTGTCATCAATACTTACATCGACAATGGCACGATTGATCAGCAGACAGCTAGGTTTCTCACCAACCCTCACCCAATAACCCCTGTTTTTTATGTTCTTCCAAAAGTCCATAAATCTCTAACTAATCCCCCCCGATGTCCCATAGTGGCGTCCACCGTATCCGTACTTGCGCCCCTGTCTGTTTTCCTAGAAAAAATCCTGACACCACTAATCAAGACCAGTAAATCTTTTGTATTAGACAAAGGTCATTTCCTCAGTATAATTAGGCAACATGGTAACATACCCCCAGACAGCCTCCTGGTTACCATGGACGTAACCAGCCTCTATACGTCCATTACGCACGAAAAGGGCATTGCAGCATCTAAGCGGCTATTGGAAAAGTCTGATAGATCCAGTAATTCCATACAACTCTGTCTGGAGTTATTAAGACTAGTTTTATATGAAAACTTTTTCTTTATGGGGACACCTACTATGTACAACGCCAAGGGACCGCGATGGGCTCTAACGTCGCGCCGGCGTACGCAAATGCCTATATGGACTCATTTGAGGAAACCTTTGTCTACACGGATGATAGGTATAAGCAGTATGTAGATTGTTATCTACGCTATATAGATGATATCTTCTTCATTTGGACAGGACCCACAGACATACTACAAGCATTCCACCAGACCCTCAATTCTATCTATCCTGAGCTTCATTTCACCATGCATTATGACCCGGCCCGGATCTCCTTTCTGGATACCCTTGTACAGAGGGACGATCAGGGTCGCTTCTCGACTGACATTTTCTCCAAACCAACAGACTGCAATAGTCTTCTGCACTACTCGAGCAGCCATCCAAAAGCCACACGCCATAGCCTTCCACGCTCCCAATTCACCAGGGTAGCCAGGATTGTATCGGATCCGGACATACTCCCTACACGCCTAGACAACATGTCAGAAAAATTTAGGGAAAGAAATTATCCCCAGCGTCTTCTAGATCAGGAGAAATCACGGGTTCTTCAACCACAATCACCATCACCGAGACCCACCAATAAAGATAAGGTACCGTTCGTCCACACCTTCCACCCTCTCATGCCTAAGATAGAGACCGCCATAATAATAATAATCTTTATTTTTTATATAGCGCTAACATATTCCGCAGCGCTTTACAGTTTGCACACATTATCATCACTGTCCCCGATGGGGCTCACAATCTAAATTCCCTATCAGTATGTCTTTGGAATGTGGGAGGAAACCGGAATGCTCGGAGGAAACCCACACAAACACGGAGAAAACATACAAACTCTTGGTGGGGTTCGAACCCAGGACTCCAGCGCTGCAAGGCAGCAGTGCTAACCACTGCGCCACCATGCCACCCAATTAAAAAACACTGGCCCCTCTTAGCTAAGGCTTATCCTAACATCCCGAGTTTCTCAAAACCACCTCTTATGTGCAATAGTAGAGCCACCAACATTAAAGACAAACTAGTTCGGGCAGACATTGGCAGCATACGCCCTACTATGAGCCAGAGTGTACTGACTCCACGCCGCCAGGGGACATTTCCTTGCCTTAGTTGCGCCTCCTGCTCAAATATTATTAAATCCGATAGCGTGACACATCCTAGAACGGGCAAAACATACCCCATCCGGGGTTACTACACATGTAACTCTAACTTCGTTGTTTACGTTATAAAGTGTCCATGCGGCCTCCTTTATGTAGGGGAAACTACTTAACACATCAAGGACCGAATAGCGAGTCACAAATCTACCATTCGCTGCAATAAAACGTGGCTACCAATTCCTGAACATTTTGCCAAGTGTAGACATACGGTAGCACAACTACAATACCAGGTGATTGAGCAGGTACCCAGACCTAGGCAAGGGGGTAACCATATCAAACAATTAAAACTGAGGGAAGCATTCTGGATCCACAAGCTTGAGACCTTAACTCCTAAAGGCCTCAACAGAGAAATGGACTGGTTACTGTAACATCATATTAAGGCTACGTTCACATTAGCGTTCCGCTAATGTGCGTCGCTGTTGCGTCGGCGACGCAGCGGCGACGCGCCCCTATGTTTAACATGGGGGACGCGTGCTTTTTTTGGTTGCGTTTTCCGACACGTGCGTCGTTTCCGACGCTAGCGTCGGACGCAAGAAAATGCAACAAGTTGCATTTTTCGTGCGTCCGATTTTCGTCAAAAAACAACGCACGCGTCGCAAAACGCAGCGTTTTTGCGTGCGTTTGCGTGCGTTTTTTGTGCGTCGTGCGTTCCGACGCACCGGCGCGCAACGCTATTGTGAACGTAGCCTAACCTTTGCACCCTTTTGCCTTCCAGACACGTTGAATCTACTACCTTTTAGGTGAGTCCCCTTCCTCCGTTTTTTTTCCCTTTTTTTTCCCTCTTCATTTTCCATTTTACCAATTTTTCATGTTATTTTTCATTTCATTATTTTATTTTTTTAATTTTTATATTCTTTATTTTCCATAGTATTCCCCATTTTTCTATTTTGTTCTCTGGTTTTTTTTATTTTTTTACCATCATTTACATAAACAGGTTCATTATATTTTTCATTTTCATTCATTTTTATTACACTGGTCTTCATGATTATTATTCACTTCATTCCCCCTTATGTATTTTCCACTTTTTTTTGGTCCTTCTATTTTCCATATGTCTGGTCTCTTTGGCATCAACCCATCCCTTCCATGCCATATATTAGCCTCATGCTTTACTTATGGGCCTATACTATGCAGGTAACCATGTTGTACCTGCGACATTCATTCACCACATCCCCTCTCGGTGTTTATTGGGCAGTCATCCACCGCACACTCATATACTCCCACATCTGGGCATTACCATGCCCTTACTAGCCTACAGCGCCATCTGCGCATGCGCGGCTCCCTCTGAAACATGACGTCGCGTCATTTTCGGTCCGGGAGCGTTCACTTCCGGTCCGGCGGTATTTCAGGGCGACATCGCTGTCTACCCTCACTTCCCCTCCAGATCAGCATCGGCAGCAGGGCGCGGGAGCGCCGCTGACCCCACACCATTACACAGGACACACAGGTACTTCAGCCCCACTCCCCCCATCTCCTTTCCCTGTATCACCGCCCACTTATCTATGGGTACCCTCTTACGTTACAGGCCATCCTTAAGCGTGACGGCTCCTGCAACCAGCCTTCCTCCACCCGGGACACAGAGGCCTAATACTGGCCCTATTACAAGGTATCCAGCGACGCTCTTGCCATCCTGCCATTTATTGGGCATAGTGTGTTAGGGGGTTTTATCTGCTACCACCTCTTGAACACCACGGCCTTCCATTTTTAAAGTGTCACGGCTTTCCACCCATAACCTTCTTTAATTACGATTCCTCTTTAGGGACCCTTACCTATACTCCTTTTTAACACAAGGTTCATTAGTATGGGGACTGTACCACTAGATTTATAGACACCACTTTGTTCATATACTTATCAGATCCCCTGGGCTATACTATACTTATTTGGGATCTCCGGACCTCCTTCCCCCACCAACGATTGTAGTATGACTCCTCAATATAAACTGTCCACCTACCTATACATTATATGTTTTATCATGATGACAGGTTATGCTTTAGAGGAATTGGTCGCCCACCTTCTACTATTGCCACTCTTTTCTATTTGTAACAAAGGATCAGAGGTAAACTATTTGTGTTCTACTTGCCATTGCTTACCAAATGTAATCATAGTAGCTGACGTTGCTCCTGACCGCCAGCCCTCCACCATTATTGGCGGCTTTTTTAAAATGTTTTATGTACCATTGTATATATTGTTTCCTTTGTATTTTTGTTGGTGTGTTTCACTTTTGACTTTTGGGTATTACTTATTAATTTCTTGGTTATTGTGTTTTTTCTTTCATGATTATTATGCAATATGACAAACAGCCACTTATGTTGTCTCCTTGTCTCCCCAGTAACCCCATGAATAAGACCCAGGTGGGTCGAAACGTTGGGTTTCTATCTGCATGTATATTTCCGTCTGCAAAAATCTGTGGCAACTTTTTTGTTTCTTTTTTTGAATAAACCTGGCATATACCTTTTTCTGCATCATACCAGTATTGTGTGCGGTAATTTTTCTCTATTTGAGTCACCATAACAGAGCGCAACCGACAAGTCACCATAACAGAGCGCAACCGACAGTCACCATAACAGAGAGCAACCGACAGTCACCATAACAGAGAGCAACCGAAAGTCACCATAACAGAGAGCAACCGACAGTCACCATAACAGAGAGCAACCGACAGTCACCATAACAGAGAGCAACCGACAGTCACCATAACAGAGAACAACCGGCAGTCACCTTAACAGAGAGCAACCGACAGTCACCATAACAGAGAGCAAACGACAGTCACCATAACAGAGAGCAAACGACAGTCACCATAACAGAGAGCAAACGACAGTCACCATAACAGAGAGCAACCGGCTGTCACCATAACAGAGAGCAACCGACAGTCACCATAACAGAGAGCAACCGACAGTCACCATAACAGAGAGCAACCGACAGTCACCATAACAGAGAGCAACCGACAGTCACCATAACAGAGAGCCACCGACAGTCACCATAACAGAGAGCCACCGACAGTCACCATAAGAGCGCCACCGACAGTCACCATAACAGAGCACAACCGACAGTCACCATAACAGAGCGCCACCGACAGTCAACATAACAGAGCGCCACCGACAGTCACCATAACAGAGCGCCACCGACAGTCACCATAACAGAGCGCCACCGACATTCACCATAACAGAGCGCCACCGACAGTCACCATAACAGAGCGCCACCGACAGTCACCATAACAGAGCAACCGACAGTCACCATAACAGAGCAACCGACAGTCACCATAACAGAGCAACCGACAGTCACCATAACAGAGCGCCACCGACAGTCACCGAAACAGAGCACAACCGACAGTCACCGTAACAACGCAACCGACAGTCACCATAACAGAGCGCCACCGACAGTCACCATAACAGAGCGCCACCGACAGTCACAATAACAGAGCGCAAACAACAGTCACCATAACAGAGGGCCACCGACAGTCACCATAACAGAGCACAACCGACAGTCACCATAACAACGCAACCGACAGTCACCATAACAGAGCGCAACCGACAGTCACCATAACAGAGTGCCACCGACAGTCACCATAACAGAGCGCAACCGACAGTCACCATAACAGTGCCACCGACAGTCACCATAACAACGCAGCTGACAGTCACCATAACAGAGCGCATCCGACAGTCACCATGACAGAGCACAACCGACAGTCACCACAACAGCGCAACCGACAGTCACCATAACAGAGCGCAACCGACAGTCACCATAACAGAGCGCAGTGGACAGTCACCATAATAGAGCGCAACCGACAGTCACCATAACAGAGAGCAACCGACAGTCACCATAACAGAGCGCCACCGACAGTCACCATAACAGCGCCACCGACAGTCACCATAACAGAGCGCCACCGGCAGTCACCATAACAGAGCGCAACCGACAGTCACCATAACAGAGCGCAACCGGCAGTCACCATAACAGCGCAAACGACAGTCACCATAACAGAGCACAACCAACAGCCACCATAACAACGCAACCGACAGTCACCATAACAGAGCGCAACCAACAGTCACCATAATAGAGCGCAACCGACAGTCACCATAACAACGCAACCGACAGTCACCATAACAGAGCGCCACCGACAGTCACCATAACAGAGCGCCACCGACAGTCACCATAACAGAGCAACCGACAGTCACCATAACAGAGCAACCGACAGTCACCATAACAGAGCAACCGACAGTCACCATAACAGAGCGCCACCGACAGTCACCGAAACAGAGCACAACCGACAGTCACCGTAACAACGCAACCGACAGTCACCATAACAGAGCGCCACCGACAGTCACCATAACAGAGCGCCACCGACAGTCACAATAACAGAGCGCCACCGACAGTCACAATAACAGAGCGCAAACAACAGTCACCATAACAGAGAGCAACCGACAGTCACCATAACAGAGAGCAACCGACAGTCACCATAACAGAGCGCCACCGACAGTCACCATAACAGCGCCACCGACAGTCACCATAACAGAGCGCCACCGGCAGTCACCATAACAGAGCGCAACCGACAGTCACCATAACAGAGCGCAACCGGCAGTCACCATAACAGCGCAAACGACAGTCACCATAACAGAGCACAACCAACAGCCACCATAACAACGCAACCGACAGTCACCATAACAGAGCGCAACCAACAGTCACCATAATAGAGCGCAACCGACAGTCACCATAACAACGCAACCGACAGTCACCATAACAGAGCGCCACCGACAGTCACCATAACAGAGCGCCACCGACAGTCACCATAACAGAGCAACCGACAGTCACCATAACAGAGCAACCGACAGTCACCATAACAGAGCAACCGACAGTCACCATAACAGAGCGCCACCGACAGTCACCGAAACAGAGCACAACCGACAGTCACCGTAACAACGCAACCGACAGTCACCATAACAGAGCGCCACCGACAGTCACCATAACAGAGCGCCACCGACAGTCACAATAACAGAGCGCAAACAACAGTCACCATAACAGAGGGCCACCGACAGTCACCATAACAGAGCACAACCGACAGTCACCATAACAACGCAACCGACAGTCACCATAACAGAGCGCAACCGACAGTCACCATAACAGAGTGCCACCGACAGTCACCATAACAGAGCGCAACCGACAGTCACCATAACAGTGCCACCGACAGTCACCATAACAACGCAACTGACAGTCACCATAACAGAGCGCATCCGACAGTCACCATAACAGAGCGCCACCGACAGTCACCATGACAGAGCACAACCGACAGTCACCACAACAGCGCAACCGACAGTCACCATAACAGAGCGCCACTGACAGTCACTATAACAACGCAACCGACAGTCATAACAGAGCGCAACCGACAGTCACCTTAACAGAGCGCCACCGGCAGTCACCATAACAGAGCGCAACCGACAGTCACCATGACAGAGTACAACCAACAGTCACCATAGCAGCGCAACCGACAGTCACCATTACAGAGCGCAACCGACAGTCACCATAATAGAGCGCAAATGACAGTCACCATAACAGAGCGCCACGGACAGTCACCATAACAGAGCGCAACCGACAGTCACCATAACAGAGCGCAACCGACAGTCACCATAACAGAGCGCAACCGACAGTCACCATAACAGAGCGCAACCGACAGTCACCATAACAGAGCGCAAACGACAGTCACCATAACAGAGCACAACCGACAGTTACCATAACAACGCAACCGACAGTCACCATAACAGAGCGCCACCAACAGTCACCATGACAGAGCGCAACCGACAGTCACCATAACAGAGCGCAACCGACAGTCACCATAATAGAGCGCAACCAACAGTCACCATAACAGAGCGCAACCGACAGTCACCATAACAGAGCGCCACGGAAAGTCACCATAACAGAGCGCAACCAACAGTCACCATAACAGAGCGCAACCGACAGTCACCATAACAGAGCGCAACCGACAGTCACCATAACAGAGCGCAACCAACAGTCACCATAACAGAGCGCAACCGCCAGTCACCATAATAGAGCGCAACCGACAGTCACCTTAACAGAGCGCAACCGACAGTCACCATAACAGAGCGCAACCGACAGTTACCATAACAGAGCACAACCGACAGTCACCATAACAACGCAACCGACAGTCACCATAACAGAGCACAACCGACAGTCACCGTAACAGAGCGCCACTGACAGTCACCGTAACAGAGCACAACCGACAGTCACCGTAACAACGCAACCGACAGTCACCATAACAGAGCGCAACCGACAGTCACCATAACAGCACAACCGACAGTCACCATAACAGAGCGCAACCGACAGTCACCATAACAGCACAACCGACAGTCACCATAACAGAGCGCCACCGACAGTCACCATAACAGAGCACAACCGACAGTCACCATAACAACGCAACCGACAGTCACCATAACAGAGCGCCACCGGCAGTCACCATAACAGAGCGCAACCGATAGTCACCATAACAGAGTGCAACAGACTGTCACCATAACAGAGCACAACCGACAGTCACCATAACAGAGCACCACCGACAGTCACCATAACAGCGCCACCGACAGTCACCATAAGAGCGCAACCGACAGTCACCAAAACAGCGCAACCGACAGTCACCATAACTGAGCGCAACCGACAGTCACCATAACAGAGCGCAACCGACAGTCACCATAATAGAGCGCAACCAGCAGTCACCATAACAGAGCGCAACCGACAGTCACCATAACAGAGAGCAACCGACAGTCACCATAACAGAGCGCCACCGACAGTCACCATTACGGAGCGCCACCGACAGTCACCATAACAGAGCGCAATCGACAGTCACCATAATAGAGCGCAACCGCCAGTCACCATAACAGAGCGCAACCGACAGTCACCATAACAGAGCGCAACCGCCAGTCACCATAATAGAGCGCAACCGACAGTCACCTTAACAGAGCGCAACTGACAGTCACCATAACAGAGCGCAACCGACAGTTACCATAATAGAGAGCAACCGACAGTCACCATAACAGAGCGCCACCGACAGTCACCATAACAGAGCACCACCGACAGTCACCACAACAGAGCGCCACCGACAGTCACCATAACAGAGCGCAACCGACAGTCACCATAACAGAGCGCAACTGACAGTCACCATAACAGAGTGCAACTGGCAGTCACAATAACAGCGCAAACGACAGTCACCATAACAGAGCACAACCGACAGTCACCATAACAACGCAACCGACAGTCACCATAACAGAGCACAACCGACAGTCACCGTAACAGAGCGCCACCGACAGTCACCGTAACAGAGCACAACCGACAGTCACCGTAACAACACAACCGACAGTCACCATAACAGAGCGCAACCGACAGTCACCATAACAGCACAACCGACAGTCACCATAACAGAGCGCAACCGACAGTCACCATAACAGCACAACCGACAGTCACCATAACAGAGTGCCACCAACAGTCACCATAACAGAGCGCCACCGACAGTCACCATAACAGAGCACAACCGACAGTCACCATAACAACGCAACCGACAGTCACCATAACAGAGCGCAACCGATAGTCACCATAACAGAGTGCAACAGACTGTCACCATAACAGAGCACAACCGACAGTCACCATAACAGAGCACCACCGACAGTCACCATAACAGCGCCACCGACAGTCACCATAAGAGCGCAACCGACAGTCACCAAAACAGCGCAACCGACAGTCACCATAACTGAGCGCCACCGACAGTCACCATAACAGAGCGCCACCGACAGTCACCATGACAGAGCGCAACCGACAGTCACCATAACAGAGCGCAACCGACAGTCACCTTAACAGAGCGCAACCAACAGTCACCATAACAGAGCGCAACTGACAGTCACCATAATAGAGTGCAACCGACAGTCACCATAGCAGCGCAACCGACAGTCACCATAACAGAGCGCAACCGACAGTCACCATAACAGAGAGCAACCGACAGTCACCATAACAGAGCGCCACCGACAGTCACCATAACAGAGCACCACCGACAGTCACCATAACAGAGCGCAACCGACAGTCACCATAACAGAGCGCAACTGACTGTCACCAAAACAGAGCGCAACCGGCAGTCACCGTAACAGAGAACCACTGACAGTCACCGTAACAGAGCGCCACCGACAGTCACCGTAACAGAGCACAACCGACAGTCACCGTAACAACGCAACCGACAGTCACCATAACAGCACAACCGACAGTCACCATAACAGAGCGCAACCGACAGTCACCATAACAGCACAACCGACAGTCACCATAACAGAGCGCAACCGACAGTCACCATAACAGCACAACCGAAAGTCACCATAACAGAGCGCCACTGACAGTCACCGTAACAGAGCGCCACTGACAGTCACCATAACAGAGCGCCACCGACAGTCACCATAACAGAGTGCCACCGACAGTCACCATAACAGAGCACAACCGACAGTCACCATAACAACGCAACCGACAGTCACCATAACAGAGCGCCACGGGCAGTCACCATGACTGTGGAGACCTGGGTGTCGTAACCAGTGCCTTCCCCCCTCCCATCAATCCCGTAATGAAACACACACAGTCCTAGGTGGGTTGAACAGGTCGGTCACAGTTTATTAATTAAATAATCGGAGAAAGGGCAATTACATATCGTAACGAGCGGCTCGCGCCGAGCTCCTGTCAGTGATCGCCAGGGGAATTGGCCCAACGAGCGGTTACGACCTTTGCCCTCCTCCGCTTTTTCCGCTGTGACTTAATAAAGGTTACCAGGGGTTAGTTATATCAACATACGTAATAATTTTTTTATTTTTTTTTTTAAATCTTATAAGATAATTCACACATTTACATTATCCTGTTGGTTAGTTTAATCATTAGCCTTTAAAAAGGGAGGTGGGTGGGACAAAAGCTTCCAGGTGTCCTGCCGAGAGTGAAAGAGAAAGTTCCCGGCCGCACACCTGGATTTAACCCCTGTAGGAGTGGCCGTAGGACCCCTCCCCTCTAGTGCCCACTGGCCGGCTGGGGGTCTTCCAATTAGTGCATCACTAAGGGGGAAGTGATGCTAGGGGGGGAACTGGCACAGACCACCTTTTCGTGCAGCTCTCTATAAGTGCTCCCCAGTCAGAGACGCGTACCTTATTCAGTACCGCGTCTGCCAGACTGTGGAGACCTGGGTGTCGTAACCAGTGCCTTCCCCCCTCCCATCAATCCCGTAATGAAACACACACAGTCCTAGGTGGGTTGAACAGGTCGGTCACAGTTTATTAATTAAATAATCGGAGAAAGGGCAATTACATATCGTAACGAGCGGCTCGCGCCGAGCTCCTGTCAGTGATCGACAGGGGAATTGGCCCAACGAGCGGTTACGACCTTTGCCCTCCTCCGCTTTTTCCGCTGTGACTTAATAAAGGTTACCAGGGGTTAGTTATATCAACATACGTAATAATTTTTTTTTTTTTTTTTTTAAATCTTATAAGATAATTCACACATTTACATTATCCTGTTGGTTAGTTTAATCATTAGCCTTTAAAAAGGGAGGTGGGTGGGACAAAAGCTTCCAGGTGTCCTGCCGAGAGTGAAAGAGAAAGTTACGACATTTGCCCTCCTCCGCTTTTTCCGCCACGGAGGATCCCGTGTATTAACTACGCGGGACTCCGACCCCACCCCCGCAACCACACATGTCGCTTTCACCCCCCAACCTAGATCGGGCTGTAGGGCCAGACGCCTGCGGAACTCCTAGTCGTACCGTCGCCAGGCTGAACCGCCATGCGACTTATACGAACTATATATCATGTCCTGATATATAAACTATTCGGAGCAGCGTTCCGGATGTTTCTGGCCCATAATACAGCCCAATACTGCGAAGGCCTGGAGCCAATTATTCATGGTTAAACCGATTTTCGATCTCCCCCTATCGAAACCCCTATCGTTAGGTCTATCCACCGTTTGTTGGTCCGCTGATAACAGCGACCATATGTCAATATAATCGTTGTTCCATATCTTCTGTCTAGTGTCCAGATCTATATGAGCGCCTAGCGGGCTGATCCCGCAGAAGAAGGCGTCTTTGTGTAGATTAGCGGACTGTGGTGTTGAATTGTTCACCACATTTCCCCTTGCCTGAGATAATTGTAGGATTATCTCCTTTAACGCTGAAGTTAGCTCCATTTCCTTTACATTAACCCCGTAGCGTAACGTTTCCTCGCTATCCTTGGAACACTCACCGCTGTGTGACTCTGGACGAGTGTACACCGATCCTGGAGGAACACCCGCCGATGTTGACGGGGTGATGTCGCAGGATGGGGAAACTCTGGCTCCCGCTACAGCGAGGGATTGAAGGTGAGTATCTTGCGATGGAGCCCGATTACAACCACGTAGTGGCGGATTGTTGGCTCTGTCTTCGGCGACTGCGTGGTGGTTGTTGTGGCTGGAAGCCGCGGGGGATTGTTCTCCCCGGCTGATAGCCCTAGAGGGTGCCCGTGATTTAGATGATTTGCCACGTGCGCGACTTCTATCCGGGCTCTGCGATAATTCGGACCCCTCGGATGTTGTCTGAGATCTGCGGCAGCTCCTATGGGAGCTGCATCTGCGACGGTGACGGGAGGGGCGTTTAGAGGGGTAGCGGGAATGGTGATGGGAGTTATCTGATGAGGATTGGGAGGACGTGCGGCGTCTACGCCTTCGTCCGCCGTTGCTCAGCGGTGTAATGGGGGGGTTCTAGCGGTATTATGGGGGGTGAATATTGGAGGTATCCGGTCCTGTTGTGCTACTTAGAAGGGGGGGGGAGTCAGGCGGTAACTGTATTCAGCCTCGTTGCTGGGATTTAACGGGGCGGCAGTTGACGGATAATTTTTATTAGGAAATTGGGCAATGGGGGGAGGTGTAAATATGTCCGTGCTTGGTGCGTTTATTGATATTTCGAAGTGATTCCCGTTGTGCAGCTGTTGAGCGCCCTGCTCGGTCCTATGGGACCGAACAATGCGCTCTTCAGCCGCGCTGTAACCGCTTCGTCCTGACCCCTGATACCCCCGAGCAGGCATCAGTGCGGCGTCTGCCGGGGGTGGGCAGGAGGTCAGACAAGGTGAGAAATCAGCGCGCTAATCGGTCTGGTTTGACCGATCAGCGCGCTCTGGGGACCGTGGGGCGCTAGTGGTAGCCTCCAGGTTACCCCCTGCGGGCGGCATATATGTGCCCGCAGGGAAGGTAACGGAGGACTGTCCGGCGCTGTAACCAGCACTGCTGAAATGAGGGGACCGGAAGTGGGTGGGCGGAGCTTCCACCGAGCGCTGGACCGATGCAGCAAGCGGTGCCCGAGGACGCCGGCCGCTGCGAGGCGGCGAGGCCGCCCCTTCACCGACCTGGAGCCGCTCCGGGGCGCGGGGTAGGCGGGCAGACCGCCTTCCCCCCCGCACAGCCGCAGTACCCGCCGGAGCGGCCAGGGAAGGAGGCGAAGCCTCACGCCGCCCGGCGCCGCTAGCCAGCTCACCACCGGCCACCGGAGGCGCAGGGGGAGGAGGCGACCCTGTCAGCTGCACGGCGCGGCCCGCGACGCCCGGGGGGACTACCCTTCTTTTGCGCTGTGTGCGGCGCCCGGCCCTCCCCCGCCGCTTCCTGGAGGCCCTCACAGCATCTGCGGCTGTGATACCCTCAGCCCGTAGGGTGGAAGAGAGGGGCAGCACCAAATCATACCCTGGACCGCATGAACGCTGCACGGGACGGCCCCCAGCTGGCGAGCAGGCCAGCGTAGAAGGTGAGCTTGCCACAAGGGGCCCCGGGGGCGCAGGCGTGAGGGAGGACGAGGCCGGACCAGATAAGGGGGGTGTGAGCAGGGGTCGGGAGAGGGCACAGAAAGCTGAGCCCTGATGTCGGTAAAAATGGACCGAAGCCAGTTCTCACCTCTCTGTGCCGCTCTCTTCTGTAAGGCCTCAATCAGGGGGTCCGACATCACGACTGCAGGGACAAAAGCTTCCAGGTGTCCTGCCGAGAGTGAAAGAGAAAGTTCCCGGCCGGACACCTGGATTTAACCCCTGTAGGAGTGGCCGTAGGACCCCTCCCCTCTAGTGCCCACTGGCCGGCTGGGGGTCTTCCAATTAGTGCATCACTAAGGGGGAAGTGATGCTAGGGGGGAACTGGCACAGACCACCTTTTCGTGCAGCTCCCTATAAGTGCTCCCCAGTCAGAGACGCGTACCTTATTCAGTACCGCGTCTGCCAAACAGAGAGCAACCGATAGTCACCATAACAGAGTGCAACCGACAGTCACCATAACAGAGCACAACCGACAGTCACCATAACGGAGCACCACTGACAGTCACCATAACAGCGCCACCGACAGTCACCATAAGAGCGCAACCGACAGTCACCATAACAGAGCGCAACCGACAGTCACCGTAACAGAGCGCCACGGGCAGTCACCATAACAGAGCGCCACCGACAGTCACCATAACAGAGCGCCACCGACAGTCACCATAACAGAGCACAACCGACAGTCACCATAACAACACAACCGACAGTCACCATAACAGAGCGCCACCGGCAGTCACCATAACAGAGCGCAACCGATAGTCACCATAACAGAGTGCAACCGACAGTCACCATAACAGAGCACAACCGACAGTCACCATAACAGAGCACCACCGACAGTCACCATAACAGCACCACCGACAGTCACCATAAGAGCGCAACCGACAGTCACCATAACAGAGCGCAACCGACAGTCACCATAACAGAGCGCAACCGACAGTCACCATAACAGAGCGCAACCGACAGTCACCATAATAGAACGCATCCGACAGTCACCATAACAGAGCGCAACCGACAGTCACCATAACAGAGCGCCACCGACAGTCACCATAACAGAGCGCCACCGACAGTCACCATAACAGAGCGCCACCGACAGTCACCATAACAGAGCGCCACCGACAGTCACCATAACAGAGCGCAACCGACAGTCACCATAACAGAGCGCAACCGACAGTCACCATAACAGAGCGCCATCGACAGTCACCATAACAGAGCGCAACAGACAGTCACCATAACAGAGCGCCACTGACAGTCACCATAACAGAGCACAACCGACAATCACCATAACAACGCAACCGACAGTCACCATAACAGAGCTCAACCGACAGTCACCATAACAGCTCCACCGGCTGTGGTCCACTTTGCAGCCCAGAAGGTGGAAACATTCGGGGTGCACGGGTAGTAAACGGAATGCCGATTCAATGTCGGATTTGGCTAGCAGGGCGCCGGTCCCGGCTGCCCGCACTAATTCAACCGCCTTATCAAAAGACGCGTATGAGACAGAAGCTTCTTCTGGGGTGATTGCATCGTTAACCGAATCGCCCTTTGGGTGGGATAAATGATGGATTAGGCGGTATTTACTGGGTTCCTTTTTTGGTATAATGCCTAACGGTGATATTTTAATGTTTTTGAAGGGGAGCGACGTAAAGGGGCCTGCTACCCTACCCAATTCTACCTCCTTTTCAATTTTTTGCCTAAGAATTTTGGGGAATTCGCGAGCTGATTTAAGGTTATCGGATAGGGTTGGCGTTCTTGTTAGCCTAAAGGGTATAAAGAAACCGTCGGTGAATCCCGCCTGCAGCTGCTGAGCCGCTTTCTTATTGGGGTAGAGCTTTAGCCAGGGGGCCATCGCGGTTACGCTCACTGGGGTTCTGCCTTGTAGGTCCTTTGTATGTCTGACGAGTGCACCTTGATGCTTGGTGTCCCCCCCCGCAAGCGGAGCATTCGTGTCTAAATTTGCATAGCGCGTGGAAACGGCAGTTTCCCTCGTTATATAGCCAGCAGGCCCCGGGTTTTCGCACGACCACTGAGTTCTGACCTGCGGCTCCGGAGTAATGAGTGGTCGTGGCTGAAAAGGGGGGCTGCTTTTGAGACAACATCATACGCAACCACACGTCTGTCGCTTTTACCCCCCAGCCTAGATTGGGCTGTAGGGCCAGACGCCTGCGGAACTCCTCGTCGTACCTTCGCCAGGCTGAACCGCCGTGCGACTTGTACGAACTATATATCATGTCCTGATATATAAACAATTCCGAGCAGCGTTCCGGATGTTTCTGGCCCATAATACAGCCCAATACTGCGAAGGCCTGGAGCCAATTATTCATGGTTAGAGCAATTTTCGATCTCCCCCTATCAAAACCCCTATCGTTAGCTCTATCCACCGTTTGTTGGTCGGCTGATAACAGCGACCATATATCTATGTAATCGTTGCTCCATATCTTCAGTCTAGTTTCCTGATCTATATGAGCGCCTAGCGGACTGATCCCGCAGAAGAAGGCGTCTTTGTGTAGGTTAGCGGATTGTGGTGTTGTGTTGTTCACCACATTTCCCCTTGCCTGAGATAATTGTAGGATTATCTCCTTTAACGCTGAAGTTAGCTCCATTTCCTTTACATTAACCCCGTAGCGTAACGTTTCCTCGCTATCCTTGGTACACTCACCGCTGTGTGACTCTGGACGAGTGGACACCGATCCTGGAGCAACCCCCGCAGATGTTGACGGGGGGATGTCGCAGGTCGGGGAAACTCTGGCTCCCGCTACAGCGTGGGACTGGCCGATGTGGTGGCCGATGCACTGAGTATCGTGCGTTGGAGCCCGATTACTACCACATAGTGGCGGATTAATGGCTCTCTCTTCAGCGACTGCGCGGTGGTAGTTGTGGCTGGAAGCCGCGGGGGATTGTTCTCCCCGGCTGAAAGCCTTAGAGGGTGCCCGCGATTTAGAGGACTTGCCACGTGCACGATGACTCCTATCCGGACTTAGCGATACCTCGGACCCCTCGGATGTTGCTGATGACGGCCATCCTGTGGCCCGGGATCTGCGGCGGCTCCTACGGGAGTTGCGTCTGCGGCGGTGACGGGAGGGGCGTTTAGAGGAGTGTCGGGAACGGCGCCGGGAGTTATCGGAGGAAGATTGGGAGGACGTGCGGCGTCTACGCCTTCATCCGCCGTTGTTATGCGGTGCAATGGGGGGGATTCTATCAGTAGACAGAGGGGGATAATTGGCCGTAGATGGTCCTGTAGCGCTAATCGGAAGGGGGGGCGTCAGGAGGTAACCATATTCCTCCCCATTGCTGGGATTTGACGGGGCGGTGGTACACGGAAGCTTTTTATTAAGATTTTGGGCAGTGTGGGGAGGTGATAATGTGTCTGTGCTTGGTGCGTTTACTGAGAAGTCGCCGTGATTCCCACTGCGCGGCTGTTGAGCGCCTTGCTCGGTCCCATGGGACCGAACAACGCGCTCTTCAGCCGCCCTGTGACCTATCCGGCCTGACCCCTGATACCCCCGTACAGGCATCAGTGCTGCGCCTGCCGGGGGTAAGCTGGAGGTCACGCCAGGTGATAAATGAGCACGCTGATCGGTCGAGTTTGACCGAACAGCGCGCTCTGGGGAACATGAAGTGTTAAAACCAAGCCCCAGGTTACCTCCTGCGGGCGGTGTATATGTGCCCGCAGGGAAGGCAACCGAGGACTGGCCAGCGCTGTGTTCAGCGCTGATCTGCGGTGACCGGAAGTGGCTGGGCGGGGACCGGAAGTGGCTGGGCGGAGCCTCCCCAGCACTCCGAGCGGTGCCCGAGGCCTCCGGAAGACGCCTGCAGCTGCGAGGCGGAGAGGCCCTCCCATCCCTGACCTGGAGCCGCTCCGGGGCGCGGGGTAAGCGGGCAGATCGCCTGCCACCCGGCGCCACCACCGGCCTCTCCGGAGCGGCCGGGGAAGGGGGCGACACCGCCCGCCGCCGGGCGCCGCCCGATGAAGCCCCGCACAGCCGGGACGGAGCAACCGGCGCCGGCTGCCCATCGCTGCCCTCCGCCCCCCCCGGAGTCCGGACAAGAGCCGGCGAGGAGACGCCGGCCACCCTCCGACGGGTGCGACGCCCGGCTCTCCCCCGCTGCCTTCGAGAGGCCCCCTGACCATCTACAGCCGAGGGCCCCGATACCGGCAGCGGCACAGAGAGGGGCCCCTGCCCAGCGATCGGGGCCGGACCAAACGACGGACCACAGAGTGCTCCCGAAGGTATTGGAGGTGAGCTAGGCCTGAGGGGGGCCGAGGGCGGAGGGGTGAGGGAGAACATCCCTGGAGAAGGGATACTGGGGGACTGACCTAGGGGACCAGAGGGCGACGGGGAAATGGGGGACGAACCTACTGGACCTGGGGACGAAGGGGTAATGAAGGACGGACCTATGGGGCCAGGGGACGAAGGGGTGAGAAAAGACAAAGCGGGGTTGGGAGAAGGCCCAGGGAGGTGAGCCCTGAGGCCGGTAAGGATGGCCTGAAGCCAGTGCTCACCTCTCTGTTCCAATCCTTTCCTCAGGGCCTCGACCAGGGGGTCCGACATTACAACAGGGATGCAGGGACAAAAGCTTCCAGGTGTCCTGTGGCAGACTTTCAGAATCCAGCAGCCCAACGCGCAACCCCAGGGTATTCGGTGTCCACAGTCCCTGTGGGACACAGTGGCCAATCATTGATGCCCTTAATCCGGGCCTCTGTTTTGCCAGCTACCTGGCACGTGTATGGTAAGGCTTGGGAGGAGTGGTGCTCACTAATTCAGGGTAGGCCAGTCGATAAATGCGACCGAGCACGAAGCGCGGTGACAACCGATTTCTTATTACGGATGAGGGAAAGTGGGGCGTCGGGCACCTCGGCACAACGGAAATTATCGGGGCTAGCAATTTTCTTTCAATTATTGGGTTGGGTAGACGTAACTAAGTCCTTTTGCATAAGACAAGCCATAAAAGGTTTGAAAAGGCTTCAGCCAAGCCAAGAATGTCGCCGCCCCATTTCACTGAGATTATTGCAGGACCTGATTGCGATATCCCCGTCGGTCTGCTCATCGCAATATGAGGCAGCCCTCATATCAGCAGCTTTTGCGACCGTCTTTTTCGGAGCACTGCGTATCAGCGAATTGCTACCGCGGTCAAAAAACGCGTCGGAAGGAGGCCTAATTAATGAGGACATAGTTATATGCAGTAACGCCCTGCGCATCAGGGTTAGATAGTCCAAATGCGATCCCACTGGTAGGGGCACATGGGTACTGGTTAACTCCACAGATGGCCCAGCTTGCCTGCTAAAAATGGTTAGAAGATACGCCGGGATAAGACACGCTGGTAGATTTTTCTTCACTCATACAGACGGGTCCCCTCTGACCAAGTACCAATTTCAGGCGATGTTCAAGCTATGCTTGGAAAAAGCCGGGGCAAATCCAGAGTACGGAACACATTCGTTCCGCATAGGGGCAGCCACAGAAGCAGCTAGGGCAGGAGTGTCAGAGGCCGAAGTGCAGAGAATGGGTCGTTGGAAGTCCGCATGCTTCGCCAGATACATAAGACCCGACTTGCTTAATTAACATGTGTTGTCTCTTTCAGGGGTTGAAGTTTGGGTTGTAGGAGATTCCTACGTTTACTGGGCCGAAAAGAGGGCCGAACGGCGGCCAGGAGGGACAAATCTTTACCTCCCGGGCATAAAAGTTAACTGGAGGGGTGTCAGAGGCCTCCAGTGGAAACAGGTGTTCAAAGAGATGGTTGGCATAGCAAGGATGGCGGAACATCCGGTGATAATGGTGGTACACGCGAGTGGCAATGACCTTGGCAAACAAAAGGTGGCCGAATTGTACAAATGGGTGACAACGGATATGGAAAGGTTCAGCTGTCTATTCAGGAACATGATACTGGTGTGGTCGGATATAGCACCACGGGACGTCTGGCGAGGAGTAAGAGATAAAAAAGCCATAGAGCGGACAAGAAGGAAATTCAACGCGCGGATTGGAAAATATGTGAGAAGAAGAGGCGGTATCGTGATCCGTCACCGCCCGCTACAAGGGGATAACACGCCACAATTAAGACCGGACGGAGTTCACCTAACCGACATTGGCCTCGATATTTTTCTGTCTGGTTTACAGGATGGGGTTGAACAGGCCCTAACATCGAGGGGTGGGGTCGGAGTCCCGCGTAGTTAATACACGGGATCCTCCGTGGCGGAAAAAGCGGAGGAGGGCAAAGGTCGTAACCGCTCGTTGGGCCAATTCCCCTGTCGATCACTGACAGGAGCTCGGCGCGAGCCGCTCGTTACGATATGTAATTGCCCTTTCTCCGATTATTTAATTAATAAACTGTGACCGACCTGTTCAACCCACCTAGGACTGTGTGTGTTTCATTACGGGATTGATGGGAGGGGGGAAGGCACTGGTTACGACACCCAGGTCTCCACAGTCTGGCAGACGCGGTACTGAATAAGGTACGCGTCTCTGACTGGGGAGCACTTATAGAGAGCTGCACGAAAAGGTGGTCTGTGCCAGTTCCCCCCTAGCATCACTTCCCCCTTAGTGATGCACTAATTGGAAGACCCCCAGCCGGCCAGTGGGCACTAGAGGGGAGGGGTCCTACGGCCACTCCTACAGGGGTTAAATCCAGGTGTCCGGCCGGGAACTTTCTCTTTCACTCTCGGCAGGACACCTGGAAGCTTTTGTCCCACCCACCCTCCCTTTTTAAAGGCTAATGATTAAACTAACCCACAGGATAATGTAAATGTGTGAATTATCTTATAAGATTTAAAAAAAAAAAAAAAAAAAATTATTACGTATGTTGATATAACTAACCCCTGGTAACCTTTATTAAGTCACAGCGGAAAAAGTGGAGGAGGGCAAAGGTCGTAACCGCTCGTTGGGCCAATTCCCCTGTCGATCACTGACAGGAGCTCGGCGCGAGCCGCTCGTTATGATATGTAATTGCCCTTTCTCCGATTATTTAATTAATAAACTGTGACGGAGCAACGATTATATTGATATATGGTCGCTGTTATCAGCGGACCAATAGGGGGAGATCAAGAATTGCTTTAACCAAGAATAATTGGCTCCAGGCCTTCTCAGTATTGGGCTGTATTATGGGCCAGAAGCATCCGGAATGCTGCTCTGATATGTTTATATATCAGGACATGATATATAGTTCGTACAAGTCGCACGGCGGTTCAGCCTGGCATCGGTACGACGAGGAGTTCCGCAGGCGTCTGGCCCTACAGCCCAATTTAGGCTGGGGGGTGAAAGCGACAGACGTGTGGTTGCGTCTGATGTTGTCCCAAAAGCAGCCCCCCTTTTCGGCCACGACCACTAATTACTCCGCAGCCGCAGGTCAGAACTCAGTGGTCGTGCGAAAACCCGGGGCCTGCTGGCTATTCAACGAGGGAAACTGTCGATTCCACGTGTTATGCAAATTCAGACATGATTGCTCCGCTTGCGGGGGGGACACCCAGCCCTTTTCAGTCGCTCCCCTTCAAAAACATGGAAATATCACCGTTAGGCATTATACCAAAAAAGGAACCCGGTAAATACTGCTGAATTCATCATTTATCTCACCCAAAGGGCGATTCGGTTAACGACGCAATTTCCCCAGAAGAAGCTTCCGTCTCATACGCGTCGTTCGATAACGCGGTAGAATTAGTCCGGGCTGCCGGACCTGGCGCCCTGCTAGCCAAATTCGACATAGAATCGGCATTCCGCTTACTACCCTTACACCCCGAATGTTTCCACCTTCTGGGCTGTAAAGTGGACCAATACTATTACTTCGACAGGTGCCTCCCAATGGGATGTTCCATCTCATGTCACTATTTCGAGCTATTCAGCATCTTCCTAGATTGGGTAGTTCGGTACGAGACGGGCAATAAATCCCTAATCTACTACCTCGACGATTTCCTGTTCGTCGGCCCCAGAAATTCTAAACTCTGCTATGACCTACTAGAAAAATTCAAATCTATCTCACTCAAATTCGGCGTGCCCTTGTCACCGGAGAAAACGGAGGGACCATGTAATGTATTGCCTTTCTTGGGCATTGAAATAGATACCAACATGATGGTGTTCCGCTTACCAGAGGGTAAAATACAAAAAACCCTGCAAACGTTGAAAGGCTTCCGCGAAGTTAACAAGGTAACCCTACAGCAAATACAGGCGTTATTGGGTCTTCTGACGTTTGCCTGCCGTGTAATGCCTGTCGGCAGAGCTTTCTCGCGCAGACTATCTCTGGTTACAAAAGGCGCTTCTCAGCCCGGCCATAGAATTAGACTCACTCGTTTGCTAAAAGCAGATCTGCTAGTATGGCAGACGTTCCTACAATCGTACAACGGTCACACGTGCGTCATGGCTAGTGAGATCGCAAGCGGGGATTTAGGGCTGACAATAGGGTGGAACAAAAAAAGAGGGTTTTGTAGCAATCTATAAAAACCAATGGTGCAAATCTGGTTGGCCAGAGAAATGGACGGCAACAAAGTGGGGGCAAGACCCAGCCCTATGGGAATTGTTTGCGGTAGTAGCAGCGATGGAGATATGGGCCGATCAGTTGAGGAACATGAACATTCGTTTCCAAACAAAAATGCGAAAACAGCGAAGAGTTTAAATCACATGTCTTCTTCATCCCTGCCCATACTCGCTCTCTTGCGCCGGCTAGCGCTGATATGCCTTGATAACAATATTTGGTGTAGAGCCACCGTGGTGGTGGAGGTCGACGATAATACCATTAACCCATTGTTATTTTACAATTGGCAGGCTTTCAGAATCCAGCAGCCCAACGCGCAACCCCGGGGTATTCTGTCCACTGTCCCTGTGGGATACAGTGGCCAATCATTGATGCCCTTAATCCGGGCCTCCGTTTCGCCAGCTACCTGGCAGGTGTATGGTAAGGCTTGGGAGGAGTGGTGCTCACTAATTCAGGGTAGGCCAGTCGATGAATGCGACGGAGCACGAAGCGCGGTGACAACTGATTTTCTACTACGGTTGAGGGAAGGTGGGGCGTCGGGCACCTCGGCACAACGGAAGTTATCGGGGCTAGCATTTTTCTTTCAATTATTGGGATGGGTAGATGTAACTAAGTCCTTCTGCATAAGACAGGCCATAAAAGGTTGGAAAAGGCTTCAGCCAAGCCAAGAATGTCGCCGCCCCATTTCACTGAGACTATTGCAGGACCGGATTGTGATATCCCCGTCAGTCTGCTCATCACAATATGAGGCGGCCCTCATATCAGCAGCTTTTGCGACCGTCTTTTTCGGAGCACTGCGTATCAGCGAATTGCTACCGTGGTCAAAAAACGCGTCGGAAGGAGGCCTAATTAATGAGGACATAGTTATATGCAGCGACGCCCTGCGCATCAGGGTTAGAAAATCCAAATGCGATCCCACCGGTAGGGGCATATGGGTACTGGTTAACTCCACAGATGGCCCAGCTTGTCCGCTAAAAATGGTTAGAATATACGCCATGATAAGACACGCTGGTAGATTTTTCTTCACTCATACAGACGGGTCCCCTCTGACCAAGTACCAATTCCAGGCGATGTTCAAGCTATGCTTGGAAAAAACTGGCACAAATCCAAAAGAGTATGGGACACATTCGTTCCGGATAGGGGGCGGCCCCCTAAAAGCTAGGGCAGGTGTGTCAGAGGACGAAGTGCAGAGAATGGGTTGTCGGAAGTCCGCATGCTTTGCCAGATACATAAGACCTGACTTGCTTAATTAACATGTGTTGTCTCTTACAGGGGTTGAAGTTTGGGTTGTAGGAGATTCCTACGTTTACTGGGCCGAAAAGAGGGCCAAACTGCGGCCAGGAGGAACAAATCTTTACCTCCCGGGCATAAAAGTTAACTGGAGGGGTGTCAGAGGCCTCCAGTGGAAACAGGTGTTCAAGGAGATGGTTGGCATAGCAAGGATGGCGGAACACCCGGTGATAATGGTGGTACACGCGGGTGGCAATGACCTTGGCAAACAAAAGGTGGCCGAATTGTACAAATGGGTGACAACGGATATGGAAAGGTTCAGCTGTCTATTCAGGAACATAATACTGGTGTGGTCGGATATAACACCACGGGCCGTTTGGTGAGGAGCAAGAGATAAAAAAGCCATAGAGCCGACAAGGAGCAAATTCAATGCTCGGATGGGAAAATATGTGAGAGGAAGAGGCGGTATCGTGATCCTTCACCGCCCGCTACAAGGGGATAACACGCCACAATTAAGACCGGACGGAGTTCACCTAACGGACATTGGCCTCAATATTTTTTTGTTGGGTTTACAGGATGGGGTTGAACAGGCCCTAACATTGATGGGTGGGGTCGGAGTCCCGCGTAGGTAATACACGGGATCCTCCGTGGCGGAAGAAGCGGAGGAGGGCAAAGGTCGTAACCGCTCGTTGGGCCAATTCCCCTGTCGATCACGGACAGGAGCTCGGCGCGAGCCGCTCGTTACGATATGTAATTGCCTTTCTCTGCTTATTTAATTAATAAACTGTGACCGACCTGTTCAACCCACCTAGGACTGTGTGTGTTTCATTACGGGAGTGATGGGAGGGGGGAAGGCACTGGTAACGACACCCAGGTCTCCACAGTCTGGCAGACGCGGTACTGAATAAGGTGCGCGTCTGTGACTGGGGAGCACACAGAGAGAGCTGCACGAAAAGGATGTCCGTGCCAGTTCCCCCCTAGCATCACTCCCCCCTTAGTGATGCACTAATTAGAAGACCCCCAGCCGGCCAGTGGTCACTAGAGGGGAGGGGTCCTACGGCCACTCCTACAGGGGTTAAATCCTGGTGTCCAGCCGGGAACTTTCTCTTTCACTCTCGGCGGACACCTGGAAGCTTTCACCGTAACAGAGCGCCACTGACAGTCACCATAACAGAGCGCCACCGACAGTCACCATAACAGAGTGCCACCGACAGTCACCATAACAGAGCACAACCGACAGTCACCATAACAACGCAACCGACAGTCACCATAACAGAGCGCCACGGGCAGTCACCATAACAGAGCGCAACCGATAGTCACCATAACAGAGTGCAACCGACAGTCACCATAACAGAGCACAAACGACAGTCGCCATAACAGAGCACAACCGACAGTTACCATAACAACGCAACCGACAGTCACCATAACAGAGCGCCACCAACAGTCACCATGACAGAGCGCAACCGACAGTCACCATAACAGAGCGCAACCGACAGTCACCATAATAGAGCGCAACCAACAGTCACCAAAACAGAGCGCAACCGACAGTCACCATAACAGAGAGCAAACGACAGTCACCATAACAGAGCGCCACCGACAGTCACCATTACGGAGCGCCACCGACAGTCACCATAACAGAGCGCAACCGCCAGTCACCATAATAGAGCGCAACCGACAGTCACCTTAACAGAGCGCAACCGACAGTCACCATAACAGAGCGCAACAGACAGTTACCTTAATAGAGAGCAACCGACAGTCACCATAACAGAGCGCCACCGACAGTCACCATAACAGAGCGCAACCGACAGTCACCATAACAGAGCACAACCGACAGTCACCATAACAACGCAACCGACAGTCACCATAACAGAGTGCCACGGGCAGTCACCATAACAGAGCGCAACCGATAGTCACCATAACAGAGTGCAACCGACAGTCACCATAACAGAGCACAACCGACAGTCACCATAACGGAGCACCACTGACAGTCACCATAACAGCGCCACCGACAGTCACCATGAGAGTGCAACCGACAGTCACCATAACAGAGCGCAACCGACAGTCACCGTAACAGAGCGCCACTGACAGTCACCATAACAGAGCGCCACCGGCAGTCACCATAACAGAGCGCAACCGACAGTCACCATAACAGAGGGCCACCGACAGTCACCATAACAGAGCGCCACCGACAGTCACCATAACAGAGCGCAACCGACAGTCACCTTGACAGAGCGCAACCAACAGTCACCATAACAGAGCGCAACCGACAGTCACCATAATAGAGTGCAACCGACAGTCACCATAACAGCGCAACCGACAGTCACCATAACAGAGCGCAACCGACAGTCACCATAACAGAGAGCAACCGACAGTCACCATAACAGAGCGCCACCGACAGTCACCATAACAGAGCGCCACCGACAGTCACCATAACAGAGCGCAACCGACAGTCACCATGACAGAGTACAACCAACAGTCACCATAACAGCGCAACCGACAGTCACCATTACAGAGCGCAACCGACAGTCACCATAATATAGCGCAAACGACAGTCACCATAACAGAGCGCCACGGACAGTCACCATAACAGAGCGCAACCGACAGTCACCATAACAGAGCGCAACCGACAGTCACCATTACAGAGCGCAACCGACAGTCACCATAATAGAGCGCAACCGACAGTCACCATAACAGAGCGCCACGGACAGTCACCATAACAGAGCGCAACCGACAGTCACCATAACAGAGCGCAACCGACAGTCACCATAACAGAGCGCAACTGGCAGTCACCATAACAGAGCGCAAACGACAGTCGCCATAAAAGAGCACAACCGACAGTTACCATAACAACGCAACCGACAGTCACCATAACAGAGGGCCACCAACAGTCACCATGACAGAGCGCAACCGACAGTCACCATAACAGAGCGCAACCGACAGTCACCATAATAGAGCGCAACCAACAGTCACCATAACAGAGCGCAACCGACAGTCACCATAACAGAGAGCAACCGACAGTCACCATAACAGAGCGCCACCGACAGTCACCATTAAGGAGCGCCACCGACAGTCACCATAACAGAGCGCAACCGCCAGTCACCATAACAGAGCGCAACCGACAGTCACCATAACAGAGCGCAACCGCCAGTCACCATAATAGAGCGCAACCGACAGTCACCTTAACAGAGCGCAACCGACAGTCACCATAACAGAGCGCAACCGACAGTTACCTTAATAGAGAGCAACCGACAGTCACCATAACAGAGCGCCACCGACAGTCACCATAACAGAGCGCCACCGACAGTCACCACAACAGAGCGCCACCGACAGTCACCATAACAGAGCGCAACCGACAGTCACCATAACAGAGCGCAACTGACAGTCACCATAACAGAGTGCAACTGGCAGTCACAATAACAGCGCAAACGACAGCCACCATAACAGAGCACAACCGACAGTCACCATAACAACGCAACCGACAGTCACCGTAACAGAGCACAACCGACAGTCACCGTAACAGAGCGCCACCGACAGTCACCGTAACAGAGCGCAACCGACAGTCACCATAACAGAGCGCAACTGACAGTCACCATAACAGAGTGCAACTGGCAGTCACAATAACAGCGCAAACGACAGTCACCATAACAGAGCACAACCGACAGTCACCGTAACAACGCAACCGGCAGTCACCATAACAGAGCGCAACCGACAGTCACCATAACAGCGCAACCGACAGTCACCATAACAGAGCGCAACCGACAGTCACCATAACAGCACAACCGACAGTCACCATAACAGAGCGCCACCAACAGTCACCATAACAGAGAGCCACCGACAGTCACCATAACAGCACAACCGACAGTCACCATAACAACGCAACCGACAGTCACCATAACAGAGCGCCACCGGCAGTCACCATAACAGAGTGCAACAGACTGTCACCATAACAGAGCACAACCGACAGTCACCATAACAGAGCACCACCGACAGTCACCATAACAGCGCCACCGACAGTCACCATAAGAGCGCCACCGACAGTCACCATAACAGAGCGCAACCGACAGTCACCATAACTAAGCGCCACCGACAGTCACCATAACAGAGCGCCACCGACAGTCACCATAACAGAGCGCCACCGACAGTCACCATAACAGAGCGCCACCGACAGTCACCATGACAGAGCGCAACCGACAGTCACCATAACAGAGCGCAACCGACAGTCACCTTAACAGAGCGCAACCAACAGTCACCATAACAGAGCGCAACTGACAGTCACCATAATAGAGTGCAACCGACAGTCACCATAGCAGCGCAACCGACAGTCACCATAACAGAGCGCAACCGACAGTCACCATAACAGAGAGCAACCGACAGTCACCATAACAGAGCGCCACCGACAGTCACCATTACAGAGCGCCACCGACAGTCACCATAACAGAGCGCAACCGACAGTCACCATAACAGAGCGCAACTGACTGTCACAAAACAGAGCGCAACGGGCAGTCACCGTAACAGAGAACCACTGACAGTCACCGTAACAGAGCGCCACCGACAGTCACCGTAACAGAGCACAACCGACAGTCACCGTAACAACGCAACCGACAGTCACCATAACAGAGCGCAACCGACAGTCACCATAACAGCACAACCGACAGTCACCATAACAGAGCACAACCGACAGTCACCATAACAATGCAACCGACAGTCACCATAACAGAGCGCCACCGGCAGTCACCATAACAGAGCGCAACCGATAGTCACCATAACAGAGTGCAACAGACTGTCACCATAACAGAGCACAACCGACAGTCACCATAACAGAGCACCACCGACAGTCACCATAACAGCGCCACCGACAGTCACCATAAGAGCGCAACAGACAGTCACCATAACAGAGCGCAACCGACAGTCACCATAACAGAGCACCACCGACAGTCACCATAACAGAGCGCCACCGACAGTCACCATAACAGAGCGCCACCGACAGTCACCATGACAGAGCGCCACCGACAGTCACCATAACAGAGCACAACCGACAGTCACCATAACAGCGCCACCGACAGTCACCATAACAGAGCGCCACCGACAGTCACCATAACAGAGCGCAACCGACAGTCACCATAACAGAGCGCAACCGGCAGTCACCATAACAGCGCAAACGACAGTCACCATAACAGAGCACAACCGACAGTCACCATAACAACGCAACCGACAGTCACCATAACAGAGCGCAACCAACAGTCACCATAATAAAGCGCAACCGACAGTCACCATAACAGAGCGCAACCGACAGTCACCATAATAGAACGCATCCGACAGTCACCATAACAGAGCGCCACCGACAGTCACCATAACAGAGCGCCACCGGCAGTCACCATAACAGAGCGCCACCGGCAGTCACCATAACAGAGCGCAACCGACAGTCACCATAACAGAGGGCCACCGACAGTCACCATAACAGAGCGCCACCGACAGTCACCATAACAGAGCGCAACCGACAGTCACCTTGACAGAGCGCAACCAACAGTCACCATAACAGAGCGCAACCGACAGTCACCATAATAGAGTGCAACCGACAGTCACCATAACAGCGCAACCGACAGTCACCATAACAGAGCGCAACCGACAGTCACCATAACAGAGCGCAACCGACAGTCACCATTACAGAGCGCAACCGACAGTCACCATAATAGAGCGCAACCGACAGTCACCATAACAGAGCGCCACGGACAGTCACCATAACAGAGCGCAACCGACAGTCACCATAACAGAGCGCAACCGACAGTCACCATAACAGAGCGCAACTGGCAGTCACCATAACAGAGCGCAAACGACAGTCGCCATAACAGAGCACAACCGACAGTTACCATAACAACGCAACCGACAGTCACCATAACAGAGCGCCACCAACAGTCACCATGACAGAGCGCAACCGACAGTCACCATAACAGAGCGCAACCGACAGTCACCATAATAGAGCGCAACCAACAGTCACCATAACAGAGCGCAACCGACAGTCA